>NC_073261.2:77648750-77962500 GCF_029289425.2 Pan paniscus | reverse complement strand
AAGCCTGGGTTTGGACACAAATGCAAAAGATGCCTCCTATGCAATGTCATTTGAGAGCTAATTCTCTCTGAGGGTTAAATATTAATCCAGGATCTTCCATGAACTGTTCTGCACACACTAGTTTATTAGAGGACACAGATTGAGATAGGACTCTCTGTTGATATGGGGGAGGCAGGGCCGACACAGCTCTGGAACTCCAGGGGCTCAGAAAGGGAAAGAGGGGGAGGTGAAGAAACCACACTGGCCATCTGGGGGTAGGAAGGAGTGCCAAGGGAAGCAGCATGCACAGGGCCACTGAGAGGACTTGCGGCCAGTGATACCAACCTCACCGTTTGCCTTGGTCAGCTCGCTGGGGTGACTGAATTAACCACATCTCTCTCTCCTTAATTGGAGCAGATAATTGGCAAGCTGGCTTTGTGCACAGGAAATGTGTTCAGATAGATTTGGCGGAGTGTGACAGGAAGAATGGGGACCACCTGATTTCATCTTGTGCCAAGGAGGGTGACACAAAGCGGCAGTGTCTCCTATGGAGCCTGGCCCAGGCAGAGCAGTGGGGGCAGAGAGCCCTGTGCAAACCCACAGGCCGGTGCTCCCTTCAGGAACCTCAGCTGGCTGGGCTGAACTGGGAGCATGCTGGAGCAGCTGATGCTCAGGAGCCCTGGGGTGGGCTCTGTGGTTCAGCTGCTTTGTGACTTTGGCCATGTAATTTAACCTCTCTGTCTGTTTCCTCATCTGCAAAACAACTGAAAAAGAAATGTTATAACGCCTTTAAGATTATGTCACTCCATCCCATGCAACCCACAGATGCTGCTTGAATGCCTACTCTGTGGGTAGAGCTGCTCTGGGAGCTCTGCCTACTTCCTGTTGATCCTTTGTAGGAGTGAGAGGAGTGTAAAACACAAAGATAAACCATAAACAAATCACTGCAGGGCCATTTAAATCTTCACCTTCTCCCCAGAAAAGTCTTCAGCACTTTCACGCCAGGTTGGAAAATATGGCCAAACCTCCTCCCCCAGCCCTTTGCCCAATTCTTTTTCAGAAGTACCCCCAGGAGAGGGATTATTTAGAGATACTTGTTGCCAGGGTGACAGAAACCAAACATCAACAGAAGTGTCACTATTTCTAAGGACACGTTGAGTGAAGTGCTCATCTGATGACCGACCCCATGACTGCCAGAGGCTCTTTTCCAGCTTTTTGGAATCTTTATCTTAGAAAACCCTCTGTTGTTGTGAAATGCTCTCAGGTCCAGAAAGGAAGTGAGGGTCAGTCAGCAATGCAATCACAACCCCCTCAGTACACACAAGCAGCACTGTGGAATAGCATCTGTTTTTGAAGGACTCATCTTCATTTGCCCCTGGCTTAGAGTTGGTCTATGAGGGCTGTTTCCTGGGGATTTCCACCTGAACTGCAAAGAGCCCTGGCCCCAGCTCATGCCACGTGGAGGATGGAGACAGCTGTATTTCTTGTGTGACTTTCTCTGTGTGGCAAGAGGTAGATGAAGGGAGTCAAGGACAGAGCAAGTCTCTCTACAATCCTGAGCATCAACATAGCAACAGAAGCATTTTGTGACTTGTGTTCCTAAGGGTAAGTTTAGGACAAATTACCAAAGCACATAGAATACACATTTGTAACTGACATTATTATCATTATTTTGCTTTTAGCTCAAGATTTATTCTTCATGATCTAGCAGTTATTCAAATGAGCATTTTCTTTTAGTAAAATCATTTGGCTTAGAGCTATCCATCTATTAATATTACCATTCATTACAAACATTTGAATGCAGACATGCATTTGTATTTTTTTAAATTAATCTTAGTTATCATGCATAGTTGGGCTTGAATTACAGACACTTGCAAGCTCATAAAAACTGTAAGGGGGATAAATTCATAAAATTTATTTTGCAAATAAATAAGCTGTAAGAATCATCAAATATCTCCAAAGACAAAATGAATCAGGGAGTCACATATCATTCTAATGACCAGCTTGTTAATCAGAGATTCCATAATTACATTCCTCACTGCACTGTTGTTGTTGTGAGGCTTCAATAAGAATATCAAGTTCTTGGTGCCCAGTAGGCATCTAATAAATGAGAGTTGTTATTAATATGTTTAATCCTCAAAAACAGACATACCTACAAAGACACACACACACACACACACACACACACACACACACACGGTCCTTTTAAAGGAATTCCATCTTTGGTGGAGACAGATGGATACCCCCTTCAGACCCTGAGCATGAACATTGAATATCTATTCTTTGCTTTTTTGGAGCCTGGGTCATCTGAATACAATAAATATCCCTGAGAGCCTCTGTGAGTTCAGCCCTGGCTAGGTCAGCCCCTGAACACACACTACAACGCTAACTGGGAAAACAAAACATCTAAGGAGGAAAAACATCCCAAGACTGCATCTGAGTAAGTAATAACTATTCTGTGGCATAGATGGGGTTTGAAGTTCAAGATCCACCTGGAATACAATTGCAAGTGCTGTGCAGAAAGACTCTGTGGGGCCAGGTGCGGTGGCTCATGCCTGTAATCCCAGCACTTTGGGAGGCCGAGGCAGGTGGATCACTTGAGCTCAGGAGTTCAAGACCAGCCTGGGAAATATGGCGAAACCTCATCTCCACAAAAAAATTAAAAAGTAGCCAGACATCGTGGTGCATGCCTGTCATCCCACCTACTCAGAAGGCTGAGGTAAGAGGATCACTTGAGCCCAGGATGTGGAGGCTGCAGTGAGCCATGATCATGCCATTGCATTCCAGTCTGGGCAGCAAAGTAAGACCCTATCTCAAAAAAAGAAAAAAGAAAAAAAAGAATTTTCCTCCCGGTCCTGGAGGAGGAATATCTTCAAAACTGCCTGGAAGTTCTGGCTCCTGTCTGGGGTACACCTGAACAGGACCCTCTTTACCAGCCCTATCTGCTCCCTCTGCTCACATAACTGGTTCAACAGCCACACTCCTCATTTCTGTCCCCAAATAGAATGTATGCTTATGTGTGTGGCTTTTCACATGCTGTACCCTATGCCTAGAATGCCTTTCCTCCCATTCCCCCTAAAACTTCTATCAAAGCTTAGAGCCACCCTGAATTGCTCTCCTCTCATAACCCACATCCTGTCTGCCAAGACATCCAGGTGGGCTTCTATATGCTGCCTTCAGAAAACACCTAGAATCTGCCTTTGAGTCACCATATTGGTAGTGAATACCTAATCTCTGAACATGTCCTCTCTTACCTGAATCACTGCAAGAGCTTCCTAAATGTTCCCTGCTTCTGCCCTTGCTTCCCTGGCCCCCTGTATGCTCTCAACACAGCAGCCAGAGTGACCTCCTTGCAACACAGTCAGATCATGTCATATCTCTGCTCAGAATTCTCCAAAGCAGAGGTGGGCTGGAATGGCAAGCATTAGTTAGTGAGGGCCAATCCTGCACATCTCTCCCCTATCTGTGGTCAGGAATGCCACACTCATGGCTTGAAATAGGCCAAGGTGGGAGATTTACACCACAGAAATTGGCAAATGCTACAAACCAGGGCTTTTTATTTTTATTTTTTTGAGACCTAGTTGGCCAGCATACCGCTGCTCCTATGATGGTACATTTCTCTCAGAGTCAAAGTCCAAGTCTTTAAAACTCCCCACAAGGCCCTCTGCAATCTGACCTTCTCTCCTCCTTCCTTGCCCTCTGCTCCAGTCACACTGACCTTCTTGCTGCTCTTCAAACATGCCAGCACATTGTAGCGTCAGGGATTTTTGCCCTGGCTGCTCCCCATGTCTGGATCACTTCCCCAAGGTAACCATACCTGGGCTCTGCTTATTCCTTCTCTTACGGTAAGTTCTTGCTCAAATGTCACCTTCTCCTTGAGGCTTACCTGACCACCTCCCCAAAAATGCTAAACCCCTCTCCAACTCTCCTGACCTCCTTACACTGTTCTATTTTCCCCACAGCATTCTAACCCGCTATAGAATGCACTTACTTATTCTATTTTTTATTCATATTTATGTGCAGCATCCCTCCCCCCCCACCCCACTAGAATACCACCTCCATGAGGGCAGGGCCTGTTTTCTTCCCTGATGCATTCCAGCACCTATAAGGTGCCTGGCACCCAGAAGGCACTCAGTAAGCATTTATTGGCTGACCGGCTAACCTGATCTTCAAATGCCCACCTGCTCTGTATATCTTCCCTAAACTTAGCACCTTCCTGCCTTCCTCCTCTCCATCCCCAGAAGGTCCAGGCTTTTGTCCCTCTATGTTAGTGGAGTCCTCTTTGTACGTGAAGCTGCTAAAGTGCTTCTGTTGCACCATAATGATTTTCTTACTAACTGCCTCCCCCATCAGCTGGCTATGTCTGAGCTCTTCAAAGCCATCTCCAGCACCTATTCCAGTGCCTGGCACACGCACCACCCCATTGGTCTGTTAAATGAACATATGAATGTATAGAGGAACAGTAGCCAGAATTTAATTTTTCACATTGATTCCTTTTCTCCTCCAGAGGCCCTCTTTGGTGATAGCTCTGCTAGGAAGGCCTAGAACAGGGAGGGACTGGGAGATATCATAGAGGGAGGCAAAAGGGGTGCTTCTGGACTCTATGCTCTGAGCAGTCTGGTTATGACTATCATGCTCCTGCCACTTCTCTGCTCAGCCCTTACTCCTGCCTTTCATAAGCTCTGATCTCCCTTGATCCCTGGCTAGGGTCAGCTTTACACACAGGGAAAGAAGACTGCTGACTGTGGTGTGATGCCAAGGCTTCAGGAAGGTTTCTCATTCCCAAATACTTTCTTTCTCTTTGTGCCACTTTCCTTGGGGTCTTCCTGGAAAGCAAAGCCTCAGCTACCTAGTTCACTGCTTGAGGTCGCGATGGATGCGTAGAGTATTTTCAGTTTTTCAAAAGGTTTTATGGAAATGCTGTTGTTTCTGTGTTGCTCAGAGTCTAGTGCGGGTGTCGGAAAGATGGGGTTATGGTTGTGGCAGAAGCTTCGAAGGAAAAGCTCAGGATGCAGGAAGAATGCCTGAGGGGAGGCCTTTGGCTGGGAGCACGGAGGGGTCCAGGAGAGGAACACTTCAGGCAGAGCCAACAGCATCTCGGTGAGCACAGGGCAGTGGGGACCGAGAGGCCGCCTGGGCTGGAGGGCAGGGAACATGTGCAGCGCAGAGTGGCACTGAGGAGGGAGGGGCTGATTGTGCAGGCCCCTAGGCCATGACAGGGCTTCTGCTTTTTACTGGAGGCCACAGGGAGCCATCCGAAGCTGCCCCCTCTAAAGGATTTTCTTGAGCGGGAAGTGGCAGGATCAGATCCGCAATTGAGAGAAGCCCTCCCTCTCTCATCCTCCCGCTCAAGCCCTGTGTCCTCTAAAGCCCTGGCTCACGGAGCAGGAAGGTGGCCTGGAGCCCAGCAGGCACTCAGTGCATGGCCGGAGGGAACGGGAGGCCCAGGGCTGTGCAAGAGAATGGGCGCCCGAGCCTGCAGAGCGCCTGGCAGTTTAGAGCGGTCCCGCCATCTTCGGGGTCTTCCCTGCCACAGAGGCTTCTGAAGGTCGAGGCCCCTCGTCTGTCCCCAGTGACGCCCCTGTCCACACGGGCCAGCTCACTCCTGCTCTGCCAGCCAGGCCTATCCAGGACAAAGAAGGGGCTGTGCCCCTGCAGAGAGGGGTGACTCCTTTCCCAACCATCAAGTGAGAAGGAAGGGTCCCCACCCAAAGCTAAGCCCCAGGGGAAGACCGGATGTCCCAACACATCCTGTGGAAGCACCTAGTCATCTTCCAGTTACCAATTTGCCTTACTTGTTCTGTTCAAACAGTGTAATTGTTTCCCCAAAAAGTCTTGGGTATAGTGGAATGAGGTCACCAGAGACGTGCCTAAACAATGACAAACACCGGTCCTGGGCGCGCCGAAACCCTGGTAACCAGTTAGTCAGACTGCGGGGCTGATTTTATCTTTCCTGAAGCAGCCGCGGAGCAAATTCAGTGAGGGCGCGCCCCCTGGTGGTGATACGAGGTTCTACCAGGCAGAAAGGACCGTTCTGGGGAGCGACTCCTCTGGGTGGAACGGAGAACGGGAGGAGGAGGAGGTTTCCGGACGTTCTCAGCGGCACATATTCATGGCTAATAATAAATGTTGATCTGTTGATTGAAATATGAAATAAAAGTGATTAATATAACCATTAGTAATCAAGGTATTGGAATGTGAGAATTTTAATAAAAGGTAAATCATCAGCCAAGGCAGGAAGAAAGCAGGGAGAGTTGGTCTGATAAGAGAAATAACTTTGAGAGCGTCCATATACTTTCTGCTTTGACACTGTGGGTATTATATACTGTCTTGGTTTACCTAAGGCAGCCTATCTTTTTATTTAGAAATTTTTCAAATATACACAAAACAGTGAAAAGAACTATAAATCCCCACATACCTACCACCCAAGTTCTGGAATATCGAGTTTTTGTCACTCTTGCTTTATGTATCCGATTTTATTTTATTTTATTTTGAGATGGAGTTTCACTCTTGTCCCCCAGGCTGGAGTGCAGTGGCGCGATCTCGGCTCACTGCAACCTCCGCCTCCCAGGTTCAAGCGGTTCTCCCGCCTCAGTCTTCTAAGTAGCTGGGATTACAGGTGCCTGCCCGGCTAATTTTTGTATTTTTAGTAGAGACAGAGTTTCTCCATGTTGGCCAGGCTGGTCTTGAGCTCCTGACCTCAAGTGATCTGCTCACCTCGGCCTCCCAAAGCGCTGGGATTACAGGCGTGAACCACCGCACCCGGCTGGCATGTTCTTACATAGCCACACGCCCTTATTTCATCAAAAACATTATATAGGCCGGGCGCCCTGGCTCACGCCTGTAATCCCAGCACTTCGGGAGGCCGAGGCGGGTGGATCACGAGGTCAAGAGATCGAGACCATCCTGGCTAACACGGTGAAACCCCGTCTCTACTAAAAATACAAAAAATTAGCCGGGCGTGGTGGTGGGCGCCTGTAGTCCCAGTTACTTGGGAGGCTGAGGCAGGAGAATGGCGAGGACCCAGGAGGCGGAGCTTGCAGTGAGCTGAGACCGGCCACTGCACTCCAGCCTGGGCGAAAGTGCAAGACTCCGTCTCAAAAAAAAAAGAACATTTTATAATTCCTTGGAGTCATCTAAATCAAGCTTGTTCAACCCGTGGCCTGCGAGCCACATGCAGCCCAGGACGGCTTTGAATGCAGCACAACGCAAATTCGTAAGCTTTCTTAAAACATCATGAGATTTTTTGGTGTGATTTTTCCTTTATCAGCTCATCAGCTATCGTTAGTATTAGTGTATTTTATGTGTGGTAAAAGAATTCTTCTTCCAATGTGGCCCAGGGAAGCCAAAAGATTGGACACCCCTGATCTAAATGACCATACAAACAGTCTACATTTAGGCTTTCTTGAAAACTTATTGCAGTTGTCTGGTTGTTAGGTCTCTCTCTCTCTCTCTCCTCTCTCTCCCTCCCTCCCTCCCTCCCCCTCTCTCTCTCTCCACCTCCCATTCCTTGTCCTCCCCTTCCTCCCTAATTGACTTATCCTTACATATAGTGAAAGGCACAGGGATTAAGCATACAATTTAATGAGTTTTGACAAATGCTCACACCTGGTAACCCACACCCTCATCAAGATAGCGAACATTCCCATCACCTCAGAAAGTTACCACCTGTGCCTTGGCAGCGAACTGTGTCCTCACCCCCAAACCACTTATCTGATTTCTTTCACCATGGATAAGTTTTGCCTGTTCTAGAATTTTATATAAAATGCACACTTGCAGTATGTAGTCTTTTTGAGTATGGCTCTTTGTGCTCAGCATGATATTCTTGAGGTTCATCTGTGTCTTTACTGAGTTGCATTCCATTGTGTGCATTTACTACAATTTGTTTATGCACTCTCCTCTTACTGAGCATCTAGATTGTTTCCAATTTAGGCTATTATGAATAAAGCTGCTATAAATATTTTTGCATAAATCTTTTTATGGACATATGTTTTCAGAGTGTACACTTATGTTTAGCTTTATGAGAAAAACTTGTCTCATCTAAAGCACTTCTTGGTCTCCCTTTTTGTTCAGTTGTCCAATAGTTCAATATTCTGCACATACCCATCAGCTTCCTTGTGGTATCACTTACCTGGTCCCTGCTCTGATTTCTAGATTTTGTTTGTTGTGTGTTTTTTTTTTTTTTTTTTTTTTTTTTAGAGACATGATCTCACTCCGTCACCCAGGCTGGAATGCAGTGGTACAATCATAGCTTACTGGCAGGTTTAAACTCCTCAGCTCAAGCCAACCTACTACCTTAGCCTCCCAAGTAGCTAGAACTACAGGTGTATGCCACCATGCCCAGCTAAGCATTAGAAAATGTTATCTTTTGTAGAGATGGGGTCTCGCTATGTTGTCCAGATTGGCCTTGAACTCCTGGCTTCAAGCGATTCTCCTGCCTCAGCCTTCCAAAGTGCTGGATTACAGGCATGAGCCACTGAGCCTAGTCAAAATTCTGAAGGAAAATGCTGGAGTTTTTATAAACTGCAAGTTGGATCTAAAACCTGGAGGAGGGAGGCAGAGGTTGCAGCCAGCTGAGATCGCATCACTGCATTCTAGCCTGGGTGATGGAGTGAGACTCTATCTCAAAATAAAAAAATAAAATAAAACCTGGAGAAGACACATGTTAGTCACTATGGCAAGAATGACTCAGAAGTGATGCTACATTGTTTATCCTGCATCTCATCAGAAAGCATGTAAGTGGCATGCTTGCCCCACTTGCAGTTAAGACAATAAGACTGATCAGTAGATCTAAGGAGTGGAGGCCTGATTCCTCACTGTATCCTTCATCAACCTCTCATCTTTTGGCTTCAGATGATCCTTGCTTTGAATAAATTCCTTTGTTAAGAATTACAAAATAGTGGCTTTTGAAATTCTGTCATCTCTCCACATTTATTATCTGGAATTCTTCTGTAAAGAAGCTTCCTTTATCAACTTTCCCTCATTGTCATTTGGCAAAGGCAGGAAAATGTGTAACTATTTGTCTGTAATTGCATGTGTCACTAGCAGTTTTAATTCACTAGCAATTTTAGTTGCTAGTGAAAATTTTTAATCTGGCTGATTGATTGTTAGAAACTTTCTAAAAGCTAAGACAAGAAAAGCTCTCATAATGAAGTATTATTCAAAATGTAAGTATGAGAGCTCCCTCATCTTGCTTTTAGAAAAAGATACATAATATAGAAAAACATTGACATATCAATGGACTTGGATCCACTCTGGGCTAAACAGTTATAATTGTAATGATAATAACTACTAACATTTAGGGAACATTTCTTATCGATTTAAATTAATAATTAAATTAAATTAATGTTTATGATAAGTTATTGAGAAGATAAAAGTACTAGTCATTGTGCAGTCTAGAGGGCTTTAATCAAGTTAGATTTAACTTTTCCCCTTGAGGAAATCATGGATTCGTTTTATTGAGTCAACATTTACTGAGCATTCACTTCACTGGTAAAACAAAGATGAATTAGACCCAGACACTGTGAGGCCTCAAGGGGCCTAGTAGATGAATTTTGTCTCACTGGTTCCTGGGACTTGCTTTGGTCAGATATTTATGGTCTTTGTTGTGGTATGTACAAAGAACACCCTGAAGCGCTTGGCAACACCCTAAGGTCAGATATCACCTGCCCTATAGGCAGGTGACAAATAACCAGCTCTGGGATGGGGGAAGGGAGAAGGTTTGATTGGTAACATTTGCCTATTTCCGTGGTGCAAATACAACCACCATGGCCTGTTTCAACCTGCCAAAATAATGTCACTGAATGCCGAGTTGTAAAGATATGCATAGCACACCATTATATAGTATTTCCACTATACAGATACAATAGAGGTAAATAACTTCACAAGCATAGATAATGATTAAATAGAGTAAAACAAGGAAGGGATGAGCTTTGAGTATTTATTATCTTTGTAATATAACTTAATTGTAAGTTTATATAATTTAATTTTTAATGATGACTATGTTTAACAAGTGGCTTGCACAATTTCTGAAAATTTAACAGCTCTAGAGAGCCAGTATGTATGAGCCTGCTCCAGCACACCACTGCTTACACTCATGCAGTATTACAAGATAGCCACTGTATTATACTCATGGAGCTGGGGACTTGGAACAATGTGGCTGGGATGACACTCTGCGTGGGGATGGTCAGTGGCCTTAGGGCATGGTAGAAGAGAGGAGCTGAGTACAGTAATATGGGTTATTTCCTTGTCTCTTCTGTGGGGGTTATTTAGTTTCCATCTACTGGTATAAAAATTATCCTAAACTTAGTGCTTTAAAACAATACAAGTTTATTATCTCACAGTTCTGGAGGTCAGAAGTCAGAAAGGGTTCTCACTGGGCTAGAATTAATGTGTCTGCAGGGCTGTGTTGAAGGCTCTGAGGGAGAATCCTTTTCCTTACCTTTATCAGCTTCCAGAAGCCACCCACAGTCTTTGGCTTGTGTCCTCTTTACTCCGTCTTCAATGCTGGCAAAAACTTAGCAATGTTAGTCAAGTCCTTTCCCATTGCCATCTCTTTGGTTTTTCAATTTGGATAGCTGATTAGCAACCTTAACTCCATGTGCAAACTTAATTCCCCTTTGCCGTGTAACCTAACACATTTTTAGGTTCCAGGGACTAGAATGTGGCTATCTTTCAGAGGCCATTATTCTTCCTAACACAGGGGTGCTGACAGATATCTCCAGCTGGCTCTGCACACACTGTACTCTGGGAGGACCTTCTGGAGAAGGTGCTTGGAGCCCTAGAAGGTAAGATACAATGAGAATCCCATGGAAGCTGCTGATTTGCCTTGGGTAATCAGCAAGTAGAAATAAGTGTTAGGAAGAAAATAAATAACAGGCAGAGAGAGAGAGAGAGGTGGAAAAGAGAAGTATTTTAGTAGATGGTAAGGGAAGGTCTCTCTGAAGTGTTGATATGTGAGCTAAGACCTGCCATGCCAAGATCTGGGAAAGGCCAGGCCAAGGATAACGGCACCAAGGAAGTGCTGGATGGGGCTAGAGTTTAACTGCCTTAACCATCCCAAATAAGTAGAGCAATGTGTTCACTATGCACTCAACTTTTAAGGTAAGTCCACCACCTAGCTTCCTCTTCCAACCAGATCTATCTTCCTAAATCCCTCCTAAGAGAGATTGTGGAGAAATCTCTGGGGAAAAATGAGTACAAAGTTTCTGAAGATTGGTATGTTTGAAGAACAGAAAAAAGAGCAGTGGAGATGAGGGCTAATAGCTTGTTATAATAATGGCACCCAGAGAATCATGCTTCCCTATGTCCATGCCCCTGTACAATTGATATTCTGCTCTTTCTGTCAAGAAACATTATCTGTTTTTCCACCCCCTTAAATCTGGGATGGCCTTGTGACTTGCTTGTTCAATAGAAAATAGCGGCAGTGGTGGTGTCCAATTCCAGGGCCTAGACTTTAAGTGGCCTTGGGGCTTTGCTATCATCACCCTCTTCGAACTCCACCATGCTATGAAGAAGCTCTGTCTAGCTTACTGGAGGACAGGTGGACACAAGGAGGATAACTGAGGAGCACAGCCAACAGCCAACACCAACTGCTTCACATACACATGAGGCTATTTAGACCTTCCAGCCATAGTTGCACCATCAAGATGGCTGTAGCTGTGTGAGTGCTTTTAGGTGAGGCCAGCAGAAAAACCTACAAACTCACAGGAAATAATAAAGCATTGCTGTTTTAAATCACTATGTTTTTGGGGAGGTTTGTTATGCAGCAATAGATAACTGTTACATGATATAGGGAGTTTTGAGGGACCAGATTATGTAAAGCTGTATTAGCCATGGTAAGGAACTTGGATTTTATTCTAAGTACTCTGAGGAATCATGGGGTTTTAAGGAGAGTAACATGCTTTAAAAGATCATTCTGGGCTGGGCATGGTGGCTCATGCCTGTTATCCCAGCACTTTGGAAGGCTAAGGAGGGCTCATCACTTGAGGTCAGGAGTTCGAGACCAACCTGACCAACATGGCAAAACTCTGTCTCTACTAAAAATACAAAAAATTAGCCTGGCATGGTCATGGGTGCCTGTAGTCGCAGCTGCTTGGGATGCTGAGGCAGGAGAATTGCTTGAACCTGGGAGGTGGAGGTTGCAGTAAGCTGAGATTGCGCTACTGCGCTGCAGCCTGGGCGACAGAGCAAGACTCCATCACAAAAAAAAAAAAAAAAAAAGCCAGGCATGGTGGCTCACGCCTGTAATCCCAGCAGTTTGGGAGACCAAGGCAAGTGGATCACCTGAGGTCAGGAGTTCGAGACCAGCCTGGCCAACATGGTGAAACTGTGTCTCTACTAAAAATACAAAAATTAGTCGGGCATGGTTGCACGTGCCTGTAGTCCCAGCTACTTGGGAGCCTGAGGCAGGAGAATTGCTTGAACTTAGGAGGTGGAGGCTGCAGTGAGCCGAGATTACACCACTGCACTCTAGCCTGGGTGACAAAGCAAGATTTTGTCTCAAAAAAAAAAAAAAACAAACAAAAAACAAAAAACCAAAACAAACAAAAATATAACAAATAAAAGATTATTCTGAGGGCTGTGTGGAGAAAGGATTGTAGTTGAGCAAGAATAGAAGTAGGGAGACAAGTCAGAAGGCTTTTTCAGGCATCCAGACAAGAGATGATGGCAGTGGAGATGGAGAACAGTGGACAGATTTGGGTCCTGCTAATGGATTGGCTTAGAAAAGAAATAGTGAATAACGATCTTCTTTGAAATTCAGGGCTATATAAATAAATGCACTTTGGACTGGGCATGGTGGCTCATGCCTATAATACCAACACTTTGGGAGGCCTAAGGTGAGAATATCACCTGACCCCAGGAGTTTGAGACCAGCCTGGCCAACATAGTGAGACCCTGTCTCCATAAAAAGTAAAAAAAAAATTTTGTCAGATGTGGTGGAGTGTGCCTGTAGTCTCAGCTACTCCTCAAGAGGCTGAGGCAAGAGGATCACTTCAGCATGGGAGGTCGAGGCTGTAGTGTGCTGTGATTGTACTACTGCACTCCCGCCTGGGTGAGCAAGACCCTGTCTCAAATAAATAAATAAAACATGTACTTTGCATTGTCTTTTCTTCCTTTGGTGGACAGGGCAGTGCTTGACAAGTGACAGTAAACAGACAGAAACTTGGAAGCCTGAAGAGCACTGAAGTTATGTTTTGAGATGCAGTCAACATTAACAAAAACTTTTTTTTTTTTTTTTGAGACAGAGTCTCACTCTGCCACCCAAGCTGCAGTGCAGTGGTGTGATCTCGGCTCACTGCAACCTCCGCCTCCTAGGTTCAAGCAATTCCCCTGCCTCAGCCTCCCGAGTAGCTGGGATTACAGGCATGCGCCACCACTCCTGGCTAATTTTTGTATTTTTGATAGAGATGAGGGTTCACCATGTTGGCCAGCCTGGTCTCAAACTCCTGATCTCAAGTGATCCACTCGCATTGGCCTAACAAAGTGCTGGGATTACAGGTGTGAGTCACTGCTCCTGGCCAACAAAATGTTAAAAATAAATTAAGTTAAAAAGCAATTGTCTTGTAAATGCTTTGCTCTGAAGGATCTGACAGGCAAAAGACACCAATGGGCTCACGGACAGGACCACTGCCCCAGTAGATTGGGAAACAAGAGCCTTAGGAAGTGAAAGGCATGAAAGTATGGGGGAGGGACCACAGAGGAAGGAGATGAAGAGGAGAGAGATCAGAGGGAGAAGGTGAAACTGGAAACCCATCCAGAAGTGGGCAGAAACACAATGGGAAAAGTAAGAAAACCACTCTGTGTTTGTGGGAGTGTCATGTGGCTGCTTTCTTTCTGACGATGGACTGCCCTGCACTGCACTCAGGCAGGCATAACTGGGGGCTTACTCAGGCATCCCTGAGTATAGAGGGCTAAATAAGATGCAGTCCTAGATGAGCACGGTGGCTCATGCCTGTAATCCCACCTGGGAGGCCGAGGTAGGAGGATCACTCGAGCCCAGGAGTTTGAGACCAGCGTGGGACAACATAGTGAGAACTCGTCTCTACAAAAACAAAAGACAAAAATAAATAGCCAGGCATGATAACACATGCCTGTAGTCCTAGCTACACAGGAGGCTAAGGTGGGAGGATTGCTTGAGCCTGGGCAGTCAAGGGTGCAGTGAGCTGAGATCACACCACTGCACTCCAGCCTGGGCAACACAGCAAAACTGTCTTAAAAAAAAAAAAAAGAAAAGAAAAGAAAAAGAAAAAAGATACTTCTCATTACTTCTCATGCTAAGAATCTTGAAGTTTAGTCGAGGGCACATGACTAAACATGGTATAATAGGAACTTAAATGTAAATAATGGTCCACATTTTAAAAGTGCTAAAGTGCCAGGCCGGGTGCGGTGGCTCACGCCTGTAATCCCGGCACTTTGGGACGCCGAGGCGGGTGGATCACGAGGTCAGGAGATTGAGACCATCCTGGCTAACATGGTGAAACCCTGTCTCTACTAAAAATACAAAAAAATTAGCCGGGCGTGGTGGTGGGCGCCTGTAGTCCCAGCTACTCGGGAGGCTGAGGCAGGAGAATGGCGTGAACCCAGGAGGCAGAGCTTGCAATGAGCCAAGACAGCGCCACTGCACTCCAGCCTGGGCGACAGAGTGGGACTCTGTCTCAAAAAAAAAAAAAAAAAAAAAAAAAGTGCTAAAGCGCCAAAGGCTCTCCAAAAAGGGGAGGAGGTAATGTTTGAGAAGGAGTTGAGGTGATGGGGAGCAGGGAAGAGGGTGTGTGCAAAGACACATGGGGTGCTGGAGAAACTGGTTGAAAATCAGAACTATTGAAGCTGAGTGCAGGAAGCATGGTGGGGTCCAAGAATTTGGGTCTTTTTCCCTGGGAATAGAAACTTCTTTTTAATCTGTGAAGCTAGTAACCTGTGACAAGAAAGGGGATGGACTGGAGTCAGGGAGAATGGTTAGAAGGCCGTTTCTAAGTAGACCAGCAGCCTCAGATGAGGCTCATGATTGCTACTGTTTGTAGAGCTATGGAGTAAGGCCGTACCACCCTGCACCTAAAGGTCAGGTCCAAAAGACCTGTGCCCTCACTCTACCTCTTTATGTGATACTGGCAAGGAATAAAATAGTGACACTTGTAGTAGAGTAAGAAGATAAACCATGGACAATTGTAAAGCATCTTTAAAAACTGAAGACACAAGTGGGTGGGTGATGAGAAATTGCTTAGTGGGTACAATGTATGTTATTCGGGTGACAGACACACTGAAAGCTCAGACTTCATCACTACACAATATATCCATCTCACAAAATTTCACTTGTATCCCTTAAATTTATACAAATTTTTAAAAATCAGAAAACAATACTGAGGACATAAACACACACATGGAAGTATGTTCAATACATGCACTAGCATGTTCATTGCAACATTATTCACACTGGCAACGAAATGGAATCAACCCAGGTGCCCATCAGTGGTGGGCTGGATAAAGACAGTGTGGTACATATACACCATGGAATGTTACACAGCCATAAAAAGGAATAAAATCTTGTCCTTTGCAGCAACACGCATGCAGCTGGAGGCCATTATCCTAAGCGAATTAAAGCAGAAATAGAAAACCAAATACCGCACATTCTCATTTATGAGTGAGAGCTAAACATTGGGTACACATGGACATAAAGATGGGATCAATAGAGGATGGGGATTATAAATACTGAGGAGGAAGGGAGGGGGGCAAGGGTTGAAAAACTATCTACTGGGTACTATGCTTACTGGGTGACGGGTTCAATCATACCTCAAACCTCAGCATCACACAATATACCCTTGTAACAAACCTGCACATGTATGGCCTGAATACAAAATAAAAGTTGAAATTTTTAAGAAAGCATGTTCAATATTACTAATTTTCAGGGAAATGCAAATCAAAACCACAATGAGAAAGCACTTCTCACCCACTAGTTCAGCCATTATTAAAAAAATTAAAAAGCATCTTCAGTATCACTAATCATTAAGGAAATGCACATCAAAAACCACAGTGAGAAAACACTTCTCACCCAATTGGTTAGCTATAATGTAAATAAGCAAACAAAAAAGATAGCAAAAGAAAGTAACAAGTGTTAGTAAGGATGTGGAGAAACTGGAACCCTTGTACATTCCTGGTGGGAACATAAGAGTGCAGCCACTGTGGGAAATGGCATGATGGTTCCTCCAAAAAAAAAAAAATTAAATATAAAATTACTATATGACTCTGCAATTTCACTTCTGGGTATATCCCCAAAACAATTGAACACAGGAACTTGAACAGATATTTGTACACCCATGTTCATAAGAGCATTATTCCCAATATGCAAAAGTTGGAAAAAAACCAAATGTTCATCAATGGATGAATGGATAAACAAATATGGTATATATATATACAATGGAATATTATGCTTTTTTAAAAAGGAAAGAAATTCTGACACATGTTATGACAGTGCTGAACTTTAAAAACACTATGCTCAGTGAAATAAGCCAGACACAAAAGGACAAAACATTATATGAGTTCACTTATATGAGGTCCTAGAATAATGAAATTCATAGAGACAGAAAGTAGAAGAGTGTTTGCCAGGGGTGGGGGGCAGGAGGATGACGAGTTTTCATTTCAGGGATATGGAGTTTCAGTTTGGGAAGATAAAGTTCTGGATGGGTGGTGGTGATTGCACTACAATATGAATGCACTTGATGCTATGGAACCATACACTTAAAAATTGTTAAAATGGTAAAATTTATGTTATATATTTTAACATACACATTCGAACCCCCTTCCACACACACACACAAACTGAGGACTATCCCCTGCCTCCCCACCCTCAAGAGCCAAACTTAACAATCCAATACATTTGACCCCCCTATATGTGATCTGGTCACTCATTGCTCCTCAATACACATCTTTTGTTTTACAGCCAGTAAGTAGAACGAACAAAATCAGAGTTTAAGGGCCTAACAATGGAAAAAGGGAAGGCCTCATGCTTAAGAAAACAGAACTCTTTAATATCTAATTTTAATTCAAGATTAACATTTATTAGGTGTTGAACTATATAACAAACAGAGTGGCTCTCCAAAAGAAAATGGTATCAATTTGGGAATAGAACACTGCAGTGGGAATACGTAGAAATGCCATAGTTAACTATGTGTGTGTTCACGGAGGTAAAGGAAGACAAAGGTTTTTTAAAAGAAGAAAATGAGAAAGATTACACAGTTGTTTCAAAAAAATTATCTTTGGCTACAAAGATCAGTAACAAGGATAATGCCATAACGCCAGTCCAGGGTTGGGCAGGCAGTTGCTGGGCAGCTGTCCCCGCAGAACTATTTTTTGTTTAACATTGCGATGGCATTTGTGTAAGATTGTGGTTTTTCCAGAGTCTCTTTTGCTACCAGGTATACAAGTGTGAGAACCCTCTTTTTAAGGTCTCCCCGGTCTCTCTTTGCTAAGGTTTTTTTGTTTTTGTTTTTAAGTACTAGCGACTCCATTTTGATTGTGACAACATTCACATAGGTTATCAAGAGTATCAAGATTAACAGGTTTCTAGTATGTGCCCTTAATATGATATATTGAAAATTACACCTTATCTGTTTGTCCTCCCAAAAATTCGGCCCCAGTAATCATATGGAAACATTAGCCAAATCCCAGCTGAGGCATGCTGTACAAAATACCTGACCAGTATTCCTAAAAACTATCCATGTCAGCAAAAATAAGGAAAGTCTGAGAAACTTCCCACTGCAAGAAGAGAAAAAAGATGTCAGAAAAAACAACAACAAAAACACCTTAGGGAATATGAATGAAGTATGCACTTTAGTTAATAATTATGTAAAAAAGGGGGATGTCGGGTTGGGCACAGTGGCTCATGCCTGTAATCCCAGCACTTTGGGAGGCTGAGGTGGGCTGATCACTTGAGGTCACGAGTTCAAGAACAACCTGACCAACAGGTGAAACCCCGTCTGTACAAAAAAAAAAAAAAAAAAAAAAAAAAAAATTAGCTGGGTGTGGTAGTGGGCGCCTGTAATCCCAGCTACTCAGGAGACTCGCTTGAACCCAGGAGGTGAAGGCTGCACTGAGCTGAGATGGCGCCACTACACTCCAGCCTGGGCAACAGAGCCAGAATTCCATCAGTAAAAAAGGGGTGGGGGAGCTCTTTTATCTTAGAGATGTATACTGAAATATTTAAGCATAAAATAATGTCTGAGATTTATTTCAGATTAATCAAGTGGGGTGAGAGAACATGGATGGAGTTATAGACCTGAAGTTGGGAACTGCTGAGACTGGGTAATGGGTACATGGGGTTCACTACACTCTTATTTTTATTTTTGCACATCTTTTAAAACTGTCCATGATAAAAAGGCATAAACTTAAAAAAATCTAGTATGCTAATTTATATAAATCTGAGTGCTGTATGTGGCTATTTCCTGCCATTAAATAGGGAGGCAGAAAAAAATTAAAAACAGTTTTGGGAGAAGAGAATAAACAAGAATGAAGCAAAGATAGAAGGGGAGAAGCGGAGAGAGATGAGGTTCGAGCTGTAAAATGTTACTGTGTCTGCTTCCCACCCACTCCCTGAGAACCTGCTCTTGGATTTTGTGAGCAAAAAAAAGTACTGGATACTTATATCAGCCCCCACCCTGATCCCCTAATCCCCTCCAAATAACTCCAACGCTATGTCTTTGTGAAGGTACAAGTTCAAACAAATACTGAAAAATATAAGGCTTGCTTTGGCATGTCACCCTGGTCTAGAACTCATTCTTCTTCTTTTTAAGCTAAAGAGTAAAGGGTTTCCCACATGGGGGCACTTAGCCTAGCTTAGGGAAAGTACAATCCGCAGTAGAGGTGGAGGACTTGGGTCCTGGTTTCGGTTCTGCTGTGCCGCCATGTGACTTTGGACAAGATACATCAGGACTCTGTGCTCGCTCAGTTGGTCTTCTGTGTTGCTGTAACTGAGATAGGAAAAGCACTGGGGCAAAGCCAAGAAAAAAAAGAGTTGCAAAACTTCAAAGTACTGAATTCCTATTTTTAGTAGGACTCCTCAAAATTGCAAATCATCAGAATTTGTTCAGATTTTTGCCTCAGTGAGCACTTATTAAACCTGAACTTTGGAGCTAGCTGCTCAAGAGAAAATCATGTGAAGGAAAATTCTTTTCTTCCTTGCCCACCCCTCTCCTCTTTTCCTTTCCATTTAAGGTAGAGTGACATGCATTTTTGCACTGGATTAAAAACAAAAATAACAACAAGGACAGTATGTTGTAATAAAAAGCCCTCCAGGTGCCTTCCTTAAATCTTCCCCTACGTCCATCCGTATATACATCTTAGTTGTTCGTTAGCCCAGTAATCAAGTATGGTAACCAGCCATGGGGACTGTAAAACCAGGCCAGAGAAAATCTTTGCTTAGTTATCTTAGTGACTGTTTGGGGAAGTGCTAGTGGGGCTAGCTGGTCTTCCAATATCACTGTAGTAGCTGCCACATTCAGCAAGTTACTATGAAGTAGAATGCATGATTTAAAGGACGTGGAGAGAGAAACTTGAAAGAAGCTCTTGATTTTCAAGCGTGTGCAAACATGGAAAATGTATCCCATAGCCAAGATAGTAAACACATGACTCTACTGATGGCATAATCGATCATTGTTTGTATGACCAAGGGAAGTTCCACACTGTTCTTGATCTATATACAATTGGTTCTCATTACTTATAGTAGTTGTGCTCTATAAATTGCAGCGAACACTGAATTAGCAAATCACATTACTCCTAAGGAAAATACAGGGTTAGGTTCCTGTGAGCCTCTGGTCACAACATTTCCATCAGCCGAGCAATATACAACTTTGTTTTATGTGTGTTTCTGTTTAAAGATACCTTACTAATACATATTGTTAATTCATTAACATCAAACAGCACTATAACTCATGCCTGAATAAAACTTATCATACATCTGTATTTTCTCCATAAGGCACATCACAGCCTTTTTGTGCTTAGGAATACTGGACGGCACTTCAGCACTTTGCTTGCAGGCCATTTTAAACAGCAAAATCACCAACAGAAATGCAAAAAACATGATCAGCAAAAGGATCACATGTTTACAATATGAGAGCTGAAACAAGAAAGTGAGCATCGTCTTGTTTGACTGCAACTGGGAATGTGGGCTTCCAGTGACTCAAATCTTTTCACTGCTCTGTGCATGTCTGCAAATGACCATGAAAGTGCTGTAAGTATTGATTTTGGGGTTACAAATAAATTTTAGCTAGTAGGCAAATTCGCAGATACAGAGTCCATAAATAATGAGGATTGACTGTAAACACTACATGCCAGAGCCTGCTGTAAGTCGGCAAAATCCCATTTTTTGCCCCCATTATGTGAATTTTTAGGGATGTGAGAGATTAAGTGTGCAATGTATTCAAATATGAGTCACTCGCTGTTAGATTGGGTAGATTATGTAGAAAACGGCATTACATTTAAAATAGTCCTCAATCAAGAGTTCGAGGCCAGCCTGGCCAACATGGCAAAACCCCGTCTGTACTAAAAAAATTAAAAATAAAAAATAAATCAAAAAAATTTGCTGGGCCTGGTGGTGCGCGCCCATAATCCCAGCCACTCCAGAGGCTGAGGCACGATAATTGCTTGAACCCAGGAAGTGAAGGCTGCAGTGAGCCGAGACTGCATCACTGCACTCCAGCCTGGGTGATGGAGTGAAACTGTGTCTAAAATAAAATAAAATAATAAAATAGTCCTCAAATCAGGAGCTATTCTTTAATCTTAAAGATTTGATACCCATCCTCCAAATCATGGGTTCCCAAGCTTCACTCAGTATCTCACTTTTCTTTTTTGTATCAGCCCTTATCTAAAATAATAAAATAGGTATGTACCCTTCCACTACTATGCCGTTTTCTGTCTACCCAACCACCTGCCACATGGCCCAAAAGTATCCAATCTCTGTGGTATGGAACATCCTCCACAGAAAAGTGAGGTAGCCTTTCAGACAGGACCTGGATGGTTCCCGTCTTAGTCCCCTTTTCTGCCCCAGGGCCCAACTTAATCTTGCACAGCCTCCTATATGAGAGCTGGCAAGCTCTATTCTCCGTCACTATCCCTCCATGGTGCACAAGGAAGCCACCAAGTCCTGTTTTATGCCGGATCTATTGTTCAGGGTGATATACGAACAACACAAGCAAAACTTTATTCTTGCTCATGCTGTGTGACCACAATTGATTCATATTATGCTTAGGTATGCAGAGAAAATGGAGCCTCCCCTTTATGACAGATCTAGTCTTCCTCAAAAGTCTGTACTCCATTGGAAGGGCAACAGCTAACTCAGTTAATACTATCCTAGTCTCTTCAGTGAAAACAGTTTTCTTTTGGTTTACAACAGTTCCTTCTTTCGGAAATGCTTGTTTGTTCTGAGTTGTCTTCTCCCTCTCGCCTCCCAAGATGGCTTCTAGGTGTGTGCCTTTAAGGGAAGGGCAGGGAACCTTGATCTGCATCATGCGGGGCCTGATGCTGTCTTCTGACCCTTGCTGGCCTCTGTGGTGGTGTGTTCCTTGCTTACCCTGGTGGCATCTGCCACAGAAGTCTTCATTTGGGGAAAGAGTGATCTAGTCTCTCTTGGCTTGGTCAGGACCTAGGGGTCCTCCAGGCTGACCTGCCTGTCCTGTGTAACTAAAACCTCAAGCTAGATCTGACTGTCCCAGGGATAGGAACCTGACTGAAGCAGGGCCAATCAGAGACGCTCCCTGAATTTTTTTCAAACTGGAGCTAAGCAATCTGGTTCTTCTCTGGAGGCAAAACTGTGAGATGGAAGGCTCAGTGCAGTGTGCAACTATGCTTGCTGCCCTGTAGAAGTTGATGTAGACCTGCAAGAAGAGACAGACAATGTGAGAGCTGAAGCAGCATTCAGATTTCTGGTCTAGGTTGTGCCTGAGGTCCTGTATCTCCTAATTTCTTCCTGTTTTTCTGTGAAATAGCCACACATCCTTCTAGTAAATTCCCTGAGTCCAAGCTAATTTGAGTTCAGTTGCTGACACTTGGAACTGAAATTTTAAAAACCCAAGCAGTAGGTTTTTAAATGACTTAATGACCATTCTAACACCTGTGTATTTATAATTCCCATCAACCTTCCTTTACATCATTCCCCTAAGTATACTATGTTTATAGGTTGAAAATTATTGCTGGCAAACATGAGACAATTGAGATTTTTAAAAATTTTATTGGCCAGGCGTGGTGGCTCATGCCTGTAATCCCAGCACTTTGGGAGGCCAAGGTAGGCAGATCACAAGGTCAGGAGTTCAAGACCAGCCTGGCCAATATGGTGAAACCCGTCTCTACTAAAAATACAAAAATTAGCTGGGTGTGGTGGCAGGTGCCTGTAGTCCCAGCTACTCAGGAGGCTGAGGCAAGAGAATCACTTGAACCCAGAGGTGGAGGTTGCAGTGAGCAGAGACTGCGTCACTGCACTCTAACCTGGGCGACAGAGTGAGACACTGTCTCAAAAAAAAAAAAATTGTGAAATGTAATACCGATACAAAAAACTACACAGAACAAATATGTAACTTGCAAGGAATTATCATGAAGTTAGCACAGCTGTGTCATTATCACACAGGTAAGAAATAGAATATACCCTTAAAGCCCATCTCATTCCCCATACGAATAGTTACCATTTCCTCCTCCCTAAAAGTAATCATGCTCCTGACTTTTTGGTTATCACTTCCTTACTTTTCTGTTTTATCACTCAAGCGTGCATACATGAACCTTTACTTGAGTTCTACCATTCTTTGAACACTATGTAAACAAAATCATACAATGTAATTTGTTTTTAAAGATCAGACTTTTGCTGTGGATTATTTGAGACTTATCTAAAATTTACTGTAGCTGTAGGTCAGTCTTTTTTTGTTGCTGTTTAGTATTCCATAACATGAATGCTCATTTACCTATCCATTCTGTTGATAGACATTTGGAGGGTTTTTTGTGTGTTTTTGGCTATTATGGATAATGCTGCTGTGAATATTCTTGGTGAATACATGCACATTTTTACCGGCCATGTACATAAGAGTAGAATTGCTAGGTCATGAGTATATATCTTTACTCTTCTTTTTTGAGATGTAGTCTCACTCTTGTTGCTCAGGCTGGAGTGCAATGGCACCACCTCGGCTCACTGCAATCTCCGCCTTCAGAGTTCAAGCGATTCTCCTGCCTCAGGCTCCCAAGTAGCTGGAATTACAGGTGCTCGGCACCATGCCCAGCTAATTTTTTGTATTTTTAGTACAGACGGGGTTTCACAGTGTTGGCCAGGCTGGTCTCGAACTCCTGACCTCAGGTGATCCACCTGCCTTTGCCTCCCAAAGTGCCGGGATTACAGGTGTGAGCCACCACGCCCAGCCGTATCTTTTCAAATGAGTAGATAACACCGATTACTTTTTGTAATTGACTGTTCCAGTTTACATTCCTATCAGCGTTTTATGTGAGTTTCTCATTTCATATCCCCACTAACACTTGTCTTTTTAAATTTTAGCCATTTTTGTGTGTGTGCTGTGGTGTATCACTGTGGTTTGAATTTCACTTCCTCCTGATTATTAATGGAAGTGAACATCCTATTGCCTGTTTATTGGCCATTTGCCTACCTCCCTTTGTGAAGTGCCTGTTGAAGTCTCTTAGCCATTTTTCTATTTGGTTGCCTTTTTTCCGTATTGATTTGTAAGAGCTCTTTATATATTTGGATAAGAGACCTTTCTATGTTGGATATATATATAGAAAACATCTTTCACCCTGTGGCTTGTCTTTTCACTCGCTTAGTGGTGTCTTTTCAGTAAGAGATTCTTAATTTTAATGTATTCAGATTTATCAATTGGGAGTTTAAAACAATGCATCTGATACAGCAACTGGATTCACTAGTGCAAAATAAAATTCTAAATTCAGTAAAATGAACTTATACAGGCTCTCTGGCTAACACTGCACATTCTTTCCTCGGAATGTCATTTCTGGGATGGCAATTTTTTTTTTTTTTTTGAAACAGAGTCTTGCTGTGTCATCCAGGCTGGAGTGCAGTGGCACCATCCACCTCCTGGGTTCAAGCAACCTCCACCTCCTGGGTTCAAACAATTCTCCTGCCTCAGCCTCCCAAGTAGCTGGGATTACAGGCGCCCGCCACCACGCCAGGCTCATTTTTTGTATTTTTAGTAGAGACGGGATTTCACCATGTTGGCCAGGCTGGTCTTTAACTCTCGACCTCAGGTGATCCGCCTGCCTCAGCCTCCCAAAGTTCTGGGATTACAGGCATGAGCCACAGCGCCCGGCCGGCAATTTTTTAAATAATAAAAAATTCCATTATTTTACATAGCATTGAGATACACTTACAATATTTAATTCTGCCTCTTGGTGGTCCCATAGAAAACTAAGAGTAATAATTTTAAAAATTATTGTTCTGAAAGTTTGCTGGACAGTGGGATCTATGAGCAAATTGAAAACTATGAATATTCAAAAAAAGTTTGTAATTCTCTTACACACTACAGTGGCTGAAAATGCACATAGACTCAGCCCTTCACTATAAAATTCCTGGCTAATAGTCAAATAAAAATAGCACTAATACTTTTTTAATCACGGAAATTTTCAAGCATTTTAAAGTGCCAATATAACATTCCTGTACCTATTACCTAGCTAATAAACGTTAAAATCTTGTTATACTTACTGTAAAAAATTAAAGAAATAAGGAGAAAGTTTATGCCCCTTTGTCCTCTCCAGTTTCATCTCCTTTCCCTTTTTCTCACTAAAGGCAACTACTATCCAGAATTTGATGTATTCCCTCCTAGTTCTTGTTTCTGTATTTTTAGTACATGTGTCCATGAACAATACAAATGTTACTTTATATTTTAAAAATGTATCATTTCATACTATAGCATAGTGCAATTTGCTTTTTACACTCAACATGTTTTTGCCATGTTTATATATACATATATAGATCTAGGTTATTAATTTTAACTGCCATATTGTAATTTATGGCAAACATATGCCCTGTATTTATTCATTTCTCTATTAATGAACATTTTAATGTTGCAATGCATACAATACCTAGAAGAATATCTTTAGAAAATTTAAATGAATGAGGCAGGCTTTTAATTCAAGCAGTATCCACATAAAATCTCTCAGGCAGACTATTTCTGCTTCAATTTTTTTATTTTTTATTTTTGCTGTTCATATCTACTCTGCATGCATAGAAGGAATCGATACCTGAAATTTCCTAAAGGTCTTTTACTCAGTCCCCACAAAAAAGCTCTGATGTGGTGTGTGTAAAGCGGTAGGAGTGGGAGAATGAAGTGGGTAGAGACGGACACAAAGAAATGTCAAAATACAGGACACTGAAGGTTTGGAGCCGGGGCCAGTGGCAGCAGCCAAAGTTACAAATATCGGGAAGGTCTGACAGTTTACAGTGCAGAGCATGTCCTGTGCTATCATATGCGGATGACAAAATAGCCGAATACACAAATCTTTCCACGCTTGTGCTGAAAGATGTAACCATCAAGCGCCAGGCGGTTGCCATGGGAACCCGGGGCTGTAGGGAGTCGGCCAGAATTCTTGATGCGCTTAGAATGTTTCTTCTTCCGGCCCTCTGCTCTTCGCAATTATCGTCCCTCTCCTAGGTCCCCCGCCCATTCTATAGGCTCTCATGAGTCTCTTCCCGTCTTGATTCTCTCGCTCAGCGTTCCAGGTCGCCATCTTGGACCATGCGTCAAGATGGCGCCCCCTGGTCCCAGAGGCACAGCCCAGGCACGCTAGCGAGGCTACGCACGCACGTATTCGGGCGCGAAGGGTGGGGCACTGACGCCAGACGTCGCCCCGCCCTCTGTGGTCGCTCCGCCCCCGGCCCCACTCCACCTTCCTCCCACCCCGCGAACCCGGAAGTGGAGGAGGAGGCGCGGCGGCGGCGGCGGCGGCGGCGGCGGTGGCCAAGCAGGCAGATTGTGCCTGAGCCGTTCCCGGGAGCGTGTCTGGGTTTGGGGGCGGGAGACAGGCTGAGCCGCCTGGGCGGCCTGGCCTGTACGGGGCGGGGGAGGCCATGGCCTCGGCTGAGTTGCAGGGGAAGTACCAGAAGCTGGCTCAGGAGTACTCGAAGGTACCCATCGTGGTCTGGGAGTAGGGGGTCCCCCGCCCTGCGGCCTCAGGTTGCCGTGGCAGCGACTTGTCGGGACCTAGGGGTACTGCGGGAGGGGCACGCGAGCGCGCCCCACCTTTCCCCTCAGCCGTCTCCGTCCACCATTACGGTGCCTCCACCTGCAGCTCCCAGGAGATGGGGCCGGGCGGTGTCTGCGTCCGTGAGCGTTTTTGCAGGGAGAAGCTGGAGTTTGATTCTTCCTTTTCACTGAAGTAGCGGGCTTGGGACTGGGATGTCAGAAATTCTGGCTTCTTGCCTCTAACGCTGGCTGAGAAGGGAAGGGAAAGGTGTGGACCACTCCTCACCTCGCTGCTTCCTCAATTTTCTCAGCCTAGGGATGGGGAAGATCAACCCTTCTCCCCTCCCACAGGGATGATATGAGGTTAAAGAGATTTATCTTCCCCCGAATCAATTCGAGAGGGTAAATAGAGACATTCGGGTAAACTGCTTCACTAGGGATGGGTGGTTATGAATGTATTCACTGCTTTGGCAAGAGGTTGTCAGGAATGATTTTGAAAGCTTGAGTGCTACGGCTCTATCCTTTTCTTTCTCTTGTCCCTCGGTCACCTAGAATGGGGCAGACACCCAGCAGGTGCTCAACACACATTAAGCAACATGGGGACCTGCCCCTTTCTCGTGTTTATGGCATCAGTCTTTTAAATGATATAACCCTTTCCTTGGAAAAGGATGCTGCAGTTTCTGGGTAGGGTGTTTCTAGTTTAAGAATATTTTAATGAAGTTATTAAAGCAGAATTTTACATCTTTGGAAATTGATCCAACAGTCATTAGGCTTAGTTTTCAGTGATCTTGGCATTCATGGAGTCAGTGGGAAGATGGTAATTCCTTTTTGCAATTTGGAGAAACTGAGACACATTTTATTCCTTAAGATTTCATTCGACAATTAGCAAGATGAAATATTCTTTGAAAAATAAAACTTGTGCCTAAACATACACACTTAATTCTTCACCATCAAATAGGAGTCTTTTGAGACACTACACTTATTTCAGTGATGCTACCATTAGCAAAACTTTGTTGCATTTCCATTTGAAATTGTCTTAAGAGCCTGTGGCACAATGTTAGTGATGGCAAGTGTTCATCTTTTGAAGGAGTGTTTCCTTGCTTGAAGGGCCAGAAGTTGTTTGGAACAAATCCATGTGATGAAGGGAGGTGGGTGGAGGTTGGCAATGCTCAAATTTGGCTCTACTATTTTTGGTTGAAAATGTTTCATGATCAACACCTGTGAAAAGAAGAAAAAAATAAGAAAATGTTTCTTGAGTATAAAGCAAGGAGACTGATTTTCTTCTCCAGAAAGCCAGCAAGCTCAGAAGGCCATTACAAATGGCAAGAGGGGAGTTCCAAAATGTTTTGAGTAGGGACTACATTGCTGAAATAATTGTATAGCCTCCCAAAGTAATAAAAACTGAAAAGTTTTTGGATATGTAAGCTTGTTTAGCAGACAACATGTGCCCCCTTTGAGCAGTCTGCCAGGGTCTGTTGAGTGAGGCAGGGTTCAGCTTAACAAGTCACCTTTAATGGAATATTCTAACGTAGTACATAGTTATGATATAGTATGACAAGTGTTAGTTCAGTGGGACTACCGAAGACATTGGATAAGCGTTGAGGTTATATTGGGGATTAGAGAAGAGGAAATGAAGGAGTAGTAGCTTTCCAGGCAAAGGGAACAGTCCATGTTTGCTGGTATGAAAGCTCATTAAGATTAATGAGCTTTCACATGGCAGAGAGTGGTGAAATGAGGTAGGAGAGATAATTTGGACCCTATCATGAAAGGTTGTGGATGTCAAGTAAGAAGAGTGAACTTTACCTTTTGAGTAATGGAGAGATGCCAACAGTTAAGCAGGGGAGTGACATTACTTTTAGGAAGGACACTGATAACCGTGAAGGATGGATTGAAATAGGGAAAGATTGGTGGGAAAAAAGCAGGGAGTAGACTGTTGAAATAGTTTTGGGGAGAGTAATGTAGGATTATATAAAGTTAGTGACCTCTGGGGCTATAGAGAAGGGGCTAGATTCAGGAATTATGGTTAAAAAATGCTTTTCAGCTTTCCTTTTTTTGAGTGCCTGCTGTGTGCATGGCACTAACCAAACATACAAGGCACTCATCCTTGTGTCTCATTCATTTTGGGACTTGGTGAATGTGGGAAGACTCAGAGTTGTCCCTGCAGTTCTGAGGTGAGGGAACATGACTGCCACTGACACAATGAGGGCCAGCGGGAAGAAGAGCCCGTTCAGAGTGAAGGGCTATAGGAGAGGTTAGATACAGTTGAGGAAGTTTAGGGTTGGAAGGCACACTAAATTTGTTATTCACATATTATTAGTATGAGGTAATGTTGGAAGTAATGGCTGAAACTTTCTAATGGACATGGACTGGCTAAAAGTCAGGACAAAGGCTAGCACTTTTGGAGTAAGTCCCATCACGATGCACTTTGAGAGTTAATCAGGGTAGAAATTGGGAAACACCCGTCGGGAGGATGTGCCTGGAGGAGAAAGAGATGCTAAGGAGACTGTAGGAGGCCTGCCAGACTTGGGGTCATCTCCCCTATTGGACCAGGTCATTTTTCATTCTTTTAATTGCAATGTGATGGGAATTTCAGAACACAGGAGAACAGATCCTGATCAAAAGATTTCTTGTGCTTTTTATTCCTTGTCAATTCTAGTAGCAGGCAATTTCTAGATAAGATCTATGCTCTCTCCAGTCCTATGCCTAAGAGTATTCCACCTTTTTATTACCTTCCCTGGTACAAGTTTCGTGGGCTGATACTGAAATCCAGTTGCATAATTTTTCTGCCTTATTTAGGATACAAAGGAAAAAGGTGTCCTCTTAATCTGTAGAAGGAAGCCCATCAAGAAAGCAGCAAGCATGATCCCTAAGCCAAGGACATTGGCAGAGTCTTCTCATTCTTCTTTAATGCAGATTTCAGCCTTTGTTCCAGGAAAGGTCCCATCTCATAATCTTTCCTCTTGAAAAGGAAGAAAAAAAAAAAAACAGTGGTCTGAGGAGCTCCCATTAAAGAGACTGAGAGTCCAGTTAGATAAAAGATGAACTGTGGAGGTCAAAGCAGATGAGAATTGCTGAGGCAAACAGATTGCTAAAAGAAAGTGTTATGGAAAGGTTAGTAAAAATGGAGATTAAGACCCAGTGGTTTGGGCAATTAGAGGGTCATTTGAGGTTTTTAATATTTCAGGTTCAATAGAGTTTGGGGAGGGAGAATGAATGTGTGTAGAGGCTGGTTTTCAGAGGTTTGTGAAGTTAATAACAGATGCAAGCTACCTCCTTGAGATGTGAGGGAAAGTTAATCAAGACCTCAGTTGCTACATTATAGATTAAGGATGAAAGACCATTTCTGACTTGCTGTTTCTTCCATGACCTGCTCTGCTTCTGATGCTCTGTTGTATCTCATTATGGAGAAGAGAGGCAAAAAGTGCTGAGTTCTGGCTCATTTGATTTTAGCCTGCTTTCTTTGCGGGAGCACTCTTGCCTGGCACCGTGGTGTTTGTGTAAGCAAGTTTCAAGTTCTAATTGTCTTTTCAATGTTTGTGTTACCTTGGGTCAATGATTCTCAAAGTGTGGAACCTGAAACAACATCATCTGGGAATGGGTTAGAAATGTAAATTCTTGGGTCCACCCTGCACCTATTGAATCTGAAACTAGCAGTGAGACCCAGCAATCTGTGTTGTAACAAACCTTTCCAGTGATTGGATTCATGCTAACATTTGAAAATCATTGATCAAGGAATGGTATTGGGATAGTAGCCTTGGCAGAAATAAAGATAATCTTTTTAAAGATCTTTTTTTTTTTTTTTGGGACAATGGATGCCAGCAGGAAAGCCAAACATCCATTATTTCTCTACAGTTTACTTTGCAATTGGTGCTTCCTTTGCATACAAAGGGAACTTTTTAGACTTATACTCTTAGTACACAGCTACTTGTATGGAGAAAGGGTCAGTTTTGTTCCAGCAAGTTTGCTCTCCAGATAACAGGATTTGGCAGTACCTGATTTATCACCTACTTTTATAGAGAAATAGACTTAGGAGCTGGATAGGATTAAAATTGAATATGAGCTTTTTTTTTTTTTTTGACCCTGATGTGTAGGTAGGATTCACTAGTAAAGTTGGGTTGGAAAACAGATTTGTGTTCAGTGCTATCCAATGGAAGTTTCCATGAGAATGAAAATGTTCTGTATCTGTGCTGTCCAGCAGGGTAACCGCTAGCCATGCATGGCTGTTAAGTGCTTGAAAGGTAGCTAGTGTGTGACTGAGGAACTGAATTTTAGGTTTTATTTAATTTAAATAATTTAATTAAAATAGCCACTTGTAGCTATTGAGTACTCTGTTGGACAGTGCTAGCTTAGACCCTGGGTCTGTGCATCACAGATGTAAATGTCTAAATGACTCACTTGAAGACCTTGTTAAACTGCTGATTCTGGTTTAGTAGGTCTGGGGTGGGGCCTGAGATTCTGCCTCCAGGTAAAACTATTGCAGCTGTCCAAAGACCACACTTGGGACAAGGCCCTAGAAAGACAAGGGGCAGCCTCCTCTTCCTGTTTAGTTTAACTGATTTACTCACCCATTCACCTAGGGGCAGCTAAACTGCAAGGGTTGGGGTTTTGTCGTAGTGAGTTTCCCTGCATGGGAGCAGGAGCAGGAGAAAGGATGCCATTTGAGGCAGATGTGAGTTTTTTCCTGCCTCAGTGACAAAGTAACCCTAGCTACTGCTGCATAATATGTAGCCTGCACATACTTTATCCCTGTCCTGGGATAGCAACAAGTAAGTAGGCAGAAAGAAAGACTAAGTAGGATTCACAGTAATTTGGAATACTTAAAATGTTAGAACTGGAAGGAGTTTTAGGGGTCATCCAGGCCAGATACTGCAGCTGGGGTCTGCACATGACTTCAGTATTCTGAAGCTTTGAATCAGGGTTTTGGTGTGGCATAGGGTTGTCTTGCACACGTCACTTTGTATTGAAGAAAAGACTGTATGTTTAAAAGTTTATTTTATAGGGTTGTAAAATATGTATAAATGTCAAAAAAAGTCCACTGCATGAAGACAGCCATGTAAAAGTGGTTCTAACACAAGATTGTTGAGGATTAGCTGAGAAAATGCATATGAGTGATTCATCTCACTTTCCCCACAAACTCTTCCAACAGTTTGTGATTGAAGGTAATAAATCCCCAATCTTGGGCCATTTAGCCTATCACATATTGTGAGAGTGGCATGAGAGAAGTCATAGTGAGCTTACCACCACTCTGTGTCCTAGGAGAAACAGCTGTGTGATAGGCCTCACTGAAGTTGGGCTATTCCAGAACCAGAGTTATAGAGAGCAGGTCTGGGCACTGGTCATTAGAGAGTTAGGCTCAAGGCTTTTGAGGATTCTTGGTGTCCAATAGGATCATGAGGTTCAAATTATTTGGAGAGTCTTAAAAGAGAACTGTTAAAGTAATGGCAATCTCTTATATAATGTATTACATTTAAACACCTTTGTATGTATAATTTATTAATTTGATTTGATTAATTTGATTAATCAAATTAACTGATCTGATTAATTAACTAAAAATTTATTGAGTTCCTTCTCTATCCATAGCATTGATCTTTCATTGCAGGCAGGAAATACAAGGAAGTATACTGTAGTCTTTACCATGGAAAACAGTTTAAGGTGGCAGGTGGGAAATGAATACAGAAATTTATTTATTAATTGATTGATTTGCTCTGTCTCCTAGGCTGGAGTGCCGTGGTGTGATCTTGGCTCACTGCAACCTCCGTCCGTCTCCTGGGTTCAAGCAATTCTCCTGTCTCAGCCTCCTGAGTAGCTGGGATTACATGCGCCTGCCACCATGCCCGGCTAATTTTTGTATTTTCAGTAGAGATGGGGTTTTGCCATGTTGGCTAGGCTGGTTTTGAACTCCTGACCTCAGGTGATCTGCCGCCTCAGCCTCCTAAAGTGCTGTGATTACAGGCATGAGCCACTGCTCCCAGCCTATACAGAAATACATATATTAGTAAAATGTAAAATTTACTGTTTTTAGAAGCAAAATTAAAACTGAATAGTTTAATAAGAGATGTTTTGTTGTTAGTAAGTGCCAAAGGAACTGAAGCACAGGCTCTCTATGGGCCATAGGGAGTCAGGGAGTGATTAGGAAAAATTATGGAGGAAGTAGGGCCAGTAGGTAAAAAGTAGGATCCTAGAGAACAGGTGGGATTTGGTTGGCCAAAGTGAAGAAGGGCTGTGCTCTCAAAGTAAGGGTAAAATGAATCAGAAAATTACAAAACAAGGAAAAATGAGATTTAAAAGGATTAAGAGGGATTCAGAGGTACTCTTCCCCCACTGAATGGAACAGAAGAGCTTGGTGCACAGCTGTTGAAAATAAGCTCTATCATCTGCAGGAGAGTTTTTCTGTACTAATAGAGACTTCAGGGCAGTTGTTTCTCAGTTATGTCATATGCATTGGTGTCTCCATTCTGGACTCCTAGAGGCAGTAGTGACCATCCGGTAATCTTATACCTACATCTAAAACAAAAACAGTGTTCATTTGCCTCCCCTATGTGGTGAACACTGGTGCAGAGAAAGATAGATTCTAAAAGACCAGGCTGGCCGGATGTGGTGACTCATGACTGTAATCCCAGCACTTTGGGAGGCTGAGGCGGGCAGATCACTTGAGGTCAGGAGTTCAAGACCAGCCTAGTCAACATGGTGAAACGCTGTCTCTACTAAAAATACAAAAAATTAGCCGGGCGTGGTGGCACGTGCCTATAATCCCAGCTTCTTGGGAGGCTGAGGCAGGAGAATCGCTTGAACCCGAGAGGTGGAGGCTGCAGTGAGCTGAGATTGCACCACTGCACTTCAGCCTGGGCAACAGAGCGAGACTCAGTCTCAAAATAAATAAATAAATAATAAAATAAAAAAAAGATCAGGCTAATAAGAGCAGCTCAGGATTTTATAAGCTTCTCATTCAGTAATGCAGTAAGAGTGGCAGAAGTGATGCTGAAATGCAGAAAAACATCAAATGTTGCAAAGAGTAGTTAAAATGGCAATAGAGTATGCAAGCTTATCATCTTCCTCCATTTCTACCTACTAAGTAATAGAAAGGTCTTTCAGATAACAGTTTCTTAAAAAGCTGCATTGTCTGTTAAATGGTTTCATTGAAACCATGTTTGAGTTACCAGTTTAGCAAAAAATATTTTGCAAAGGAAAATCCTAATTTTTTTTGTTATAATCAGTTATATTAAATTCCTAACAGCAATAGCTTGAAAGTTTCATTTTGCTTTTTAACAAAGCAGTCTGTTCAATTTGCTTTAAATACTCTGCAGTGTGCCTTAGAAATGAAAGATGAGTTTTTTTTTCTTAAAATTAATTGCTGTGGTTCTGGTTTTACAGGAAATTATCAATTCAGTGAACTTCAAGCTTCATTCTTAGTCCTTGAAGTAGTCGTTAGGAGCTTCTAAATACCACACAAAGAAGACATGTAAGAGATTACAGATCACAGCTAAGACAGGGGTATGAAATAAAATCTAACGTCTTTAGATTTATAAAATAAAATCTAAAGACTGAAGCAGTATTGCTATTTTTTTGGCTATATGGATTTGAAAGTATTTATTGAATTCTGTGAAGTAGCACATTATTCAAGAATATGTTGATATTTGCTTAAAAAGTAGAACACTACATCATGGAAGTCAACATTAAAGTGGTATTTCTCTCTTTTTAACTTCTAGAGCAGAGGTTACCAAGCTCTGTAAGAGGCCACACAGTAAATATTTTAGGCTTGAGGCTATGTGGTTTCTGTTGCAACTGCTTGTCTCTTCCATTGTACCTCAAAAGCAACCATGGACAGTACGTAAATGAATGAGTATGGCTGTGTTCCAATAAAACTTTAAAAATAGCCTGCCAATTTGGCCCTCAGACCTTAGTTAGCCAACCCGTGTTCTAGAGAATTTAATCTCTTCTACTTTTTTTTTCAAGCAGGAAATACTTGTATTGCTAGTTATCTTTTAATATTTTATCTTCCCTTTTAAAGTGTAAGTTCTTTGAAAATAGAGACCATATCTTTTACATCTCTCACCCATATCAATCAAGGTGTACAATGCCTTACACCATGCAAACTATAATAAACATATCTGTTGTCATTTTGAATCTGTTCTAATAATAAGAGCTCTGTTTCCATTTGTGGAGCATTTTATAGTTTAGAAAGTGCTTTGACATAGGTTTCTTATCTGGTTCTCACGGTAGCCTCAGAAGAAGGAAGGTAGGGTAAATGAATTTACCCATTCTATAGACCATATAGCTGGTTAAGTGAATTTCCCATTCTATAGACCATATAGCTGGTTAAGTGAATTTCCCAAGTTTATATTGTCTAATAAATGGCAGAGCAAATATTTGGGTCTGCTTTCTATTGTGGTAATGAACTGTCATCTCTAACTTTCTAAAAATAGAAGAATCTCATCTTTTTAGTCTGTCTTTTGCTCAAACTGTTGAATATCCTGCAGTATTCCTGTATTTTATCTCAGAATCTTAGCTAAATTTTCCACTGAGTTTTAAATAGTTTAAGATTTAGCATTCAAATATGCCTGTTCTTTTGGCACAGAAAAGGGTCATTTCTGTTCTCTGTTCTCAGGAGACAGATCTGAGCTATGCAGAATTAGAAAGATTTTTAAAAATTTTTTATTTTTAATTTTAGAAATAGATTTTTTTTTTTTTTAAAGCTCACATACAAGGATGTCTCATTCTTTCAGTTTCTCAGAGAAGAACCTGGTCTTTCATGACATCTGCACTGAGCCCTGGGAATATTAGTCTGTAAACCTTTTGCTTCAGCTACAATGAGCTTGTATATTTATGCTTAAGTGCTCTATGTTCTCTTCACTGAGAATACTTTCCTCTTATTACAGAAGTAAATTTTATCTTTTAAAACCCTGCCAGTGGTGGTTATATAGATGTATACATAAGTAAAAATGCATTTAGCTGCATAATTTCTGATTTGTATACTTTATTTAAAATAGCGTTCTCAGTATTTAATAATTATCTGTGAAAAAAAGCCCAAGTTTTACCTCTTTCTCCAAAGGCATCTCTCACCTCTCCAGCTCACTGCTTTTTTCACTTAAATGTAGCTTTGTGAAATAGCAGCCAGTATTGTCTAATTGGCATTATGACTTTGGAGTCCAAACTGGTAGAGTCTGAATCTCAGCATTGCTACTTAACTTCTCTGTGCCTCAGTTTCCTCATCTGTAAAATGGAGGTAATTAGAGTACCCACTTCACAGGATTGTGAGGATTAGATGAAGTAATACATAAAAGTACTTAGGACGGTGCCTAGTTTGTAGTGAGCATTCATATGTAAGTGGGTACTATTATTAACTTTTAAATGGAGCCTGCTTCTTAGTTGCTTCTGTACACTGCCCCAGCTGATGCCCGAGGCCATTGTTGATGATGACATTTGCATGTCTAATATTAGGCACAGTGTCCTACTGGGATGTTGATGCCCCACATTTTTATTTTCTGTGGAATTGTTACTTTATAATTAGTCCAGTTGTATGTATTTTACAAATGAATGGTGTGTCAGAATTTCAAGGAACATGGCATATTCAGTACCCTATTATTTATTGTATTAGTTTTTATTTAGGGATGGGACTTGGTTTTATAGAAAGAGTGACACACTAGAAATCAGGAGACTGGATTTTAGTCCCATTTTTGCCATTGATTTTTTTTTTAATTTCATTGGGCAACTCAGCCTGTGTGTCCTTATCTGTAAAATGGTGAATTATTGTTATCTACTACCCTCTTTGGGTCTAATACTTTTTTGTTCTCATATATATGTGAGAAGCTACTTAGTTACTCAGTGTAATGATGCCTGTAAAATTGATGTGATTTCCTTGATATAACCAATTGCTTTATATTAGAAATTGATTTTTGCTTTCTCTGTTTTCAGCTTCGGGCTCAGAATCAGGTTCTGAAGAAAGGTGTTGTGGATGAACAAGCAAATTCTGCAGCTTTAAAGGTGGGCAACAGGATATTTGTGTTGTGAGGGTTAAGTTAGCATTTGGTGTTGCTCAAAGCAGGTTCATTGGGTTTTCTGGGTTAAAGTTCCAACTCTGACACTGATTCACTAGGGATAGGGGACAGTAATACAGTCTTTTGTGGTTAATTTTCCTACTTGCTTAGGTAAGATTATGAGGTACTTTGATTTCCTTAGCTAAAAATTATAAAAAAAGGTATTATGTGACTTTGTCTAATGCATTACTCCTGTGCCTCAAGGCCTTTACTTAGCTCGGTTTATCTGGATTATTAAGGCTTCTTATCAGTTGTCATCACAGACAGCTTTCTGAGGGAGGCTATGTCATATTCCTATTTGAATCCCTCTCACTCAGCAGATGGCAGGTCTCTAATAAGTGGATTCCATTGTGTGAATCATTTAGTTCCTAAATCTTGCCTTTAGTTGAGCTATTTAATAGTAATAACCTGTGTTAATCAGGACAGTCTTTGAGTGATACATTTTACCATCAGCATTTTTGTTAACTAAGGGGAGAAATATGATAGATGAAGGAATTTGTTTCTGCCTCATTTCTAGTAGGCATGTAGTAAATATTGCTTAGTGATATTTTTAAATGGATAAATTAAGTCTAGGATTTGGATTTCTTCTTGGCCAAGTTTCAGTTAAATATACTCTCTAGCTCACTCTTTTGCTCTTTCCCTTTCTTGCTCCCTCTGCTCTCTTTAGACAGATGGGATTAGGATTCCTCTTACTTCTATCTCTTTTTGGATAAGCCCCTGATCAGTAATATGTCTGAGGTGGCTCCACTTAGGCAACTAAGCCCCAGAAATTGTCCTTTTACGTAGTCGGTTGTTGGATCCTACAGGAGAGAAATCTGTCTCTGAGTGTCTCCTCCTCAGGTGCTGTTAGCACAGTCTCAGGGTTGAGATGGTTCTGAACACCCCACCCATACTTCCAGGCTGTCTGCACCCAAGCCAAGATGATTAAAAAAGAAGCTTTATAGTCAGGATTTATTAGTGAAGTTATTGTTTCACTAAAATTGTTGAAAAAATGATCATTATATCTCCAAATGATATTTAAACTTATTGCTGGGGAAAGTCCTAGTTTTTCCTAGTAGCCTGCCCTGGTGTTTCATACCCTCCTGTTGCTGGTTGTGTTTGATTAACTCTGTGATGGCAGCAATGGTAGGAACAGTGGTAGGCGTGGTGACAGCTGGTTCTATTGATTGAGCACTCACTGCATACCAGGCATTGTGCTAAGTCCATTATATCCATTATCTTATTTAGTGTTCACAACAACCCTATGAGGTCAGATAACATTATCATCCCCATTACAGAAACTGGAGTTTAGCGAAAGGCTGGGATAGATGTTTTCTGAAATTAATGATTGGTTAATGGAGTTGGAGCATTAGTTTATTTTAAGAATTATAAGCATAATTATATATTATAATTATATATTATAAATTATGAGAAAAATAAATTATTTTTTGTTTTACTGTTTATTACAGTAGTCATTGTAATTATAGTACAACAAGTGACAATTTGCCAGTTTGCTAGACAGGAATATTTGGATGTCCTGTGTTACAGGAGGCTTTTAGTTTTATTACTGGGTTTACCCCTTCAGTGAGCTGTTAGGTGTAATCAGTGTTCATTGATTTGAATTTTTAAAATTTGAAAGACATGATAGTTTGGACATGGGCTAGGCCTAAATTTGCCTTTGAACTACAAGTAAAAATTAAGGTTTTACTAAACAAATGTAGGAAAAAAATTATTTTCTCCTTAATGGGAGCATATTGTTCTATCCCTCTAGCACTTTTCTCAACATGCAGGTAATGTCAGTAGAGTGTAGACACTAGCCTATGGCTTTTAGGTTGCTATTCCTTTTTTTTTTTTTTTTTGAGACAGAGTCGTACTCTGTCACCCAGGCTGGAGTGCAGTGGCACAATCTCGGCTTACTGCAACCTCTGCCTCCCTGGTTTGAGTGATTCTTGTGCTTCAGCCTCCTGAGTCACTGGGATCACAGGTGTGCACCACCCTGCCTGGCTAATTTTTGTATTTTTAGTAGAGTCGGAGTTTTGTCATGTTGGCCAGGCCAGTTTCAAACTCCTGATCTCGAGTGATCCACCCTCTTCAGCCTCCCAAAGTGCTGGGATTATAGGCGTGAGCCACTGCACCTGGCCTAGGTTGCTGTTTCAATACAGTTAAATCATCTGTTCGTTAAAGCATGACCTTCATGTTTTATAATTGTTTCAGTGAAATTAGTAAACATACAGTTATTTTTTTATTTTCTAATTTTTTAAATAGAGATGAGGTCTCACTATGTTGCTCAGGCTGGTCTCCAGCTTTTGGGCTTAAGCAGTCCTCCTGTCTCGGCTTCCCAAAGTGCTGGGATTACAGGCATGAGCCACTGTGCCAGCCCAGTTCTTTAAATATACAGTATTACATGGCCATCTGTGTTTGATAATCAGTGAATAAAAAGTTGTCAGAACATCATAAGTAAAATATAGTTAGAATAATTCTTTTAAAAAAGAGTGAAACTAAATATTTCTCTTTAGTTTTCCATTTTCCTACCCCATTATGGCATAAACAGAACAAAATGGTCAGCAGAGGGTGTGTCAAAAAGGTTAGCAGAATATTTTAGATTTTGTTTCTATTGTCATTTAGCTTTAAAGTGAATTATTGTAGGACAGCATATGAAAATATTTTTGGTGTGATACTGATTTTTATCTTTGATATGTCAGAATAGTTGAAGAACAATTAAGTGTGTTGCAGACTTCATTTTGACTAATTTAAATTCAGGGAGGATTTACAGAAAAAATGGAATACAAGTATATTTCTTCCCATTCTTTTTCACTGAAGGGAATCATCAGTAAATCTGAGGTTCTTTTTAAATATCTAAGTTTGGCCAGGCATGGTGGCTCATGCCTGTAAACCCAGCACTTTGGGAGGCCGAGGCAGATGGATCACCTGAGGTCAGGAGTTTGAGACCAGCCTGTCCAACATGGCGAAACGCTGTCTCTACTAAAAATACAAAAAAATTAGCCGAGTATGGTAGTGTGCGCCTGAAGTCCCAGCCACTCGGGAGGCTGAGGCATGAGAAATGCTTGAACTCGGGTGGCGGAGATTGCAGTGAGCTGAGATTGTGCCACTGCACTCCAGCCTGGGCAATAGAGCGAGACTCTGTCTCAAAAAAAAATAAAAATAAAAAAAATAAATAAATCAAATAAGTTTATAAATTTGTAGCCTCAATCTTTGTGTCTGTTCACTGTCATAGGATGTTAGTTGATCACGATCTGTTACTTTAGTATAGTTGCTCTTATTTTTATATTTACTTGGTTTAGCCAAAAGATTATCTTTTCACAAAGTGCTAAAAACTTAAGAACTGAAGTGACACACATACAACCTGAATTTCCTAAAGCAAGAGGTTTTGATTATATTTTGGTGAAATAGAAATAATTTTTAATAAAATTTCTAAACCTTACAGCTAAACTGTGAGGACCAATCTGTTTTCACTTTGATATAGGAGCAACTGAAAATGAAGGATCAGTCATTGAGAAAACTACAACAGGAAATGGACAGTTTGACATTTCGAAATCTGCAGCTTGCCAAGAGGGTAGAACTACTTCAAGATGAACTAGCTCTAAGTGAACCACGAGGCAAGAAAAACAAGGTAGGTTCAAATACAGGCAAGTTAGTGGGACCTTGTCGTTAGTTACTGACACCTACAGGGCATCCTGGTTTTAACAGAAGACCCCACTGCTGAATTATTTTTTTGTTTGTTTGTTTGAGACAGGGTCTTGCTCTGCCACCCATGCTGGAGTGCTGTGGTGTGATCTTGGCTCACTGCAACCTCTGCTCCCAGGCTCAGTGATCCTCCCACCTCCGCCCCCAGAGTGGCTGGAAGTATAGGTGTGCACAACCATGCCTGGCTAATTTTTGTATTTTTTGTAGAGATGGGGTCTCACTATGTTGCCCAGGCTGGTCTTGAACTCCTGGACTCAAGCGATCCACCTGCCTCGGCCTCCCAAAGTGCTATGATTACAGGCATGAGCCATCATTCCCGGCCCTGAATTTTTTTTTTTTTTTTTTTTTTGAGACAGTTTCACTCTTGTTGCCTAGGGTAGAGTGCAATGGCACGATCTTAGCTCACCGCAACCTCTGCCTCCCAGGTTCAAGTGATTCTCCTGCCTCAACCTCCCACGTAGCTGTGATTGCGGGCATGTGCCACTCCCAGCTAATTTTGTATGTTTAATAGAGAAGGGGTTTCTCCATGTTGGTCAGGCTGGTCTCGAACTCCCGACCTCAGGTGGTCCGCTCGCCTCAGCCTCCCAAAGTGCTGGGATTACAGGCTTGAGCCACCGTGCCTGGCCCCGGCCCTGAATTTTTAATGTTCCGTTATTACACCTGGATATTAGGTCAAGAAAGCAGACTCTTATTATTAATATATATTAAATGTTAGGGACATTTATATGATAGTCAATTTTAAAGAACTTATTAGGAGCAAATGTAGTTGGTTTAGTGGCCGAGAAGAGACAGTGGAATATCTTATATTAGCTAAAATTGTTGACATCTTTTGGTTATACCAGGTTGCCATTAATCCAAGGTTGAGCAAATAAAATGAGGGAGATTGTCAAAGCGTTACTACTCATATGAAAGTAGCGGCCGGGCGCGGTGGCTCACGCCTGTAATCCCAGCACTTTGGGAGGCTGAGGCGGGCAGATCACGAGGTCAGGAGATCGAGACCATCCTGGCTAACATGGTGAAACCTTGTCTCTACTAAAAATAGAAAAAATTAGCTGGGCGTGGTGGCTGGCGCCTGTAGTTCCAGCTGCTCGGGGGAGCTGAGGCAGGAGAATGGCGTGAACCTGGGAGGCAGAGTTTGCAGCGAGCCGAGATCAGGCCACTGCGCTCCGACCTGGGTGACAGAGTGAGACACTGTCTCAAAAAAAAAAAAAAAAAAAGTAGCAGTTGAAACACTTACACCTTAGGTTTGTAAGTTTACTGCAGATGTAATTTCTTAGCATTTATTCTTACGAGGCCAGTTTGGTGTTCTTGTCTTGAGATTTAGAGATGAGTTTTTTTGCCTTATGGTTTTTTATGGTGAGGCGGGATTCTTATTGCTCTAAGGTGGATAATCTGGTACTTTTGAACATTGTGATTAAGAGATTGCTGCTCTTTTTTTTTTTTTTTTAAGGGTAGTAGTAGTGATTGAGTCTTTAAGTCTTGTATGTATGTAGACTAACACTCCACAAATGTATGTATTGAGGCAGTAACAGTAGAATGGGTAGAAGGGAAGGAGAAGGCACACAGTGACTCTGAAGGAGTGCAGTATGGCCAGAAGAGCACAGGCTTCAGATTTAAGCCCAGGCTTGAATTCTTTGGTTGCCTTTAATAAATCTGTGACTTTCGGCACAATTTTTAACCTTGTAATCTTAGTTTCTCCATCAGCAAAGTGACAATGAGCCTTTCAGGTTTGTTGTGAGGATTCTATGGTATCATGTAAAAGTGCCTAGGGCCATATTTCCCATGTAATGGGTAGTTGCCGTAATTATATGTTAATAGTTTTCCCATATGCATTTCCCCACATAGAAGCATTCGCTAGAGTGTTAGTGTTCAAATAAAGGAGGCAACAGAGAGGATATAACACTTATGTATTAGAATCACTTGGGAAACTTTTTCAAGATATACACATACCAGGCCAGGCACAGTGGCTCACGCCTGTAATCCCAGCACTTTGGGAGGCCGAGGCGGGCAGATCAGGAGGTCAGGAGTTGGAGACCAGCCTGGCCAGCATGGTGAAACCCTGTCTCTACTAAAAATACAAAAAATTAGCCCAGCATGGTGGCATGTGCCTGTAATCCCAGCTACTTGGGAGGCTGAGGCAGGAGAATTGCTTGAATCCAGGAAGCCGAGGTTGCAGTGAGCTGAGATCACACCATTGCACTCCAGCCTGGGCGACAGAGTGAGACTCCCTCTCAAAAAAAAAAAAAAAAGATACATGCCCTGGAAATTCTGAAAGACCCTTGGGGAGAGAATAGTCATCTGAACTTCAAACATGTTCTTCAGGTTCTTAATATCCCTGCCTAGGACTGTTGAGCAGAGGTTTGGGTGTAATATTGAGAATTAATTTTAATTAAAGCTCATCAAATTTGGAAGCACTAAGGACCCTGAATACATCGTTCTGCAGTGTTCCATATGCACCTCTTGTTTTCCAAACATGATGGATATTTAATTTCTTTTTATATGGCTACTCCATTTTCAAAGGGCTTTTAAATCACTGATTCAAATTGGATTAGTAGGTGAGTTCATTTTAAGTGAGAAGTGAGACTACAAAAAAAGCAGAGAAAGGGTGGTGACTGATGTTTGAACACAGTTTCATTGTTAGGCTGTTCCTTGAATATTCTCAGTTCTATGTATTACATGAAAACAAATGCTCATTATTAGATGTTTTAAATAGTGCTATTCTTCTGTGTAGAACGAGTTCATATTAGTAAAAATTTAAAGGAAGGGATTTTTAAATAATCTTTGAGAATTTTCCTATTTATTTATAATAGCTTTATTTTATATTTTTTTAACTTAGAAATTTATATGAACTTTTGTATAAACTTACCTTTGTGGATGCTGTTACAGAATTTATTACAATTTCTTATGGAGTTTAACAACTCCGATTCATGAAATTGCTATAACTCTCATTTCCCAAACCAAAAGATCAAATTGAAATGATATTTATGAGCTTATTTTATATTGCTGGAGCTTTCTAGGTCTGCTCCGTCCTCCAGCAGAACTACTCCTGAATTCATCTGCAAAGAATAGTAAGCCTTATCTGTTCTTTTCTCTCTCTTTTTAAAGCTTTCCTGCTCCTTACAATATTTGTAGTTTCAACTTGTGTCACATAGGAAAAGTTAAATGATGAACTGTATACCTTTTGCAGGATTGTTTGAGAATGGTGAACACGTAGAAGAGACAAGCTTCTAAGGTGATAGAGAATCTGTGTACCTTAGGATGTTTCTCTAAAGGATGAAAGTTATGTGGACATAACTTATTCTTTCCATCAGAAAAGTGGAGAATCTTCTTCTCAGTTGAGTCAAGAGCAGAAGAGTGTCTTTGATGAAGATCTGCAAAAGAAGATAGAAGAGAATGAACGGTTGCATATACAAGTGAGAAAATCTGTTTTTCCATGTGAATTAAAAAATGGGTCTGTGATCTGTTAATGTGGAAAAGCTAATGCAGATAGAGTGTTTTGTGTCTGCGTGGGTGTTTTAATGTCTTCTATGGTCTTCAAGTATATATGTCACTGTCACTTATTCATTTCTTAAATATCACACAGTCTTAATGCGGATGTGTGCTTTGAAGTATATGCATTTGTTCAGAAGACAGCAGAATAGCTTTATAACTTAACAGTGCAGAAATATACTGAGCATTATTCATTTTATATGGGAAGTGATTACATGTATCATTTAAATGGGAGCTTACCAATAAATGGTGTTTGCTTTTTTCCCTCCCCCTCCCTTTTTCTTTTTTTTAACTGATGTTTAGTTTTTTAATTTACTGATGTTTAGTTGGTTTTTATCCCTACCCCTGTTAAACTGTAAGGTCTCTGAGGGTATGAACCATGTATGTTTTCTATGCCTAGTCCCAGGACAGTGTCTTACTTATGTCAGGCACTCAGATATTTATGGAATGTTGAAAAGTTAGTGCCTGCCCCCAAACCATTGAGCATATTCTAAGATTCATAGTGGGCTGGGCGCAGTGGCTCATACCTGTAATCCCAGCACTTTGGGAGGCCAAGGTGGGCGGATCACGAGGTCAGGAGATCGAGACCATCCTGGCTAACATGGTGAAACCCCTTCTCTAGTAAAAATACAAAAAATTAGCCAGGCGTGGTGGTAGACACCTGTAGTCCCAGCTACTTGGGAGGCTGAGGCAGGAGAATGGCGTGAACCCGGGAGGCGTGAACCCGGGAGGCGGAGCTTGCAGTGAGCCGAGATCAAGCCACAGCACTCTAGCCTGGGCGACAGAGTGAGACTCTGTCTCAAAAAAAAAAAAAAAAAAAAAAAAAAAGATTCATAGTATAGTGTATCCAACTATAACCTCCTTACTTATTTTTTTTTTGGTCAAATGGTAGGAAACACACACACACACACAAACAGACACGCTTTTCAGTCTTTGAAAACGTTGTTTTTGACCACAGTGTATTTTATATCTAAGTATTCACAATTCTTTATTAGTATTGGACTCTAATTACAGGAAAGAGCTTTACCTGTTTTAAGAATAACACCTGTTTTAATTTTGATTATTTTATGTGAAAGTTAGCTTAGTAGAAAAGTTATACTCTGATCAATTGAATTCTATGTATGCCAGACATTGTTTAAAATAGAAATTCATGAGACTGAGAGGTAGGAGGTACAGGCTTTGGAGTAGGTTTCCTGTGTTCAAATCTCAGTTCTACTATATTTTAGCTGTGAGACATTAGACTAGTTATGTAACTCTTTTAAGCTTGAGTTTCCATATTTGTAAAGAGGAATAACAGTAGCTACTTCTGATATACTGTGAGGATTTAATGAGATAATGCCTGTGTGGGTTTAACATAGTCAGCATATGGAACCATGTGGAAGTTGCTCAGTGAATAGTCACTGCTGTTATTTTTCTCATTTATGTATATTAGGATATTGTGAGAAGAGAAAATGGTCTTCTCTTTTTAGTTTTTTGAAGCTGATGAGCAGCACAAGCATGTGGAAGCAGAGCTGAGGAGTCGACTGGCCACTCTGGAGACAGAAGCAGCCCAGCACCAAGCTGTGGTTGACGGTCTCACCCGGAAGTACATGGAAACCATTGAGAAGCTGCAGAACGACAAGGCTAAACTAGAAGTAAGCCCCATTGTGAGAGCACACTAAAAAATAGTTACAGCTTTTGTATTAATAAATTGTCTGTGCACTTAGAGTTAGTCATTTCTGGTGAGACTTTTGCCTGCAGGGTCTTACTAAGTGTGCTCCTATCTGTCGTAGCCTGAGCCATCTGTGTTTCTTTTTCTTCTGAAATTCAGGTGAAATCTCAGACTCTAGAAAAGGAAGCCAAGGAATGTCGACTTCGAACGGAAGAATGGTATGTGGAAACTTGAATTCCAAGAGGGTTCTGAAGCAAGACTCAGAAGACATGAGTTTTGGTTGTAGCAGCTCCTCTGTCTTAATTGTCTTACATTTAAAAGGAGAAAATGGGAGTAATCTACAGGGTCCTTTTCAATTCTGGGATCTCCGGGGCCCTAAGCATTCTTGATAGAGTGGCCTGTGTATTAGTCCTCAGCCTGCAAGGGTTTGGGGCTGTGGCAGATCGTGTTCTGGAGCTCTTGCACTGAAGACTGGAGACTTTCTGTTTGAAACTACTCTAAACAGAAGGGGCCTCTGATAGTCCCAGGAAGGAAAACTGATAATCACCATGCCAATCTTTTAATGATACATTTTGAATAAAATAGAGGTTATGCGATCTAATTTGGAGATACATAAATCTTAAAATCAAAATATTAGTAATGCATGGTAAAGGTATACTCCAACATTTATTTGATAATATTTTAGTTTTTAATAGGATCAACTAAGTGAATTTCTCATATCGATTTTGTTGCATCGTTAGAATTACATGCATGATTTAGATGTGTACATAATTGAACCAAACGCAGAAATTATCAGCTTTTGAGTTCAAGGGGAAAAGAAGGCTAATATAATATGTACTTAAAAAAAGTCTATAGTGATACTAGTGAATACTTAGGTGTTGTAACGAGAACATTTGTGATTACTTTGAGCTTGGGGAAATATTATTTCTAAGGTTACTTTGAGCTTGGGGAAATAAATGTAAGGTTGGCTAAGACACTCGTACCATGATAAATTCCTCCAAACTTCCACATCATTCTCCAGAAGTCCCTGGGACTTGAGAAGCCAGGTTAGCGTTTTTGTTATCTTCCTCTTTTAACAACTCTCTGCCAAGAGTATCCCAGATGTCAGGTGCAGTTCTCTGGAAGCCTACTACCAGCTGTTGAGGTAACAAATAAATGAGGATTCACTCAATGATTGGTGATAATGTGGTTTTGTATTTTTTTTTTTTTGCAGTCAATTACAGTTAAAGACTCTTCATGAAGATTTGTCAGGTAGATTAGAGGAATCCTTATCAATCATCAATGAAAAAGTACCTTTTAATGATACAAGTAGGTATTATGTACAGTTTTCCATTATTTGTAACTTTGAATCTCTCTGTGGTAGCCAACTAATTAAAGTAATTTCTAATCTTTTGGGCAAAAAATTTAATTGGCCCAACAGAAGATTGCTTTCTTTTTGTTCATTTGATCAGCCGTGGTAATCATATTTAACAGGAAGATTTTAAATTGTCATATAACTACTCCAAAGCTGGTCTTCTTGGAAGAAGCCCAAATCCACATTTTTTGATTGCATGTATTTAGCATTTTCCAAGGTAAAAAACAACCTGCACATAAATAGTTGAATATTTGTACAAGAAAAATTGTTGATTGGGGTGGGGGAAATGAGGCTTGGTGGTGGGAGTTAAATCTTCTTAAAATTATGTCTTACCCCTTGGTCAATTCCCAGCAATAGCTAGGAAGCTAACTTGGTTAAGCCTTGCTTCCTATTCACCCTGGGAATGGTTTGATAATTTACATTCCCAGGAACAACAAAAAGTTAAAAAATACTACTTTACATGTGTAATAGGTGCCAAATTTGCAATCTTTAGGTAAGAAGTCAAAACCTCAAAAGCAAAGAAAATATTTGCTTGTTTGGATTTTGAAACTTACATTCAAATTGATGCACATTTCCTTTTTCTGTAATCACATGATTGAAATTAATATTTTACTTCCCCTAAATTTGTTTAGGGAAGACCTAAAAAAAGAGGAAGAAAAAAAAAGAAAAATAGCAGTTTGATTTAAGATTAAAATCAGCCCATGTCATTATTGTATCAAAAATTTAAATTCCCCTTTGAAAATAACACCTGCTTCTAGCTTCTACATTAATGTAAATACTACTGGATTCACTGGATTTGAAACTGTGGCTTTACATTTTCCCTTTAAGCCTTGTCTCAATCATTAGGTTTTAATAATTTCCTTCTGAATCATGGATTTATCCTTCCTTTTCTAATACTAGTTGTCACCCTGTTTTAGGTCCCTTTCTTGTCACATGTGGATTATTACTTTTAGTCCTGAAATATTTAAAGATCATTTGCTGAGTGCCTAGACAGGTCAGTAGCATAGGGGATGCAAAAATTGGTAAGTCAAAATTTCTACCTCAAGCAGTTTATAGCCTGGTAAGGCAGAGATAGATGTAGAAATGTCAATAATATAAACTAGACTGTGCCATAAAGAACCTCCTGGGGTTTCAGAGAAGGACATGTTACTGCTGGTGGCATGGTGTGGGGAAGCCTTCCCAGAAAAAGGGTGCTTTGAGCTGAGCCTGGATATGTGAGCAGGTTTTATTGGGCAGAGATAAGGGTAAAATCTAAGGAATTACGTGAAGTGTGGTATATAGGACAAAAGGTGTCATCATGCCCTCAGGAGCAGTAATCCAGTATGACAGGAGGCTTAGGGTGGGTGGGATGTGCAGGGCAAGGACATGTAAGTTCTGAAAGGTATGGTGGGACTGGACCCTAGTGTTCTGGTCTAAGGACTGGGAACTTAATTCATAAGGCCATGGGGTTGTTGGAGAAGTTTTTGAGCCAGGGAACATCATGTTGCTATATGTGTACTCACAAGGTTAATCTGGCAACAGAGAGTAGATTACCTAGGAGTGGGACAAGGGAGTCAAAGACTATTGTGATGATAGTTTTGGCGTACTATTATGGAGGCTTAGCCTGGATTGGGGAGATGTGGAAGATCTCGTGGAAGGAGAGGGAGCAGACTGGTCCTTTCAAGGAGACAAGGGAGAAAGAGGCAGTCATGGGGAAGATGGTGATGCAGTTGACCGAAAGAAAAGAGGTAGACAGGAGCAGGTTTATGGGAGAGACAACGAGGTTAACTTTGTTGTTGTTTAATGTTCTGACAGATGGGTTCATATGTATCTATATAACTGCTGATGTATGCCTTTCTAAATGAAAGACTAGACTTTGGGAGAGAAACTGATGTCAACACTATTGGGCTGGAGGAGCCCTCATGTTGGGAGTGGTGGGTGCACAGTGCAGTCAGGCCTGTGCAGGGTCCTTGGTGAGTTCTCCATCCCAGTGATCAGGAGGCAGAGCGGAGCTGTGGAAACGGGGTGAGGTAGAAGCTGGAGAAGGGAGTTTCAACCTGATGGTGCAGGTCAGTTCTGCGCATTGCTGTGGAGAGGTCAGAGGGTGATGCATCAAGGCGACTGGGTTTGGTGACTGGATTTTGTGGCCTCGAGAGGACTAGTATACTTTGCGAGGAGCGCTTCTGTGCAGGGTGTAGGTGGGCACTAGATTGCCAGCACAGGGAGTTGAGGTGAATGGGTGCTGAGGAAATAGGCAGAGCAGTGCTGTTTTTTGAGCAGTGGGAATGAAGGAAATGGAGAAGCATGAGAGCCTGACAGACGGGCAAAGTGAAAGAAAAGGCTGGGGACAGGAGTCAGGGCAGAGAATTAAGTGTGATTAAGTAATGGAAGAGACTCACTGTGGACACAGGAGTTAAATGAGCTGCAGCAAATGCTTTATTTGTAATGAGGAGATACTGAAGATAGAAGCAGGGAGTGATTATGTCCTAAGGTCCTGAGGGGGTCAGAAGCAGAAGGGCCCAGGAGGACGGTTAGCTGAGGAAAGGATATGCAAGCAGTAGACCGAGGTGGAGGGTGGGGAGTGTAAGAACTCTTTTGCTTTGGCTGTGATTTTCTTGGTGGAGTAGGGAGAGGCCATCCTATCCATTAGGTAGTGGAGAGGAGAGGAGGAATGGTATTAGGAGCTTAAAACAGAAAAGGTTTGGGATAGATGCCATGGGAAATAAAATAGGCACACGGCAATGAAATTGTGGATTACTGAGTAGAGTTGAAGCCCCCTGGAGTTAGGCAGAGTAAATTGTAGTGGACCTTACTCGGGATTCGTGTTAGCAAAAGCGTTGTTGAAACAATGGACCAGGCTGGGAAGCAAAACAAGCAAGGCTGAAAGATGGCTGATAGAAGTGTCCAGAGGTGTTGGTGGATGGGAGATCAAGCTGGTAATGTATAGCCCAGTGAGTAGCAATGGAGACATAAAAGGGAACTGGGTGACTATGCCACAGGAACATTCTGAATCGTATTTTGGCACTGGGGTCATTCTGACTGAGAACCTGGGCAGAGAAGGGCAGGTTTGAGTGGCTGAAGGGATGAATAGAGATGAGGAGAGATGCAGCTCATTAAGGAGGAGTTTGAGGAGGTATGGCTAGGTAGGAGGAAGCTGCCAGAGGTTAGTAACAGAACAGGGTAGAGAGGAAGACTGAGAAAGATAGTGATGCCATCCAGGAAAGTTAGGATTGAGTCATTGGGATCCACAGTGGCAGACAGTGATAGATTTTTCCGGTAATGTAGTGTCAGGAAAACAGTGGTATTTTTTGCTGATTAGCGTGGCGGCTTTGTGGAGGGTTATTTTAGAAGGGAGAATGACTGAAAACAGCAAGAATATCATGAGCCTTTCTAAGTAGTCTTGATAAGCCTGAAAGCAGTATTTGAAATGATTTCTTAGAAATGGAAACACTGGATTTGTTTGGGTTTTTTTTAAGCCTGAAGTTAAAGATGGGAAGTATTACTTTATCTGAGAAACCACTGATTCTACGTAAATTCCATTATTCTGTATTGTTGATCATTTTAAATTCTTATGTAAAGTTGATTTTGCTTCAGTGCATTCATTATTTTGCATTTCAGTTATTTTCCAGTATATGTGAAATGAGAGACTTAATGTACATTATTTTTCTTCTGTAGAATATAGCCAGTACAACGCTCTGAACGTTCCACTCCACAATAGGAGACACCAGGTAAAGGATGAAGTACATGTTTTTATTTTCAGTTATATATACATCAAACTTTCCAGAAACAAGAATTAGTTGTGTTTGGACCTCTGTTTAGTGCATTCAGTCATTGCATTTAACTATTGCTTTACGTGTTTCTCATACATTTATTCAAATGTAGCTTGCTTTTTATTGCATTCATAAGTAACACAGATTTTTGCTATCTCTCTTGTCTGATAACATTAGAACTAAATTATGAGATGCATTAATGTTTTGAGCCATACTTTTTTGTGGGTTGGTAGACCTTATACTTAAGTGGTCTGGGTTAAGTGCAGGAGGTGTATTTGCCAAACTGGTGGCTTTCTAATTTACTTAGATAGGAATATTAAAATTCAAGTGGGAGCAGATGAATTTAAAGTAAGGAATAATCACACTAGGATTCAAATGTTTTCTCCAGATCAGACTCAATAAAGTTCTTTTAGGATAATAATTTGAGAGTTGACCTTAACTGTATATTTTTCATTTTAAAGCTGAAGATGCGAGATATTGCTGGGCAGGCCCTGGCTTTTGTTCAGGATCTTGTGACGGCTCTTCTAAACTTTCATACCTACACAGAACAGAGGATTCAAATTTTTCCTGTTGATTCTGCCATTGACACTATATCTCCATTAAATCAGAAGGTAAATTTAATTCAGGATACATTTTATTTGCCCTGAACAAAATAGGGAGATATTGTTTGTTTTTAGACCTCTTCTGTACACCATCCAAGTACTGCAAAGGACATGGAAAAAACCCAAAAATCATAGTTTTTACTCTCAAAATAAAATATGGCAAAAATAGAGATTCTTAAGAAATTAAATTCTAGGGAAGTGTATTAGTCTGTTTTCACACTGCTGATAAAGACATACCGGAGACTGAGCAATTTCCAAAAGAAAAAGGTTTATTAGACTTACAGAGGTTTATTAGACTCCACATGGCTGGGGAGGCCTCACAATCAAGGCAAAGAGGAGCAAGTCATGTGTTTCGTGGATGGTGGCAGGCAAAAAGAGAGCTTGTGGAGGGAAACTCCCATTTTTAAAACCATCAGATCTCGTGAGACCCTTTCACTATTGTGAGAACAGCACGGGAAAGACCCACCCCCATCATTCAGTCATCTCCCACTGGGTCCCTCCCATAACGTTTGGGAACTGTGGGAGCTAGAAGATGAGATTTGCATGGGGACATAGAACCAAACCGTATCAGGGAGGTTTTTTTTTTTTCTTTTTTTGAGGTGGAGTCTCGCTCTGTTGCCCAGGTTGGAGTGCAGCGGTGTGATCTTGGTTCACTGCAGCCTCCGCTTCCTGGGCTCAAGTGATCCTCCCACCTCAGCTTCCCAACTAGCTGGGACTACAGGCGTGCACCACCACACTGGCTAATTTTTTTTTTTCTTTTTTTTCCCTATTTTTAGTAGAGCCAGGGTTTCGCCATGTTGGCCAGGCTGGTCTTGAACTCCTGACCTCAGGTGATCTGCCTGCCTCAGCCTCCCAAAGTGCTGGGATTACAGGTGTAAGCCACTGTGCCTGGCCCTTGGGGAGTTTTTAAAAGACCTCAGTGTGAGCAAGTGAGTGGTATGGCCAGTAAGTGGTATGAGATCACCGGGGAATGGAGGTCACTGTAGGTGGTAATGTCTGGGAAAGATTCTTTGGGGATTTGAATGGGTCTTGAAAAATTAGCAAGGTTTAAATAGGAGGAGAGAAGTGGGATACACTTTTTCCCCCAGAAGAGAATGACATGAACAAAATCATGGAGCAGGAAAGCATAGGGAGTGTGGGGGTTGGGAACAGGGTGAGGCATGGGGAGGGAATAATGAGCAAACTGTCTTGGCTGAAATGTGAAGTCCTCAGAAGGGGAGGAATGGAAAGGAAGGTTGAAAGAGAAAAAATGGCTCCAGGTTCTAAAAGGCCCCTAAGGGCAGGCCAAGACATAGACCTTCACTTTGTTTGTAGGATTGAGGCCTCTATAGCTTTTTGATCGGGGGTGACATAAAAGTGCCATTTTATTGTCGGAAAAATTAATTTGCTGGCATTTCTCTCCCTGATTGTACTCACAGTGTAACTTTCATCACTGGGCATGTTTAGGAGTAAAACAACCTGTGTGGTATAGTTGACCTTTTTCCTTCCTGCTGAGTTATGGAGTGGGAGACACACTGCTTATCCAGTTGAGCTTGGGGGGCATTTTCAGGGTTTGTGAGGTTCAAACAGGGTTTAAATGTCACTTTCTTCAATCCATGTGCCTTTTTTGGGCCATTAGATTTTGCTTCTTTCTTTCCCTTTTTTCTCCCGTGCTAATTCTAAAAAACAATTTAAGGTAGCTTACAAAATTTCATTTAACCGAAAAGGATAAAATAAATGTTGTGAGTATATTAGCTATGTATTGCTATGTAATAAATTACCCCAAAACTTCATAGTTTAAAACAACAAACATTTACTGTCTCACAGTTGCTGCGGGTCAAGAATGGAGGGGCTAGTTAGCTGGCTCATGATCTCTCATAAGGTTTCAGTCAGGATGTCACTGGAGCTGGGGGATTTGCATCCCAGGTGGCCGACTTACATGCCTGGTGAGTTAGTGCTAGTAGTTGGCTGGGAACCTCAGTTTCTTATTGCCTGGCTCTTTGAGTGTCCTCATAAATGGCAGCTTACATTTCTCATAGCGAGCGATCTAAGAGCAAGGTGGAAGCCACAGTGCCTTTTGACATAGCCTAGGTAGTCACATATCATCACTTCTTCAGTATCGTATTGGTCACACAGACCAGACCAACCTTGAAACAATGTGAGAGGGTAGTACACAAAACCAAAAATACCAGGAAGTGGAGACAATTGAAACCATCTTAGAAGCTGACTCTCACAGGGTGGAAATTGAGGGAAATTGCTATACATGTGTGCTGTAAGTGCCTCATGATGTGGCAGTCTGAAATATGAGTCATGCCATTCGTCCTACATAACCTGATTCTTATTCCCTGCTTCTTCTGTGCATCATGTAGTATTTTCAGGGTCTGAACAGTGTCTATGTCTGTGGGTCCCCTACGTGCCTATTAGTGCAGCAAAGACTTGGACTCAGGAGTTAGACTTCCTGGGTTCCCAGTCCATTTCTGCCACTTTCTCAGTTATGTCCTCTTGGGAAATATACTTACTCTCTCTGCGCTTCCGTTTTCTCATCTTTAAAATGGGAGATAGAATACCTACCTCACAGGTAAGCGTATTTGAGGATTCAATAAGATAATACATGTAAAGCACTAAAAACAGCGCGTGGCATGTAATACTAGCACCCAATAAAGATTAGCTCTTAGGATCATCATCGTTATGTCTTAAACATAGGAAGCCATCATTAGGTGCTTGGCTTTCATCAATTTTGGTCTGACTCTACACATCTATTGAAGTTTGTAAAAATTAAACATTGGCCCTTTGAAATGTTCTTTAATATCACTGTGGGAAAAAGCTTTCAGAAGATCTGGATAGGGAAGACAGTACTGCAACATTTTAATGTAGTTATGCTTTCTTTTATACTTCCTGTAATATTAAAAAATATTTTCTGACCAGAAACAGTAGCTCACACCTGTAATCCTAGTACTTTGGGAGGCTGAGGCGGGTGGATCGCTTGACCTCAGGAGTTCAAGACCAGCCTGGGCAACATGGTGAAACCCCGTCTCTACCAAAAAAAAAACAAAAATTAGCCAGATGTGGTGGCTTGTACCTGTAGTCCCAGCTACTTGGTGGGCTGAGGTGGGAGGATCCCTTGAGGCCAGGAGGCAGAGGTTGCAGTGAGCCAAGACTGTGCCACTTCATTCCAGCTTGGGCAACAGAGTGAGACCCCGTCTCAAGAAAAAAAATGTATGTGTGTGTGTGTGTGTATGTATATATATATGTGTGTGTGTGTGTCTGTGTGTGTATGTATATATGTATGTGTGTATATATATGTATAAGTCCGTCTTCACGCTGCTGATAAAGACTTGAAAGACGTATCTGAGACTGGGAAGAAAAAGAGATTTAATTGGGCTTGTAGTTCCACATGGCTGGGGAGGCCTCAGAATCATGGCGGGAGGCAAAAGACACTTTTTACATGGCAGCGGCAAGAGAAAAATGAGCAAGAAGCAAAAGTGGAAACCCCTGATAAACCTGTCAGATCTTGTGAGACTTATCCACTACCATGAGACTAGCCCAGGAAAGACTGGCCCCCATGATTCAATTACCTCCCCCTGGACACCTCCCACAACATGTAGGAATTCTGGGAGATACAATTCAGGCTGAGATTTGGGTGGGGACACAGCCAAACCATATCAATATATTTGAATAGTGTGTGTGTGTGTGTGCATATATATATGTGTGTATATATATATATATGCTATATATATATGCTATATATATATGCTATATATATATGCTATATATATGCTATATATATGCTATATATATATATGCTATATATATATGCTATATATATATGCTATATATATATATGCTATATATATATATATGCTATATATATATATGCTATATATATATATATATGCTAACCAGTATTGGATAGAATATACTATCCAATACTGGTTCTTTGTCCATTATTGGAATTTTATTTTAGCTTGTTGCCATGTTATACCCACATAGTGAGAATCAAATATATTAATCTTAATTTGTTTGAGTCATTTCATTACTTCGAATAATTCATGTATTTCTCATTACTTTACCTTTGGTGCTTTGGCCTATAAAAGATCCTATGTGATTTTTCTAATAAGTCTGTGTTATTGAAGGAGATTCAGAAACCATTTGTTAAAAGATGACTGGAGTGTTTAAACTTGTTCATAGCATCATAAAGTAGACCTTTAGACTTATAAGCTTAGAGTGCATTATATTATACAGCTCTAAAGATTGAAGCCCAAAGAGATTAAGTTACCCAGAGCCATGTGTCTGTGTAGTTTGTAGTGGATGGGGTCAGTTGAATCACATTTCTGCAAAATGAGATCTTACATTTCTATACTGAGAAATTGAAATTTGAGCTATTATATAACATTAGATAATTGAGATATTTAATAAATGAAAATAATCTTTTTGCCTATAAATTTTCTAAATGCCTATAGGATTTTTTTCTGAAGCTCTTCTTCATACTGAATTAGTCCCTTGTAAATATTAAGGTTATCAGTGACAGTTATAAAAAGTTATTAAGCTGGGCATGTTGGCTCACACCTGTAATCCCAGCACTTTGGGAGGCTGAGGTGGGTGGATCACCTGAGATCAGGAGTTCGAGACCAGCCTGGCCAACATGGTGAAACCCCGTCTCTACTAAAAATACAAAAATTAGCTGGGTGTAGTGGTGCGCATCTGTAGTCCCAACTACTTGGGAAGCTGAGGCAGGAGAATTGCTTGAGAACCCGGGAGGCAGAGGTTGCAGTGAGCCAAGATCCCGCGACTGCACTCCAGCTTGGGGGACAGAGTGAAACTCTGTCTCAAAAAAAAAAAAAAAAAAAAAGGTTTCTATATCCTCATTTTGATAATTACATCCTTGGAATTTGTTAACACCAAATATCATATACATTAAAAATAAGCTTTCCTCAATAGGCTTGTTTTTTAAAAATTGGGTATATAACACAAAAATTTTTGTCGTACAGTCTTGATTTTCAAATCTTTTTTGTTTGTTTGTTTTTATACTGGGACGTCTATGGAGAAGCAGGTGTTCAGGGAGGCTGACCTGTTGGTCCTAGGTTCTAATGCAGTATTCGCTCCCTATTTCCTCTGATGCCTGGTTATTAATTGTGTCACCCCTCTTCTAGTTCCTCGATTTAGAATGGGATAGGGACTTGGGGGTATCATCTGGGACTATTAGAGGGGAGCATCTGTGTTTAGCTTTTAAACCAAATTTCCAATAAAAGTTTCCAAAACTTGAGCACAGGAGTTTGAGGCTGCAGTGAGCCATTATCAGGTTTACAATTTAGGTTTATAATTTGGTGGGTCCATTTAGAAATGTGTTGATGTTTGTTATTTTCCAGTGATTTAATTCACAATACTTTCCCTCCTGTTTAGTTCTCACAATACCTTCATGAAAATGCGTCCTATGTCCGCCCTCTTGAGGAAGGAATGCTTCATTTATTTGAAAGTATCACTGAGGATACTGTGACTGTCTTGGTAATTTTCTTCCTTGTTTTACTTCTGGAAACTGGGAGCTCCTCTTTGTCCAGTAGCACTTTTAACCTTGAAATTATTTTTCTTTTCCAGGAGACAACTGTGAAATTGAAAACTTTTTCAGAACACTTAACCTCCTACATATGTTTTCTTAGGAAGATTCTTCCCTATCAGTTAAAAAGGTAGTTACCCACGGAGGCCAGGGAACTTGGGGAATTGTGGGTGTAACCTGATCTGGCTGGCGTTAATAAAATATTAACGTGTGCCTCTTGTGATCTGCCTGACTTTTCTGCTTCACAGTTAATTTGGACTTCCGTGAAAAAGGAAAAGCATGGTTGAGCAGCATTAACTTAAATTTAAGAAAGTTGAATTATAGTTTGTCAGTTACGGATTTTCAGTTGTTCTGTACTGTGGTTACCATTATCATCCCTTTGCAGTTAACACCTAGATGGGTGTTCATAATAGTTTCCTTCTACGTTAGGATCTATAAATTTTAGGTTTCTTTGAAATGGTGTATTTTCTTATTTTTGTTATTAGTGACTTGTTATAAACTAAAAACCTTATCTACTCTAGCCCTTACAGAATACGTCATTTAGTAACCTTTGATATTCTACTTTAAATATTTCTAGAAGGGCAGAAAAAATAATACGTATTATTAGAAATTTGATAATATTGCTTGTAAGTTTTGATACTTTTGGTTTACAACTACCAAGACACCTATTTCATTTAAATCTTTCCATTCTAAGGTTTAGCCCTTTTTTAAAAAAATCAAGGCCGGGCGCAGTGGCTCACGCCTGTAATCCCAGCACTTTGGGAGGCTGAGGTGGGTGGATCACTTGAGGTCAGGAGTTCGAGACCAGCCTGGCCAACTTGGTGAAACCCCGCCTCTTCTAAAAATACAAAAATTAGCCGGGCGTTGTGGTGCATCCCTATAGTCCCAGCTACTTGGGAGGCTGAGGCAGGAGAATCGCTCGAACCCGGGAGGCGGAGGTTGCAGTGAGCCAAGATGGCGCCATCGCACTCCAGCCTAGGCAACAGAGCGAGACTCCATCTCAAAAAAAAAAAAAAAAAAAAAAAAAAAATCAAAGAACAATACAACTGGAACATGAGAGAAATAATATTTTACAGTAAAATAAAATTAGAAAATAAGTAGGTTGGCCAAGTGCGGTGGCTCATGCCTGTAGTCCCAGCACTTTGGGAGGCCAAAGAGGGTGGATCACCTGAGGTCAGGAGTTTCAGATCAGCCTTGCCAACATGGCAAAACCCTGTTTCTACTAAAAATACAAAAATTAGCCGGGCGTGGTGCTGCATGCCTGTAGTCCCAGCTACTTGGGAGGCTGAGGCAGGAGAATCACTTGAACCTGGGAGGCGGAGGTTGCAGTGAGCCAAGGTCACATCACTGCACTCCAGCCTGGGCAGCAGAGTGAGACTCTGTCTCAAAAAAAAAAAAGGTTAATTACTTACAGATACTGAAAATAGGCCAGGCATGGTGGCACATGCCTGTAATCCCAATACCTTGTGAGGTCGAGGCGGGAAGATCACTTGAGGCCAGGAATTCGAGAACAGCCTGGGCAGCATAGGGAGACCTGTCTCTACTGAAAATAAAAAGAAAACTAGCTGGAGGTGGTGGCCTGTGCCTGTAGTCCTAGCTACTTAGGAGGCTGAGATGGAAGAATCACTTGAGCCCAGGAGTTTGAGGCTGCAGTGAGCTGTTACTGCAGCCTGGGTGATAGAGTTCCTGTCTCTTAAAAAAAAAAAAAAGAAAAGAATATATAAGTAATTATATCAGCCTGGGTGATAGAGTCCCTGTCTCTTAAAAAAAAAAAAAAGAAAAGAATATATAAGTAATTATAAGTCCTTGTAAAACTAAAGTAGTAAGTTTGACATTTAAGAAATATACAATTTTATTATTAAAAAAATTAATATATATTAAGAGACATCTTCTTTCCTAATTCTATCCTTACAAGATATTTCAGTAACAAAATTCTGTGATTTGTGCATATGATAGGATATTAGGAAATACTGGAAATCAGATAATTATGGCTTAAACTAATTATTATGAACTAGTAGTTTTATTTTAGATCGTTATATGTTATAGTTCTGTATAAAGATTTTTTGAAAATCGACTCTAGAAGTTTAACATTAAAGTAGAATGTAACTTTGATTTGGCTTATGTTTAAGAAGAATCTGTTTAAGAACCATTGCACAAGTATTTACTACTTGAAAGAGTTATGAATTTTATCTTGCTTCATTTTTTCCATGATTATGTTTTGTAAAACACTGGATGAATTCTTTCTTAAGCTAAGATTTCTACTTTTGGAATGTTCTGTCCCATATGCTTTCAGCCCTGCTTCATGAGTTATTAATATTTTTCAGCAATTTTGGGGGCATTGGTTTAAATACCACTTTAATTGACAAGATGACCTGTTGTTTAGTAGTAAATGGGCTTAGAATGGAATGAAGCTGTCTCCTATAAATAAAGTAGAAGAGAAGTTGCAATGGAGAGAGAATGGAAATGATTATGATTCCTATGCCACCTTTTCTGGCTTTGTCTAAAAACCTTTTTTTTTGCTTGATTACCTCCACATTTCAAAATGAATAGTTAAGACACTACATTTTTAAAAAACCTTGTAATTAAGTTTTCCCAAGTAACTATTTAAAATTAAAAATGGTTAAAATGCATTTTATGAATGTTAAGCGTTTACTTTTAAATTTGAGCCTCTAGATTGTAAATCTGTTTGGCTTTGGAAAAACTATGTGTACTGGAAAAGATTTTCTAGATTCTCTTGCTGGTGTCAGTGTTAATAATACCAGTTCCTGTTTAATTCATTTTCTTTAGGAATTTAGTCTGTGAAAATTTTTTCCTGTAAATATTTTAACGATTTTTAACATTTAGAATATTTAAAAATATGGCCGGGCGTGGTGGTTCATGCCTGTAATCCCAGCACTTTGGGAAGCTGAGGCAGGCGGATCACCCGAGGCCAGGAGTTCGAGACCAGCCTGACCAACACAGTGAAACCTTGTCTCTACTGAAAGTACAAAAATTAGCCGGGCGTGGTGGTGGGTGCCTGTAATCCCAGCAACTCAGGAGGCTGAGGCACGAGAATGGCTTGAACCTGGGATGCGGAGGTTACAGTGAGCCGAGATTGCACCACTGTACTCGAACCTGGCGACAGTGAGAGACTCCGTCTCAAACAAAAAAGAAAAAGAAAATCAGAAATATTCTAATGTTTTGTGTTGCTCTCAGGATGGAAAGATAATGGACATATGCCTTTATCTGTTATTCCATTTAATCATCTTATATTCCATTGGTATTTGCAGCAAGCAGTGTATGTATCATGATGTAAAAAAATGGAGCCATGCAAATGAGATCAAATTCTTTTTTCTGCAATATCTCTCTTTGGATATAGTTATTTGAGAACTTGGTTGGCTGCTAATAGCTAATTGAAAATCGTTTGGGATGCTCACTTCTTAAAAATCTGCCTATTCCTAGTTTAGAAGAAGAATGTGAATCCTCTCTTTGCACATCTGCGTTAAGAGCCAGGAATCTAGAGCTGTCCCAGGACATGAAAAAAATGACAGCTGTGTTTGAGAAGCTGCAGACTTACATAGCTCTTCTTGCCTTGCCAAGTAAGTATGTTTGTTGCTTAGGGGTCAACTTCAAGGACTTAAGAGTACAAGAAGCTGGAAAAGGGAGATGGTTTAGCTAAGTAGAGTGAGAGGAGCATAGGATCTGGCATCAGGAAAACTTGAATTCAAATTCTCTAGCCCCTTATACATTTATGACCTTGGGCAAAGCTCTTGACCTCTCTGGACTTCTGGTTTTCTATTTATATAATGGAGTTAAATGTTGTGATTATTGAGTTAAATTAAGAACGTACGGCCAGGCTGGGTGACTCACACCTGTCATCCCAGCACGTTGGGAGGCTGAGGTGGGAGGATTGCTTGAGGTCAGGAGTTCAAGACCATCCTGGGCAGCACAGGGAGGCCCCATTTCTACAAAAAATTTAAAAATTATCCAGATGTGGCATCACTTCCCTGTAGTCCCAGCTACTCTGGAGGCTGAGGTGGGAGGATCACTTGAGCCAAGGAGGTTAAGGCTGCAGTGAGCTATGATCACACCACTGCACTCCAGCCTGGGTGACAAAGCAACACTGCTTCTGAAATAAATAAGTAATAAAAATAAATTATGTAAAATATCAGGCATTGAGCGTGCATTAAATATTCCTTTCCCTTCCTTCCTGTTTTTTGTATGGAAAGGAACACATCATAAGAATTTGTAGCAGCTTTCCAACAAGTAGCATAGGGGAGCTTTAGTAGTAAAAATGCCATTTGTTCCCCTTTGGCCTAACTTCAAAAAAAGTATTTTCAGGGCCGGGCACGGTGGCTCACGCCTGTAATCCCAGCACTTTGGGAGGCTGAGGTGGGCAGATGACCTGAGGTTGGAAGTTCGAGACCAGCCTGACTGACATGGAGAAACCTCATCTCTACTAAAAATACAAAATCAGCTGGGTGTGGTGGTGCGTGCCTGTAATCCCAGCTACTTGGGAGGGTGAGGCAGGAGAATCGCATGAGCCTGGGAGGCAGAGGATGCAGTGAGCTGAGATCGTGCCATTGCGCTCCAGCCTGGGCAGCAATAGCGAAACTGTCTCAAAAAAAAAAAAAGTATTTTTGGGTAACTGAATGGACCTCATTTTAAATGACATTTTTAAGAATGCCGTAATTTTTCTGGTACTATGGTTTTTTTTAACAGCATTATTGTGGTATAATTTATATACCATACAATGTATTAATTAAAAGTTTACAATTCAGTGGTTTTTAGTATATTCACAGGAATGTGCATTGTCACTACAGTAAATTTTGGAACACTTTTATCACCCATAGAAGAAACCCTGTGTATTTTAGCTATTGCCCTCCTATTCCCCTGTTCCACCCCTCCCTAGCCCGTAAACCCTAGTAATTTACATTCTGGCTATATATTTGCCAATTCTACCCATTTCATTTAAATGGAATAATATGGTATGTGGTCTTTTCTGACTTCTTTCACTTAGCATCATGCTTTTTAAGATTCATAAAAGTTGTAGCATGTATAATTACTCAATTTTTATTGCAGAATGATATTATATTTTATGGATGTATCACATTTTACTTACCCGTTTGTCATGTAGTGGACATTTGGGTTGTTTCTACCTTTTGGCTATTACGAATAATGATGCTATTGACATTCATGTACAAGTTTCTTTGTAGACATCTCTTTTCATTTCTTTGGGGTGTATACCTAGGAATGGAATTCCTGGGTCATGTGGCAACTCTGCTTAACTGTTTGAGGAGCTGCTGGAGTGTTTTACAAAGTGCTGTACCATTTTACATTCCTACTAGCAGTGTATGAGGGTTCTAATTTCTCCACATCCTCTTCAGTGTTATTACTTGGTTTTTTTATTTTTAGCTATTCTGGTGGGTATTAACTGGTATCTCATTGTAGTTTTTACTTGCATTTTCCTGATTGCGAGTGATGTTGACTATCTTTTAATGTACTTACTGGCCATTTGTATATCTTCTTGGAGAAATATTTATTGAGATCTTTTCTCCATTTTTCAGTTAGGTTGTCTGTTTATTATTGAGTTGTAAGAGTTCTTTATGTATTATACATACAAGTCACTTATTGGATATATGATTTGCAATATTTTCTTCCATTTTATAGGTTGTCTTTTAACTTTCTTGAATAGTGTCCTTTGAGGAACAAAAATGTTCAACTTTGATGAAGTCCAGTTTCCTATTTTTGTTGTTGTTGTTGCTGATGCTTTTGATGTCATATCTAAGAATCTGCTGTCAAATCTGAGGTTATGAAGACTTACCCTATGTTTTCTTCTAAGCGTTTTATAGTTTTAACTCTTAGTTACACTTAGGTTTATGATTAATTTTGAATTAATTTTTTTTTTTTTTTTTTTTTAGAGTCTCACTCTATCACCCAGTCTGGAGTGCAGTGTCACACTCTCAGCTCGGTGCAAACTGCCTCCCGGATTTAAGTGATCTCCTGCTTCAGCCTCCCGAGTAGCTGGGACTACGGGTGTGCGCCACTGCACTTGGCTAATTTTTGCATTTTTTAGTAGAGATGGGGGTCTCACCATGTTGGCCAGGCTGGTCTCGAACTCCTAGCCTCAGGTGATCTGCCCATCTCGGCCTCCCAAAATGCTGGGATTACAGGCATAAGCCACCACACCCAACCTCATTTTAATTTTTGTATATGGTGCCTGTGCCTATGCAGTTGTCCCTGCACCATTTGCTGAAAAGCCTATTCTTTCCTTATTGAATGGTCTGGGTACCCTTGTGGAGAATCAGTTGACTGTAGATATATGGATTTATTTCTGGATTCTCAGGTCTATTTCATTGATCTGTCCACACCAGTACCATAATATCTTGATGATTGTTGCTTTATAGCAAATTTCGAGATCAGGAAGCGTGAGCCCTCCTACTTTGTTTTTTTTTTTTTTCAAGATTGTTTTGGTTATTTGAGGTCCCTTGCAATCCCGTATGAATTTTAGAATCAGCTTGTGTTGATGTCTACAAAGAAGTCAGTTGGGATTCTGATAGGGATTGCATTGAACTTGTAGGTCATTTTGGAGAGGGTTGTGAGTTGAATTGTGTCCCCCAAAATAATATGTGAAATTCTAACTGTCAGTACCTGTATGTGTGATCTCCTGTGGAGATGGGATCTCTGCAGATGTCATCAAATTAAGATGAGGTCATACTGGATTAAAGAGAGTCCTAAATCCAATGAATGGGATCCTTATAAGGAGAGAGAGATTTCGAGACAGAGACACACAGAATCTGGAGACAGAGACACAAGGGGGAAGGCCATATGAAGACAGATGCAGGGATTGGAGTTATGCTGCCACAGGCAAGTAACACCTAGGGCCAACAGAAGCTGGAAGAGGCAAGGAAGAATTCTCCCTTAGGGCCTTTGGGGAGAGTGTGACCCTGCCAACACCTTGATTTTGGACTTCTGGCCTCTAGAACTGTGAGAAAATAAATTTCTGTTGTGTTAAGCCACCTTGTTTGTGGTACTTCATTACAGCAGCACTAGGAAATTAATACAGGGAGTATTGCCATCTAAGCTTAGTCATCTGATTCATGAACATAGTATGTTTTTCCATTTATGTAGCTCTTTAATTTCTTTAAACACATCTTCTAGTTTTTAGCATGTAAGTTTTGTGCCATGATGTTGCTTCTCAAGGATTCAGCCTTGGGCATGCATACAGTCACCCTGAGATGACGATGGTGGCAGAGCTCTTCTTCACTGTCTCTTTCACTGATCACACCCAGGTTTAAGCTCCGCTGATTGCTGATTGATTGCTCTCATTTTCAAAATGTCGTGGGGCATCAATTGTCTATTCAGAGAATCAATCTAGTTTGGGCTCTTTTACGGGTATAGTTATAGACCTAGTGTACACCTAGCAGGTAGAGTTTTTTGAGATCAGTGTTTGGGCTTCATTCTGATCCCAGGAGGGCTCTTCTTAGCTATTTCTGTTTCCTGTTCTCTCTGGTAAACCAGGCAGCCCACAGTTTAACTTATATCGCTAATCTACCAATTTCTTCTTCATTGCTTTTACCACAGCCATAATTTTTTAGAGTACACCCTTAGGCTTGAACTTCTCCACACTGTATTACAAATTAAGTCAGTTCCTTAAGAAGAGATTAAGAGCTCTTGTTTTAAGGCTTGCTTATCTCCTGGGCTAAATCTCTGTGGGCTAGGGACAGTGGTCATACTTTTCTCTAAGTGACACCCCCTTGTTAGAAACTGAGCACTTAGTGGAGGGGGTAGGCAGCAGCCCCTGGTCTCCTTGGTCTGCCTTTTTCAGGGTGGAACTCCTGTTGATGAGCTGGGGCAAGGGTGATCAGGGCCCCACTTTTCTTGGCAGCACCATGCCCAAGGTAGAGCCTCCATCTTAGGAGTAGGGGCTGGGTGAAAGAAGGGGAACGTTCCCCGCCTCTGTCCACACTTGCTCAGAATTTAGCTTCAGCAACAGGTAGCTGGGAGCAAGAGGAGAAATCCAGACCTCTTTAGGAGTTGGGAGAGACGAAGTCCCGTGTTCTTGGCTATACCTATTGGGAATGGAATTTCTGTCTCCCTGAGCTGTGGGAGGGAGGTAGTGATTCTTGGTTTAAATACCGTAGCCTCTCACTGTTATTACTGAGTTATTACAGATTTTCTTGAGTAAATCATGTGCTGTGTTGCCCTTAGAACCGTCTCCAGAGACTTTAAGTGATTGTCCTTTTTGCAAATTTTACCAGTTTTGCAGAGGGCAAGCAGGTCCACAGAGCTCCTCATGGTGACATGGCAGAAGCAGAACTCTGTGATATTTGGGTAAGAGTGTTTTAGTGATGTTCAGCAAATAATATGTAGGGAATGAAAAATGCATTATATAATAACAAGGTAAACATTCACAAAGACTTTCGTTTTACAAAGAATCATGACAGACTTAATCCTGCTTAACAACTGAATTTTGTTTCTCAACCATTAAAAAATATTTGTGGACATAGGAGATGCAGATCATTTAGATGTGCTTATGTGTATCACCATTATGTGTGAATGTATCTGCCAAGATTTTAAAAGCCATTATTTCTAGCACATTACAACCAATCTTCATTCTCTATCTTCCCAAAAGTAGAGGGATACAATGGGCAGTCCATTTTTCAGGAAAATGCTTAGATTTGTGATTTTGATTTCCTAGGTACAGAGCCAGATGGACTCCTTCGGACAAACTACAGTTCTGTGTTAACAAATGTTGGTGCTGCTCTGCATGGATTTCATGACGTTATGAAAGGTAGGCCTTGAAAAAGAACGTAAGCTTAAAACCTTTGCCCCACTTTCTTCGATCTGCCTGAATAAGATTTAAACAAACACTGCCAAGGGTAATAGACCCCAGATAAAGGCTTATTAGCATTTGGCTTATGTTGAGTGCACAGCTCACTGCCTTCTGCTTTTCCCATCTGTTTTATTTCTGGAGGTAAACAAAGTGCTGAAGAGAAATCCTTGTGTACAGTCCTTGTGTACAGTACTTTAGCCAGAAATATGTTACACTGACTTTAGGCAGGTGTGTGAATTGTACAAAACCAGACATGCTATTCAGAGGCCTTTTGCAAAATACGTTGCGCTTCTTAGAGCCCAAGCACAAAGGAATTGAGGAAACCAAGGCTTCAAGTCCCCAGAAGGAATACGCTAACTTTCCACCATCCTGTGCATTTTAATATTTTAAATGCCTTTTAAAGTCCTGTCTTGTTGGGCATAGCCTTAAGAAATGAAAGTCTGGTTTTGCATTTTGGTCAGTTTTCAATTGCATCTGTGCTCCTAAAAATGTAGTCTGCTGAAAGGCCGAGGGGAACCTTTTAAAGCATTTCATATGCTTCTTAGCGTGTGATTCTGAGTCCTGACTAATCTACAACTTTGCAGTTGCTTCTAGGTTTTTTTTCCCTTTCTTTTCCTTTTAGAGACTGTTGGGGTAGGGAAAGCAGGGGAAGGAGGAGAGGGGCAGGAGCAATCTATTAAGGACTATTGGAAATAGTCCAGGTGCCTGGATGATTCATTGTTTTTAGTTAACAATTAGTGACCAATTACTAATTGCACAGAGAATAATTTTTAAAAACCTAAAGCTGTGTTTCATAACATGGATAAGAGGGATATATTGGGGGACCTAATCTGTGGCACTGGGATTCATTCTTAGTCTCAGCAGTGTTACCAAGCACCAGTTTACCATTCAGTCTAGAGTATGGGCCTTTCTGTGGCTTGTATTCAATTATAAGGAACTTTATAATTTTTTCTGAGGTTCAGTTTCGCTTTATTGCCCAGGCTGGAGTGCAGTGGTGTGATCTCCGCTCACTGCAGCCTTTGCCTCCTGGGTTCAAGTGATTCTTCTGCCTCAGCCTCCCAAGTAGCTGGGATTACAGGTACACACCACCATGCCTGGCTAATTTTTGTATTTTTAGTAGAGATGGGGTTTCGCCATGTTGGCCAGGCTGGTCTTGAACTCCTGACATCAGGTGACCCACCTGCCGTGGCCTCCCAAAGTGCTGGGACTACAGGCGTGAGCCACTGGGCCTGGCCCCAATTATAAGGAACTTTGAAAGTCACTGTACTTACAGAATTAGCCTTGGTTTCAGAAATCACAACTTGTATAGGCAGTATGGGTGGCAGTTAACAATATTCAACTCCAGTCCTGCAGAATTTAGTTTGGTCTATAGAAAAATCCAAGAGATGGTGCTTTTTTCCTGTGCGGCTTTTGGTTTGAGGAGCTAAGACTTAGTCGTAGTCCTCTCTTCCAGAACTTTACTTAACCTAGAACCAGTTTGAAACCACAAGTACCTCTGTGGCTACAAGTTTTTTGGTTTTGTTTTAAAATTTTTCCTCTGCTGGCTGGGTGCAATAGCTGACGCTTATAATCCCAGCATTTTGGGAAGCTGAGTGGGAAGATCACTTGAGCCCAAGAATTTGAGACTAGCCTGGGCAACATAGGGAGACCCTGTCTCTACAAAATGAAACAATAAAATAAAAAAAAATAAATTTTCTTATGCTAATACAGGTTGAGCATTCTTAATACGGTAATCTGAAATCCAAAATGCTTCAAAATCTTAAGCTTTTCAAGTGCCATCATGACACCATAAGTGGAAAATTCCACACTTGCCCTCACGTGACATGATAAAGTTGCAGTCAAAACTTAGTTTCATGCACAAAATTATTAAAAGTATCGTACAAAATTACCTTCAGGCTATATGTATAAGGTATATATGAAACATAAATGAATTTCTTATTTAGACTTGGATCCTGTCCCCAAGATACCTTCTTATGTATATGCAAATATTCCAAAATCTGAAGAAATCTGAAGTCCAAAACACTGCTGGTCCTAAGCTTTTTGGATAAAGGATTCTTAATCTATTGGTTGATGGGTTGGTCTCAGTGTAAACAGAGGGATTTATAAAAATATGTATCCTACATGGAATTAAAACGGGAGTGACTCAATTACTTAACAAGTGGCATTTTGTTTTGTAAAAGAGGAGTATATGTAAAGTCACCTCCAAATGTTAAAGGAGCTGAGAAACCAAAGAAGGAGGCAGACAAATCCACTTTGTTGGTATAGGGTGATTTGTTGTGGTATCTTATAGACAGAAGAATGGTCTTGGGGCAGTCAAAAGACAGGAAGGTCTTAGTACTGCAACCTCCCAGACCCAGAGCTTATATCTTGAGGGAAAAGTACATGTGCTCTGGAAGGAATGTGTAAGTGGGTATAGCATCACAGCCTATGATTTTTTATAACAGTATCAAGGGTTGTTTTGAAGGAAACTTATTGTGAATACATGTTTTTATATAAAGAGTAATATATCAACTAGACATTTTGGAGGTATTCCCAGATTCAGGGTCAGCCAGAAGTTACATGGCAGATTAGCATTTAAAATAAAGGCACTGTTATTTTTTTTTTTTAGGATGTCTACTTTATTCTAAAGTGACTATAGTCTGTAGTTGTAATTATGAAAATATATAGACCAACGTTTCCCAAAGTTTAGTGTGTATGCACATCATCAGATGACTTTTTTTCCCCCCAACTTTTAAGTTCAGGGGTAAATGTGCAGGATGTGCAGGTTTGTTACATAGTTAAATGTGTGCCATAGTGATTAGCTGCACAGATCATCCCATCAACTAGATAGTAAGCCCAGCATCCATTTGCCATTCTTCCTGATGCTATCCCTCCTCCCATCCCCCACCCTCCATCAGGCTCCAGTGTGTCTTGTTCCTTGGCATGTGTCCATGTGTTCTCATCATTCAGCTTCCATTGACAAGTGAGAACATGCAGTATTTGATTTTCTGTTTCTGCGTTAGTTTGCTGAAGATAATGGCTTCTGGCTCCATCCATGTACCTGCAAAGGACATGATCTCGTTCCTTTTTATGGCTGCATAGTGTTCTATGACGTATACGTACTACATTTTCTATAAAATAAAGATACTTTTTTTTCCTTTTTTTTTTTTTTTTTTTTGAGACAAGTCTCACTCTGTCACCCAGGCTGGAGTGCAGTGCAACCTTTGCCTCCCAGGTTCAAGCGATTCTCCTGCCTCAGCCTCCTGAGTAGCTGGGACTACAGGTGTGCGTCACCATGCCGGCTAATTTTTTTGTATTTTAAATAGAGACAGGGTTTCGCCATGTTGGCCAGGCTGGTCTCGAACTCCTGACCTCAAGTGATCCACCTGCCTCGGCCTCTCAAAGTTTTGGGATTATAGGCGTGAGCCACTGCACCTGGCCCAATGTCAAAATCCTAAAATTCACAGGAAACCATAAAAGGGGCCTGAATAGCCAAAGCAAACAGCACAAAGCATAAAGCTAGAGGCATCACGTTAACTGACTTGTACTGCTTTATAAGCTCATTTAGCAAAGTAGTGCACATAGTATTTTACCCTTCTCTACCCTGTTCCTTGTAATGCACAATGAGAAACAGAACAGAGTACACATTGTTCCAACCCAGAGTGCTGGGATTACAAGCGTGAGGTACCGCGCCTGGCCAAGAGTGTCTTTATTTTAAATGCTAATCCACCATGTAACTTCTGACTAACCCTGAGTCTGGGAATGCCTCCAAAATGTCAATTTAGTGTATTACTCTTTCTTATTTTTAATTTTTTTAATTTCTATTTTATAGAGGTGGGGTCCTTCTATATTTCCCAGGCTGGTCTCAAACTCCTGGACTCAAGTGATCCTTCTTCTTCGGTCTCCCAAAGTGCTGGGATTACATGCATGAACTACCGTGCCCAGCCTAATGTATTACTCTTTATATAGGAATACCTATTCACTGTAAGATTCCTTCAAAACAAACTTTGACGCTATAACAAAAATCATAGGCTGTGACTCCTGTAGCCACCCACACATTCCTTTCAGAACACGCATACTTCTTCCCCAAGATATAAGCCCTGCGTTTGGGGGTTTGCCATGCAGAGATCTGTTTTGCAGCCACCCAAGACCATGCTTGTGTCTGTAAGTTCCTCCTAATAAATCATCCTATACCAATAAACTGGATTTGCCTGCTTCCTTCTTTGATTTCTTGGCTCCTTCAGCATTTGGGGGTCGTGTTGCAAATACAGCCCTTTCAAGGAACATATTCTAAGTGAGAATTGTTTGATCTTTAGTCTCAGAGGTCTGAAGTTGGTAGACTCATGGGAAACATAAAAGGAAAAATAAATCTATGGTCTAAGTCACATGATTCTTTTGTACGTTTTGGAGTTAAAATTTAATGTCAAGAAACACTCTAAATAATTAAAATCTTTGGACTAAATAAAGAATAAACTTTTTTTTTTTTTTTTTCTGGACTGATTCTTGCTCTGTTGCCCAGGCTGGACTGCAGTGGCATGATCTTGGCTCACTGCAACCTCCCACTCTTGGGTTTAAGCAATTCTTATGCCTCTAGCACCTGAGTAGCTGGGATTACAGGCACATGCCACTACACCCAGCAATTTTTGTATTTTTAGTAGACACGGGGTTTCGCCATGTTGGCCAGGCTGGTCTTGAACTCCTGGCCTCCAGTGATCTGCCCACGTCGGTCTCCCAAAGTGCTAGATTACAGGCATGAGCCACTGCATCCTGCCAAGAGTAAACATTTTGATTGTGAGAATGACTATAATCAAGCTACAATAGCATTGTTCTTAGTATTGTACTTTTTTCATGAGTACGTCAATTACCATCAACCAAGATTGCTTACCAACCAAATTGTATTATTATAACATTGTATATACTTCCAATAAAATATTGAGTAAAACTGTCTGTGATGTGTAGAAAGAAAATGTCTGTTAGGGATGAGCAAGTTCAGTATACAAAAAGCATTCAGTACTTACAGACTGTTGGTGGGAATGTAAATTAGTTCAACCCCTATGGAAAGCAGTATGGAGATTTCTCTCATTTTTAGAGTTCTGAAAATAGAATTACCATTCGACCCAGCAATACCCACTACTGGGTATTAACAATCCCACTACTATGTTCACCATTTGGGTGATGGGCTCAATAGAAGCCCAAACCCCAGTATTACACAATGTGCCCGCATAACAAACCTGCACATAAACTCCCTGCCTCTAAAATAAAATGTAAAAAAAAACAAAAAGCATTCAGCATCCTAATTGAATTTTTATACACTTGGACATCTTATGACTATGTAGAGCATAATCATTTCTTTTCAAAAATATATTGAATGTAATAGTAATTTGCCAATTGGTTGGTTCCTTTTCTGTGACAACTGTACCATAGTAATATGTTAACAGTAGGAAAAATTGGCTAAAGGGTGTAATGAAACTCCATACCTTTTCTATAAGTCTAAAACTATCCTAAATCAAAGACGTATTTATTACAAGTGTATATAAATATAGGAATATATTAATAATTTTTAAATTCCCTAGTTTTAAAATGTTAGTGAAAATAATCTCATTCATGGACCATAGTAATTTTGAGTTAAAACATCATGATCACTTCAGGTTAAATCTCAAATACTATTTCTTTTCAAATAGTCTTATTTCCTCCATTAATTATCTATAGTCTAAAACAATCAACAAAATTTCTTGATTCTAAATTAATGAAATTGTTTGTACAGAATTGCTATAAAAATTTTCATGTTTTGTGATTGACATATATAAATATAATTGTATATATTAACTAATATATACAATTGTATATACTATATATAATTATATTATATATAGTTTTATATATTATATTAATATATACAATTATATATAATATAATTAATACATATGTGTATATATGTATACCTCTTCTATGCTTTCCTAACCAGAGGCCTTTATTGTACTATTCTTGGACTGGAGACAGTTGCATAGGAAGTCAGGCACTGGAGTGTCCAATCCGTATTTGGCTGTGCAGATACTTCTCATTGCTAGTTAGGGTGTGCACTAGAAAACTAGCTATAGCCCAGTAAGGATTGTGAGACAGTGTGGTTGTGTTGGCTATTCCTTTCCAGCCTGGTGGGTTGTTTATATAAATACAAGATAATTTCTCCTTAATGCCTGTTACACTATCAAAATAGTGGTTTTTAACTGGTAAATAGTGGTTTTTAACTGGTAAATACAGGATCATTTACCCAATGTTAGAATTAATACTCCGATGAGGAAATCTTGGTGGCTGTAGTAAAGATAGCCAAGATGGTGTTCAGAGATCCTTACTTCTCTCTGTTCTTTCCATGTAGATTTGTGACCTAATTGATATTCAGTGCAATCCTGACACTTGAGACCATTCTTTGTCAAATTTACTTTATAAATTTAGAAGAATAGATAGGAGAAGTGAATGGGCTGGTTATCTGTATGTGACTTATATATAGATAATAATGAATTTTCATGTAATTGCTTTTATAGATATTTCCAAACATTATAGTCAAAAAGCTGCAATAGAGCATGAACTTCCAACAGCAACACAGAAGCTGATAACAACTAACGACTGTATCCTGTCATCAGTAGTGGCATTAACAAATGGAGCAGGAAAGGTAATTCTCTTCTGGCGTATATTGATGTTAAAACTCTTAAATATGTGCTTTTTTTCTGAGGGACATAGGAAAATGGATCTGTAAAAGGATTTTTGTAATATAAGGGTTTACTGTAAAATAAAGTTGTCTCTCTTTCCTCTGCTTCTTACCCAGTATTTACTCTGACTTATTATTTTAAGAGAGGAATCTCTCGCTGTGTTGCCAGGCTTGACTCAAACTCCTGGACTCAGGGGAGTCTCCTGGGTGGCGGGGACTATAGGCACATGCACTGCATGCTGCTTTCCTACCTAATGTTTAAAGCAATGTGACAGTGACTGTTTAGCATTTGTCTTGGATGTGTATATCACTCCCTGTTTATGTTTTAATGCAATATTGGATGATTAGAAGATTCTAGGTAGTCTCAATATAGAGCCTTGTGTATATGAAGGGTCTGCCATATAGAACACTGGGAACATACAAAAAAAGAAAACAAACCCACCACAATATACGTTCCATTAATATTTTGGGTTTTTTCCTTCTAGTGTTTTTGTATGTTTCTTTTTTGGTAATACTTGTGATAATACTACCTCTGTGTTTTTGTATCTAAACAAGTACTTTAAAGGACTTCAACATGTGTCTTTTCGTTGAACCTTTAATAGTAGGTCATGATCATCTGGATCATTAAATACTTAATTTTCACTATAAACTAACTAAAGTGCAGTTTCTTTAAGAATCCTTTGATAAGCCAGGTGCTGTGGCTCACACCTGTAATCCCAGCACTTTGAGAGGCTGAGGCGAGAGTATTGCTTGAGCCCAGGAGTTCAAGACCAGCCTCGGCAACATGTCAAGACCTCATCCCTACAAAATTAAAAAATTAGCCAGGCATGGTGATGTGCGTCTGTGGTCCCAGCTACTTGGGAGGCTGAGGTAGGAGGATTGCTTGAGCCCAGGAGGTTGAGGCTGCAGTGAGCCGTGTGTGAGCCACTGCACCCTATCCTGGGTGACAGAGCAAGACCCTATCTCAAAAAAAAAAAAAAAAAAAAGAATGTTTTGATCATGGATATTCCTGTTTCAGCAGAAGTTATATTCTCAGAGTGTGCGTTCATGTGGCTGTCATCAACAACTTTAATGATTAAGATTTTTCTGAGAACATCCTACATGTATAAAACCAAAAGGACTGTATTCAGAACTATCTTAGCCCATTTATTGCAGCAGACTCAGCATGACTTCCAAAGGAAATGCTTATCTCTGTGTCTGTCTTTATATACTATTCTGCTTCTGACAGGTTAACCATAATAGGAACAAATATTCTTCAAGTGATTTGCAGTAGTCAGAAATGATCATAGATCATGTTAGACATTTCAGTGTCATATTTCCAAAGTTGGACTGGCTTTGTGACCACTTGCCATAGCTTGGGGTCATGATTAAAACGTGTTATCTTTAGGTTCTGTCAGCTTACAGATCTATGTGCAAAGGATTCCTGAGCCAGAGGACCATCCCCACTGCCTCCCCTTTCACCTCCTTCATCCACGGCATGCCAGATGCTTTTGGAGGATAATCCTAACTGATTCAGTTAAGAAAAATTCTGAAAAGAGAGAATGTTGGTATTTTATGAGTCTCTGTATTTGCCAACTTTTTTTTTTTTTTGAGACGGAGTCTTGCTCTGTTGCCCAGGTTGGAGTGCAGTGGCATGATCTCAGCTCACTGCAAGCTCCACCTCCCAGGTTCACACCATTCTGCCACCTCAGCCTCCCGAGTAGCTGGGACTAAAGGCGCCCGCCACCATGCCTGGCTAATTTTGTTTTTGTATTTTTAGTAGAGACGGGATTTCACCATGTTAGTCAGGATGGTCTCAATCTCCTGAGAACTCTGAAATAATTAAATACTTGCATACATCATAGTTTATTTTAGCTTTACTTTGCCTGAAACCGTAAAATGTCATCTCAAGGAAAGATATCTGATCTTCACTCTGGAATTTTAATAAATGGTTTTCAACCAAAATATTTGAACTAATGTTAGTTGGTATCAGCTTAATATTAAATACTTAGCTGATATGATTTGATTAACCTAATTTTACAGTTTGTAATTTCCGTTAAGAACCCAGTAGGAAAGTGTAGTATATTCATATTAAGGAAAGTTTGGAAAATGTAGAAATATTAGAAAAAAGAAAATAAACCTCACAGTGTACTACCATGATCCAAATGCAAACACTGTGTGAATCCATGTCATTCACAAGGACTATATAGCTCAAGATTTTTGGAATCCTTACTTTATTGAATACTACCTAACATTGAATTTCATTTGATATAGTAAAATATCAGTGAAAAATATAACCTTTCAGACCATTAGTGATTAACTTTTGACCAATTTTTGCCAAAGTAGAATACTCTGTTTTACAGATTACTTTTTAAAATTTATCAAAATACAATATTCTTTAATGTATACAAGACTGTAACTTTTCTGGCTAAAGCATTTAGCCAGACATTTTTATTTATATTAGCATTTCATACAGCACTGAAGAGGCTGAGGTGGGAGTATTTATTGCTTGAGCCCAGGAGTTCAAGACCAGCCTGGGCAACATGGCAGGACCTCATCTCTACAAAATTAAAAAATCAGCCACACATGGTGGTGTGCGTCTGTGGTCTCAACTACTTGGGAGGCTCAGGTAAGAGGATTATTTGAGCCCAGGAGGTTGAGGCTGCAGTGAGTCCTCCTACCTCGGTCTCCCAAGTAGCTGGGACCACAGACGCACACCACCATGCCTGGCTAATTTTTCAATTTTGAAAAGATGAGGTCTTGCCATATCGCCCAGGCTGGTCTTGAACTCTGGGCTCAAGCAGTACCCCTGCCTCAGCCTCTCAAAGTGTTGGGATTACAGGTGTGAGCCACTGCACCTGGCTTATCAAAGGATTCTTAAAGAAACTGCACTTTGGGCTGGGCACGGTAGCTCACCTGAGGTCACGAGTTTGAGACCAGCCTGGCCAACATGTTGAAACCCTGTCTCTACTAAACATACAAAAATTAGGCTGGGTGTGGTGGCTCACACCTGTAATTCCAGCACTTTGGGAGGCTGAGGCGGGAGGATCATGAGGTCAGGAGTTTGAGACCAGCCTGGCCAACATGGTGAAACCCCGTCTCTACTAAAAGTACAAAAATTAGCTGGGCGTGGTGGTGCACAACTGTAATCCCAGCTACTGGGACAGCTGAGCCAGGAGAGTGGCTTGAACCCAGGAGGCGGAGGTTGCAGTGAGCCGAGATCGTGCCACCACCCTCCAGCCTGGGTGACAGAGCAAGACTCTGTTTCAAACAAACGAACAAAAATACAAAAATTACCCGGATGTGGTGGCGGGCACCTGTAATCCCAGCTACTCAGGTGGCTGAGGCAGGAGAATTGGTTAAACCCAGGAGGCAGAGGTGGCAGTGAGCTGAGATCGTGCCACTCCACTCCAGCCTGGGCAACAGAGTGAGACGCCGACTCAAAAAAAAAAAAAAAAAAAAGAAAGAAAAGAAAAAAAGAAACTGCACTTTGGTCAGTTTGCAGTGAAATTAAGTATTTAATGATCCAGATGATCATGACCTACTATTAAAGTTTCAATGAAAAGACACATGTTGAAGTCACTTTAAAGTACTTGTTAAGATACAAAACCACAGAGGTAGCATTATCACAAATATTACCAAACGCCACAGATTCAAAATCATGGCTTTGAAAGTGATAGATCTTTGTGGCTGCTTACATAGAGTTAACAAATGTTAAATCTGTAAATAACAGTCCACTGAATTTTCAGTCTTTTTTTTCTATATTTGTACTTTTTAAATTGAGATTTATAGAATTAAATTTAAATGGAAGTTACATATTCAAGATACTATGTTATATCTTCTGTTAGAATATGAAATATTCAAAGTTAAAATATGGAATCTAGAAATCCAAACATGGATATTTTGAGAACAGTGGCAGAAATCAATGAGGTAAAGAGCTCATGAAAGTCACCTACAGAATAAATGAGTATCAGTCTTGGTTTTCAGGAAGAATAGAAATTGTCTAGAAAAGGACATGTCAGAAATTTGTTCTGACTATTTATACTGGTGTCCTCTTTTTATTATAAACCATTGCCTAGGTATTCTCAAATAAATAAATGTGGACTTTGGGGCAGGTGTTGAAATTTCATTTCCATTTCCATTCTCAACATCTTTAAACTTTGCTGCAAAAACTATTAGATATATATTTTAGATATATTGTTGGAAAACAAAATCTATTTCCTTGTCATACTTTGTTTAGATTGCATCCTTCTTCAGCAACAATTTGGACTACTTCATTGCTTCACTGAGCTATGGACCTAAGGCAGCGAGTGGATTCATTAGTCCTCTTTCAGCTGAATGCATGCTACAGTATAAGAAAAAAGCTGCTGCCTATATGAAGTCTTTGAGAAAGGTTTGTTAGCTGCTGTTAATATTTAAATCAGAGGAAACATCAGGAGTCATTCTAGAGAATGGCAAGAGTTTTTCTGCAGTTTATATTGTTGACTTTTTATACGATATTGGGGTACAGGTTGTTGGTGGGTGTTGGGGGAGGGCTGTGGGGAAGAGGAGGTGACAGGACCCAGACTTTACCTGAGAAGCAGCTTTGCCTATATTCGTAGGCCATGTTGGACTCATGTCCCAAGTGCCTGATAGAGCGCCTGGGGTGAGGTAGCCAGCCAAACAGTAAATATTGAACTTCAGAAACTCTTAAACTTGTAGAAACAGAAAAAAAAGAAATATGTGTATGATTTTTTTCTGAATAAGAATATGCAGTTGTTGCAAAAAAAAAAGAAAAAAAAAGAGAGAAGATACTGCAGTATATTAAGAAGAAAATTGTGGTCACCTGTAATCCTACCACCCAAATGTAGCTATAATTGACTTTTTTAGAAAACAATATATTTATATCCAAAAAATGTTATTATATGTTTGAGTGCACATGCACACTCATACTATAAAAAGCAGAATGTATTTAGGTGCATGTACTGTTTTAGAATATTTTTTTCTCTTAATGCATTGAGGATATATTTATATATATCTCAAAAATTGTATCTATAAAATACGTGACTCAAGGGACATCATTAAAAAAGAATGAAGGAAATAGGAATAATAAAATATAAAATATAAATTACTATTTTTTTATATTTTAGCTGCTCCTTGGGGAGCAGGACTAACTTATAGACAGTGCACCCAGAGCTGCCAGCTGTCATCATTTATTTATAGTGTTTGCTTCTGTAAATTTATAATTTAATTCATTGCTGGTAGATATTTAAGTTGTTGCCTGTTTTTCACTGTTACAGTGGAGTGCTACAGTGGATATTCTTGCACCTGCAATTTGTGCATTTTACTTTTTTCTCTTCTTTAAACGTTTTAACTATGCAGTGCATAAACACGTTCTTATATTAAATTAGATCATTACAGGTAAATTATAATCCCTAATTCCAGTTCCTCTCTAGAGGTAACCATAATTATCAGTTTGATGTGTAACCTTTCAGGCTCTTTGAGCATTTATAAGCATGCAATCTATAAACAAAGAATTTTTCTTCCTTCCTTCCTTCACTTTTCTTTTGTTCTTTTCTCCTTTTTTCTTTTCTTGTCCTTTTTTCTTCCCAAATGCATGTTTCATTTTGCAATTTGCTTTTTTTAATTTAAAATAATGACTTAGAGACTGTCTATGTCATTTCATGTGGAACTCACTATATTCCTTTTAGATACGGCATAGAATTCTATAATATGGATGTTCCATAGTTTGTTTAGGTTTCCCTTAATTGGTAGGCATTTAGGTTAATTCCACTTTTTTACTGTTACAATAATACTGCAATGGATAGCCTTGTAAATGTTTCCTTGGGCACATGGGTGGAATATGAGAAGTAGAATGTTGTAGGCCATGTGGCTTGTACATTTTAAGTTTTAATAGTAGTTGCCAGTTGTCCTTCAAAATGGGCACTCTGAAGGATACTTCCCACGGTATAAAAGCTACCTATCTCCCTATGTGAATTGCTGGTTCAAAGTCTGTGAGTGTTTCAAATTTTGGCATGTTTTTCCAGACTATACTTCAGGAAGGTTACCTATTTATAGTTTGCCAGTAGTAGAAATATGAATTTAACCCAGGCATTTAATATTCATCAATCTCAGGAGAGGTTTCTTGCTGTTGTTTTGGTTCATATGTATATATTTGCTTGTTAATGAGGTGGAACATCCTTTCATAGTTACCACTTGTGTTTACTGTATAAATTCTCTCTTTAGGTCATTTACCTTTTTTTTTTGAGATGGAGTCTTGCACTATCGCCCAGGCTGGAGTGCAGTGGCATGATCTCGGCTCCGCCTCCCAGGTTCACACCATTCTCCTGCCTCAGCCTCCCAAGTAGCTGGCACTACAGGTGCCTGCCACCACACCCGGCTAATTTTTTGTACTTTTAGTAGAGACGGGGTTTCACCATATTAGCCAGGATGGTCTTGATCTCCTGACCTCCTGATCCACCTGCCTCGGCCTACCAAAGTGCTGGGATTACAGGCGTGAGCCACTGCGCCCGGCCTTACCTACTTTTAAATAAATGTTTCTAATTAGGGTTGAAAGAGCTCTCTCTATGTTAAGAATGTTAATTTTGTGTTTATGTGGGAAATATTTTTCCCTAGTTTGCTGTAATAGTTTTTCAAAATAGAAGTTTTTATTTTTGTATCATCAAATAGGTCTTTTTCTTCATGGTGATCATTCTTAGCCAGGGTTGATTTCCAAGGTAGAAACATTCACCTGTATTTTCTTCCAGCATTTTTACAGTCTAAAGTTTTACATTTGGACAGGCAGCCTGTAGTAGCTGGAAAAAAATACATAAATAAATAAATTTTTAGATTTGGATCTTTAATTCATCCAGAATTTATTCTGATATAAGATGTCAAAGAAGGATCTAAATAATTATTTTTTTCAATAATTAGCTGATTGTCCTTGTACCGTTTATTTAGTCCATCTTTTCTCCATTCAGTTAGAAATGCAATATTTGCCACATAATAAATTTTTATGTATGCTTTTGTTCGTTTCTGGATATTTTATTCTGTTCTTCATCTATTTTGGTGCAAGTCCATATGGTTTTAGTTAGTGTAGTTTATACTGATGCTCCTTGACTTATGATGGGATTACGTCCTGATAAGCCCATTGTATGTTGAAAATATTGCAGCCGGGTGCAGTGGCTCATGCCTGTAATCCCGACACTTTGGGATGTCAGGGTGGGAGGATCACTTGAGTCCAGGAGTTCGAGATCAGCCTGGGCAACATAGGGAGACCTCGTCTCTACAAAAAAAAAAAAAAAAAAATAGCCTGGCATGGTGGTGCATGCCTGTAGTCCCAGGTGCATGCATGGGAGGCTGGGCTGAGGCAGGAGGAGCCCTTGAGTCTGGGAGGTCAAGGCTGCAGTGAGTCGTGATCACGCTACTGCACTCCAGCCCAGGGCGACAAAGTGAGACCTTGTCTCAAAAAAAAAAAAAAAAGGTCATGTCAAAAATGCATTTAATGTGCCTAACCTACCAACCGTCATAGCTTAGCCTAGCCTGCCTTAAATGTGCTCAAAACACTTACATTAGCCTACACTTGGGCAAGTCATCTAACATAAAGCGTATTTTATTTTATTTATTTATTTATTTATTTATTTATTTATTTTTGAATCAGAGTCTTGCTCTGTCGCCCAGGCTGGAGTGCAATGGCGCGATCTCGGCTCACCACAACCTCTGCCTCCTGGGTTCAAGCGATTCTCCTGCCTCAGCCTCCCACAGGATCCTGCCACCTCCCCCGGCTAATTGTTTTTGTATTTTTAGTAGAAACGGGGTTTCACCATGTTGGTCAGGCTGGTCTCGAACTCCTGACCTTAGGAAGTCCACCCGCCTCGGCCTTCCAAAGTGCTGGGATTACAGGCGTGAGATACCGTGCCCGGCCTTATTTATTTATTTTTGAGATGGAGTCTTACTCACTCTGTCGCCCAGGCTGGAGTGCAGTGATGCAATCTCTGCTCACCGCAACCTCTGCCTCCGGGGTTCAAAGGAGCCTCCTGCCTCAGCCTCCTGAGTAGCTTGGATTACAGGTGTGTGCCACCACGCCTGGCTAATTTTTGTATTTTTAGTAGCACCATTTTGGCCCGGCTGGTCTCGAACTCCTGACCTCAAGCAATCCATCACCTCGGTGTCCCAAAGTGCTAAGATTACAGGGGTGAGCCACCACTCCCGGCCAATTTTATAATAGTGTTGAATATCTCATGTAACTTACTGAATACTGTACTGAAAGTGAAAAACAGAATGGTTGTATGTATAAGTACTCAAAAATATGATTTCTACTGAATGCATTGCTTTTGCACCATCGTAAAGTCATCAGTCGAACCAAGGTAAGTCAGTGACCATTTATAATTGCTTTAAGTTCTTTATTGTTTTTCTTTTTTTTTTCTTTTTGAGACGGAGTCTCGCTCTGTTGTCCAGGCTAGAGTGCAATGGCACAATCTCTGCTCACTGCAACCTCCGCCTCCCAGGTTCAAGTGATTCTCGTGCCTCAGCTTCCCTAGTAGCTGGGACTACAGGCGCGTGCCACCATACCCGGCTAATTTTTGTATTTTTAGTAGAGATGGGGTTTCACCATATTGGCCAGGCTGGTCTTGAATTCCTGACCTTGTGATCCGCTCGCCTCAACCTCCCAAAGTGCTGGGATTATAGGTGTGAGCCACCGCGCCCAGGCTATTATTTTTCTTTTAAAAAATTATCTTCCTTTTCACGTGTATTAAAGAAAATAGTCTGCTTTGACATACATCTGAATTTATTGTCACACCTCATTTAGCATTCTTTGTGTATGTTGGATGCAGGGGAGGGGTGATACAATATTTTTTCTTTAATTCTTATGATGCTTTTATCATAGCCCCTCTTGGAGTCTGTGCCTTATGAAGAAGCACTGGCAAACCGCCGCATCCTTCTCAGCTCTACTGAAAGTCGAGAAGGCCTTGCACAGCAAGTATGGCACTGGGAAAATTATGGAAATTGTTAAAGAACAGAAATGTTAAATCCCCCATAGAAAGTTTTTAAGATACGTAGAATGATTCAAAAGTCTGCATAAATAAACATGTGAAATGAATTGTTTAATACATACTAAAAAGCAAATAGACATAATTTGTTGAAAAACATGTGTTGACACTCTAAGTCATCTTGATTCAGTTGGTGGTATAATTGGAACTAAAGTAATATCAACACACTTTGGCCATGATGATTAATTCTTTCTTTTTAGGTACTAGATTTAAATGTCTGAAATACTAAAGTATAAGAGGGGGCAAGAGCTAGTGACTCTGAGTTATTTTTATTTCTTAAAGGAGCAAGAATGAAAAATGTGCAATATTTAGTGGTCAGTTGAGTTTAGGGAGTGGGTGGGAGTGGGAGGCACTGTCTTTTTCAGAAAAAAAGGAAAAAAAAATATGTATATATTTGTCCACAGTTGGTGGCTGGTAACTCCCATAGTCCTTGTTACAGTAAATGGAATCTCTGTCTCTGATCTTCTCTTGCCCTCTTTTAACTTGCCTAAGGCAGGACTCTAATCTGACTTCACAGCATTATAGGGCATAAGACCCTCATTCTAGAGGTGTTGCCCCATACCCTAGAGAAAGAAATGCTGCTGTACAGAGAAGAATCTAAACAAGACAGGGCTTATTGGGTTTTGGGTTTTTTTTTTTCCGAGATGGAGTCTCACTGTGTCACCTAGGCTGGAGTGCAGTGTCGTGATCTCAGCTTGCTGCAACCTCTGCCTCCTGGGTTCAAGCGATTGTCCTGCCTCAGCCTCCAGAGTAGCTGGGATTACAGGTGCATACCACCATGCCCGGCTAGTTTTTGTATTTTTAGTATAGACAGGGTTTCGCCACATTGGCCGGGCTGGTCTTGAACTCCTGACCTCAAGTGATCCCCCTGCCTTGGCCTCCCAAAGTGCTGGGATTACAGTTGTGAGCCATTGTGCCCAGTGGAGCTTGTTGGATTTAGGTCCAGTCACATTTCTTCATGGTTGTCAATCATGCCTATCCAGTGCAGTCTCCATGAAAAGCCCAAGAGGGCAGGGTTTGGGAGCTTCTGAATAGCTGAACACATAGAGGCTCTTGGAGGGTGGCATGCCCAGGGAGGACATGGAAAGTCTGCACCCCTTCCTCTGCTTCACTCTAAATCTCTTCATCTGTATCCTTGGTAATAAGCCAGTAAACATGTTTCCCTGACTTCTGTGAGCCACTCCAGCAAATTAATCAAACTCAAAAAGGGAGTCATGGGAACCTCAATTTAAAGCCGGTTAGTCACAAGTTCTCAAGGTCCAGACTTGTGACTGCCGTCTGCAGGGGAGGCATTTTTGGGAACTGAGCTCACAATCTGTGCGATCTCACACTATCTCCATGTAGATAGTGGTGGAATTAAATGGGAGGACATCCAGCTGATGTCCACAACAAAACTGACTACTTGTTTGTTGATGGGGAAATACCCCACATATTTTGGGGTCACAGAAGTCTTCTGTATTGATTGTTAAAGTGTGAGAACAGAGAAAAAACGATTTGAGAGTTTTTCATAGCAAAGGTTTACCTTAAAAATTATTAGGACCTTAGAAGCCTTCCTCGTGCCCATTTCCAGTTACTGCTCTCCTCTCCCCCAAAGGTAACCATTCTCCTGCCTTCTAGCACTATAGATTAGTTTTTTTCCCTGATACTGAACTTTTTATTAAATGCAATTATGCTTTTTCAGGTCTGGCTTTTTGTGTTCAGCACAGTATATGGTATTAGGTTGGTGCAAAAGTAATTGTGGTTGTTGATATTACTTTTAAATAAATGGCAAAACTACAAAATTACTTTTGCACCAACCTATAGTTCTATTTTTTTTTTTTTTTTGGAGATGGAGTCTTACTCTGTCGCCCAGGCTGGAGTGCAGTGGCGCTATCTTGGCTCACTGCAAACTCCGCCTCCTGGGTTCACGCCATTCTTCTGCCTCAGCCTCCCGAGTAGCTGGGACTACAGGCGCCCGCCACCACGCCTGGCTAATTTTTTGTATTTTTAATAGAGATGGGGTTTCACTGTGTTAGCCAGGATGGTCTCGATCTCCTGACCTCGTGATCAGCCCGCCTCGGCCTCCTAAAGTGCTGGGATTACAGTCATGAGCCACCGTGCCCGGCCTGCACCAACCTATAGTTCTAATTGTTTACAAACATGTCCATTTTTGTATTCTCTGCTTTTTATATTTTAATTAAGTGGATGGTTTAAGTTGCTGTGCTTTGATAATTAGTGGCATTGCATACCTTTTAATTTGTTTATAGTCTTGTTCAAGTTTTTTGTTGGGTTTTTTTTTCTTTGCCTTCTTCTCTATTGAGTTGTCTATCTTATTGGTTTGCAAGAATTCCTTGTATGTTCTAGTTATTGGGTCTCTGTTGGATAAATGCTTTACAGATTCTAATTCGATTCTGAGTTTTCTTTTCACTCTTGATGTTTTTCAATGAGTAGAGTTTTTTTTTTTTATCTCACTATAGTTTAATTTCTCGATTTATGGTTGTGCTTTTTGTATCATGTCTAATAAATCTCTTCCTATTCGAGGGTCAAACTTTATTATTATATTTTTACCTCTGTGGGGTAGTTTTGGTTTACATTCTGTAAAATAGTTTTTGGGCCACTAAGGTTTATCTGTATTAGTCTCTAAGATGCAACACTCTGTTACTTTTCAAGGTTCAACAGAGTTTGGAAAAGATTTCTAAACTGGAGCAGGAAAAAGAACATTGGATGTTGGAAGCACAATTAGCCAAAATCAAGCTAGAGAAAGAAAACCAGCGAATTGCAGATAAGCTGAAGAATACAGGTAGTGCCCAGCTGGTTGGGCTGGCCCAGGAAAATGCTGCTGTGTCAAATACTGCTGGCCAGGATGAAGCCACAGCTAAGGCTGTGTTGGAGCCCATTCAGAGCACCAGTCTAGTAAGTGTCTTCTTGGTTGTCCTCAGTTTTCTTTTTTAAAGGCTAATTGGTAAGTATCTAATGTTCAACATTAACCATTGTCTTAGTTCATTCAGGCTGCTATATCAAAATACCATAAGCTGAGCATCTTGTAAATCACAGAAATTTATTTCTCCCAGTTCTTGAGGCTGGGACGTTCAGGATTAAGGTGCTGGGAGATTCACTGTCTGGTTAGGGTCTGTTTCCTGGTTCATAGACAGCAGCATTTTCATGGTGTTCTCACATGGCAGAAGGGTCAGGTGAGCTCTCTGGGGTCTCTTTTGTAAGGGTATTAATCCTATTAGGTTATTTCCCAAAAGCCCTACCTCCTAATACCATCACCTTGGGGGTTAGAGTTTCAACATAGGATATTGGGGGTTGGGGGGGACACAAACACGCAGGCCACAGTAACCATCTTAATTATACATCAGTTCATAACAGGAGTGATCCGTGTACTCTAGAAGAAAGCTGGTTAGTAAGCAGGATATCTCCTTCAAAAAGTAACCATTAAATTCCCTGTGATTTTACATGAGACTTCCTCATGGTGAGGACTATGTTCCTGGAAAAGATATAGTAAGTTAAATTTAAGATGATTCTGTTTTTCCATAAAAACATTTGTAATGTGGGGTTATTATGTTTCTAACAAAGGACCAAATGCCTAATTCTTTAATAGAAATAACCACAGGAAGCCGAGAGTGATGGCTTATGCCTGTAACTCCAACACTTTGGGAAGCTGAGGTGGGTGAATCACTTGAACCCAGGACTTTGAGACCAGCCTGGGCAACATAGTGAGACCCTGTCTCTACCAAAAGTAAAATAAAACAAAAACAAGTAATAATAAAAAAGAAATAACCACAAATACAATTTTAACCCAATTTTCTATGATCTATTCCTAGAGAATTATATGTGTATTATAAAGCTTTATAATATACACATACTGTAGAAACCCATCAGGTTCTTTTTTATGAGGCAGATTGTTGGCACATTATCTTGCAACTTTGTATTTCTTGCCTTATTGATAATTACAGTGATTTAGAAAGTGAAAAACATTTATATTGCTGTTATAGAATTTAAAGTTACTTTAAAAAATGTTTTCTAATTACACTATTCTGTTCACTGTAAAAAATTAGGAAAATCTAGAAAAAGAAATCAGGAAGGAAAAACCCTAATAATCAAAGGAGTCTTTTAGGTGTATTTTTTTTAACAAACATTTTTTTTACAAGCTTGATGAGCTTGAAAGCCATGGTGCTTCTTGAAGACCCTAAGGTGTGTGCTTTTCTGCTGACTTTACTCCTGAAGCTCACTGATGCTATTGAAGAGCAAGTCATGGTTCTTCCACCTCATTCAGAGCATACCCGCTAGTTAAATATACAAACCAGATTTTATCTTCAGACCTTATTGCATCTAAACAGTGTCAGAACCTCAGATGATTGTGAATTTTCCTAGGTATGGTAATGATATTATTATTTAGGAGAATATCTTTACTTTTTAGAGATGGATTTCCGTGTACTTAGAGTAAGGTATCAAAATGTCTGCAACTTACGCTCACATGTTTACAAAAAAATATATCTGCACAGATCAATAAAGCAAAATAGGCATGCTAGCAATTATTGAATCTAGATACTAGATATACAGATGTTTACTATACTTTTTACCGCTAACCTTTCTGCATGTTTGACATTTTTCATAATAAAATATAGAAGAGAAAAAAGAATCATTGTTTGTTCTGGGAGGTATGGGGGGAAAAAACCCAAGAATTAAAATTTTTAGAAAAGCAACAAATAGAAAATAATAACAATTTAAAAATAAAAATAAAACCTAAAAACAACAACAACAATTAAAATTTTTAGAAATGCAATAAATAAATAAAAACTTCCTAGTTTGGGCTGGGTGCGTGGCTTATGCCTGTAATCCTAGCACTTTGGAAGGCGGAGGCGGGTGGATTGCCTGAGCTCAGGAGTTCGAGACCTGGGCAACAAGGTGAAACTCCATCTCTACTAAAATACAGAAGAAATTAGCCAGGCGTGGCGGCCTGCGCCTGTAGTCTCAGCTACTCGGGAGGCTGAGACAGGAGAATTGCTTGAACCTGGGAGGCGGAGGTCACAGTGAGCTGAGATCATGCCACTGCACGCCAGCCTGGGCACCAGAGCCAGACTCTGTCTCTACAAAAAAAAACCCAAAGAAACAAAAAGAATACCTTCCTAGTTTGTTGACCATGAATGTTCATGACCAATGGTCATGGTGACCTTGAATGGTCGCCACACTCACAGGACAATCCTGTAGTGTTCACCAAAGGCAAGTCTTTGTTCCAGTCACAAGTCCTGCGTGTTGCCTCTGATGGGACAAGATGACTGTTTTTACCTCCATATCAGTGGTTTAGCATTTAGCTACGGTGTATAAATGAGGTAAAGAGAGGGACATTCAACAAACAAAAGAATTCCAACATCCATCCAAATAGCATTTAAGAACTGCCCCCACTCCCTTGCCTTTAGATTTTTCCTTCAGTGTCTGTCTCAAATGATGGGGTCAGACCGTTCATTATGTCTGATTTCTTCTCCCCAGCTCCATTGCCTGTATCCATTCCTTCCTTCTTCTTAGAGTTGGTGGTGTCCAGACTAGACCAGGGAGGGTGCTGCTGACAATGACATTGTAATTATAGAAATCGTGTGCCTGACACAGGTCTAAGGACTTTCCAAAGTATTAGTCAGTCAGTCAGTCCTCACACAGGATTGTAGGTACTGTCATAACTCCATTTCATAGTTGAGGAAACCAAGGACCAAAGAGAAATAACTCACATGAAGTCACACACTTGATAAGTGATGGGATGTCTCATCCCAAGCCCTGCCCTCTTAACCAAGATGGCCTTGTGTCTGATCCATGTCAGAAAACAGATTAGCCGACATAAACTCATTTGTTAGCCAGGTGTGGTAGCCCACGCCTGTTGTCCCAGCTACTCCAGAGGATGAAGCAGGAGGATTTTTGAGTCCAGGAGTCTGAGGCTGCAGTGGGCTATCATTGTGCCACTGTACTCCAGCCTGGACAACAGATTGAGGCCTTGACTGTAAAAAAAAAAAAACAAATAAAAATCAGATAAACTCATTTGCTTACTGCTTGCCTTACTGAGGTGCTGGAATTGGTAACACTGGCATATATATTTCTTTATAAATTAATAATTTTAAAACGTGGAATGCTTCATGAATTTTCATGTCATCTTTGAGCAGGGACCATGCTAATTTCTGTATCGTTCCAATTTTAGTACATGTGCTGCTGAAGAAGCACAATGCTGGTATATTTGAGTTGTTAATGTCAGTTGCTGAAAGTTTTGGATTATCTTTTTATTTGAACATTTTCAATGGAAAACGCTATTCTTACATATGTAAGTGAAAAAAATTTCTAGGGAGGGACACGAAAAATCTTTAGTACTGAACACTATTGGGCCATGAGTGATAATGACCTTAGTTGGGTTTGGTGACTTTAGAAGTTGCTATTTAAATCAACTAGTTAGTGTAGGGGTGGAAAGGACCTGATACCTTTTCTCTCCATCATGAGGGTCACAGCCAGCACTCCTATAACAAAAGACAGGTTAACTGCTAACAGCAGATTTCTGCCGAAAATAACCTGGAGTCTTGCCTTGCACACAGTGCACAATAGAAATAAAAAGAGATGGAGTTTTCTGCTTTCCTTGATGTTTCTACTTTCAGCCTTTCTTTTTACCCCCATGCCCTTTAAGTGACCTTAAGGGAACTAATTGTGTGGCTGTGTATGTGTGTGTATCTTTGTGTCTTTTCTGTCTTCTTCCTCTTGGGTGTTGGGAGCAAGTATGTGCCCATTTCAGTGTTAATTGATTAACAAAGGAAGCTCATCCTACAGGGAGATTACTTTGATTCAGTCACTTTGAGGCAGAAAAAGTAACCTCAGATAGAAACTTTTCTTTTTTTTTTTTGAGACGGAGTCTCGCTCTGTGGCCCAGGCTGGAGTGCAGTGGTGCGATCTCCACTCACTGCAAGCTCTGCTTCCCGGGTTCCACGCCATTCTCCTGCCTCAGGCTCCCAAGTAGCTGGGACTACAGGCGCCTGCCACCACGCCCGGCTAATTTTTTGTATTTTTAGTAGAGACGGGGTTTCACTGTGTTAGCCAGGATGGTCTCAATCTCCTGACCTTGTGATCCGCCCACCTCGGCCTCCCAAAGTGCTGGGATTACAGGCGTGAGCTGCCGCGCCCGGCCTAGAAACTTATTTCTAACTCTGTAACATTTCAAGAGTTAAATGCTTGTTATTTTTAGCAAGATACCTAGTATTATAATTTGAATATTCAGCCACCTATTATATATTATAAAAAAAGATAGCAGTAGCCTTAAAGTAAAAGCACAGAACAATATACATTTCTGTTTTTTGCCGGAATGGAAAAGCATTGCTTAAATTAATAGAATTTTTAAACATATATTTTAAGTATAAAAATGACATTATCCTGAATAATCAAGCCACCAATGTTATCGTTTTTTTCTACTAAATTTCATATATAGTTGACACTGTACTACATAAAATTTCAAATCTTTTAGCATAATGTTAAAACATAAACATCCTGTTATAAGAAACTCAGTAGAAACTTACTGATTTCATAGTATTCCATATCTATTATACCTTAGTTTACCTATGATTAGATATTGGTTATAACTTATGCTATTTTAAATAATGTCTCATTTTTATGTATAAGGTTATTTCTTCATGTTAAATGATTACCTCAGGATGTATTCTCAGAGTTGGAATTACTACTTCAGAAGGCATGAATATTTTCAAATTCCTTGATCTTTATTACCAAATTATTTTTTAAAAGGACTGTATCAGTTTATACTATTGTTAGTATCATATGAGAAAATGTTAAAGTAATCTGTGTTAAAGGCTTTCCTTGCATTGTCGGGCGCGGTGGCTCACGCCTGTAATCCCAGCACTTTGGGAGGCCAAGGCGGGTGGATCACGAGGTCAAGAGTTCGAAACCAGCCTGGCCAACATGGTGAAACCCCATCTCTACTAAAGATTAAAAAAAAAAAAAATTAGCTGGGCGTGGTGGTGGGCACCTGTAATCCCATCTACTCGGGAGGCTGAGGCAAGAGAATTGCTTGAACCCAGGAGGCGGAGGTTGCAGTGAGTCAAGATCGCACCATTGTACTCCAGCCTGGGCGAAAGGGCGAGACTATGTCTCAAAAAAAAAAAAAAAAAAAGTTTTCCTTGCATTTATACAGTACCATTCCTTTGAAGGACTTGGTGCTGTACCCATTTTCAAATCATAACCCGGGAGTAAGGGGGTGAGGATGAGCAGGTGGAATAGATGTTTCCTCGCAGTTTATTTTATAAACTGCAGTCATATTTGAATATGTAAAATTAAATGATTGGAGTATTATTCCAAGCAAGTTTTCACTAAAAGAGAGTAATTGCTACTTCTACTTCATAAAGTAGAAAAATTATGGCTCTTCTATTTTAAAAGTTCTTATCAAAGACTCTTTTACAGCCAGGTGGGCATAACATTCATTAGTACACATTCAGCTGATATACTCTCAGTGTTCAGAACAATACTCCAGAGGAAATTATTTAGAATACATTAAAACTGTCTATTGACTGGGCGCGGTGGCTCTTGCCTGTAATCCCAGCACTTTGGGGGGCTGAGGCAGGCAGATCACGAGGTCAGGAGTTCAAGACCAGCCTGGCCAACATGGTGAAACCTGCCTCTACTAAAGATACAAAAAATTAGCTGGGCGTGGTGGCGTGCACCTGTAATCCCCACTACTCGGGAGGCTGAGGCGGGAGAATTGCTTGAACCCGGGAGGTGGAGGTTGCAGTGAGCCTAGGTCGCACCATTGCACTCCAGCCTGGGCAACAGGGTGAGACTCTGTCTCAGAAACAAACAAACAAACAAAAACTGTTCATTGAGTGTAATATCTTATTGACAGAATCCATTGACACTGAGTTTCCAGTAGTTTCCTTGTCATTGTGCCCAAGCACATGCCCCTCCACCTTGAACAATAACCAGAATTCAGAAATCATGACCATCTGTTTTTGAAATCTTAAACTGTAGAAACAAACTTTTAAAAAATCTAGCAGCAGCCAGGCGTGGTGACTCATGCCTATAATCTCAGCTACTCAGGAGGCTGGAGACGGAGGATCTCTTGAGCCCAGGAATTTGACGCTGCAGTAAGCTATGATTGCACCAATGTAATGCAGCCTGGGTGACAGAGGGAGACCTTGTGTCTAAAAAAAAATTAGAAAGAAAAAAATTTAGTAGCATTTTAATGTGTTTAAAATTACATTTTTGTTTTCATTAATTTAAATCTGAAATTTATGCTTACTCATGTCATAATAACTATATCAAAAGTATATTCTCCTTTTGAGCTTTCAACTAGAGTGTTTATTATTTGCATTTTCTGTTTGGAATGTTTAATTATTATGGTCACCGTAAAACCGTCTTTACCCCTTCTTGGCTACTGCTTTGGGAATAGGTGTAGAAATGGCAAGTTGTGGTTAAAAGCTGATCTTCCCTTCTCTCCTAGATGATTTGTTGGGTTTCAGTGAGAATGGCTAATCAGCATTTTGATAGAAGATTTGGTGATGATCATTATTGGTTACTGCCTCATGGCAGAAATAGTAAATGCAGCTACCTATCTTCATGTCCTTGTAGTAAAAGACAGTCCAAGGATGATCTTCTAGTTCTGTACCCTCAATGCTCTGTGAACGGAGAGGAGAAAATATTACAAGCGTTTGATCTATTGTGCTTGAAATGTACACATTCTGTTCTAAAAGATTTTTCCCCTTATGTTCTAGATTGGGACTTTAACCAGGACATCTGACAGTGAGGTAACATGTGCTTGTCATCATGTTGTTTGTTAGTAAATATCTGGCAGCATGTTTGTTAACAAAGTCCTGCAAAAGCCATCTTTGTCTAATTGTTGTTGTTGTTTTTTCCTGACACTTCTAGCAAATGTGGAGCCAGTGTTTTCCACCTTCGTGTATGGATCCATGTAGCTTTTCTCTGGTTCTGTTTTGATGGTCACCAACAAATTATAGCCTGTTTTTGTAATTGCCTTATTGAGTGACTTGCCATGGAGATTTGACAAGGTGTGGCTCCTGCTTGGGCCTTCATTTGCTGGCATACTACATGAGGCTGAGAGCCGTGTTAGTCCTCGCAGTGGGCAGCCAGGAAAGCAGGGCTTAGCAAGGGCTATCTAGGGCCTTGACCAAGTACAGTGTACTTGGTAGCTGTTTCTTGCCCACAAAGCAAGTGAACCCAGGTCAGATTTGGCCTGTCAGATAGGTTTGCACTTTTGAATTTTGAAATATTCTAAGATGTAACTTTATTTATTTATTTATTTAGAGACAGAGTCTCATTATATTGCCCATACTGAAGTGCAGTGGCATGATCTCAGCTCACTGCAACCTCTGCCTCCGGGTACAAGTTATTCTCCTGCCTGAGCCTCGCAGGTAGCTGGGACTTCAGGTGCATGTCACCATGTCCAGCTAATTTTTGTACTTCTAGTAGAGACAGGGTTTCGCCATGTTGGCCAGGCTGGTCTCAAACTCCTGAGTGCAGGTGATCCACCTGCCTCGGCCTCCCAAAGTGCTGGGATTACAGGCGTGAGCCACTGTGACTGGCCACTTTAAGATGTAACTTTATAAATAAATAAACATTGAAGTCATCCAACTTACCACTCAGTATGGCAAACTGGTTAATATAGTTCAAGTAAGCTGGTAGATTCTTTGATTTCTGTATTTATTCTTGTAATATAGATAATCATGAACTTCTGCGTGTATTTTTAAACTAAACTCAACAGGGTGTCATTGTTTGAGTAACTAGTAGAAATACCAGTCTGGGACAAAGGCCACAAACTGTTCAATATAGAAATAGTTTAATTTATTAGTATGTTGGGCGGGCGTGGTGGCTCACGCCTGTAATCCCAGCACTTTGGGAGGCCGAGGCGGGCGGATCACAAGATCAGGAGATCGAGACCATCCTGCCTAACACGGTGAAACCCCGTCTCTACTAACAAATATAAAAAATTAGCTGGGCGTGGTGGCGGGCGCCTGTGGTCCCAGCTACGCAGGAGGCTGAGGCAGGAGAATGGCGTGAACCTGGGAGGCGGAGCTTGCAGTGAGCCAAGACTGCGCCACTGCACTCCAGCCTGGTGACGGAGTGAGACTCTGCCTCAAAAAAAAAAAAAAAAAAAGAAAGTCAGTTTTGTGGCTAATAAAAGCTGGATGGAGGGGCATGGTTCCAGTGGGCTTCCCATTACTTCAGTTCTGTTTTCTTGAAGCCATAACTTCATTCTGAAATAGAAAGATGCTAAATAAAAGAAATTTGGAATATACACTTCCCTGCTATGTCTGAAGTTTCTTTGAGGGGGTAGGAAAACAGTGATTCCCCATCAAAGTTCAAGTGAGAATGTACAAAATGTTGTCTTTTTTTTTTTTTTTCTAGAAATGCTTCATCTCACTGGTACTTGTTTATTTATGTGTATTTGTGTTCTATTTAGGTTCCAGATGTGGAATCTCGTGAAGACTTAATTAAAAATCACTACATGGCAAGGATAGTGGAACTTACGTCTCAGTTGCAGCTGGCTGACAGTAAGTCAGTGCATTTTTATGCCGAGGTGAGTGTAGATTTAATTAGATTGGTGGTTTTTTTCCTAACCCCTGCAGGAATTAGGACACTGTCCTGTTTTCCTGCTGTTCACTGTAAGAGAGAAGTCAGTGTCCCAAGTAGCTGGGACTATGGGTGTGTACCACCACGCCCAGCTAATTTTTTGTATTTTTAGTAGAGATGGGGTTTCACCGTGTTAGCCAGAATGGTCTCGATCTTCTGATCTCATGATCCGCTGGCCTCGACCTCCCAAAGTGCTGGGATTACAGGTGTGAGCCACCTCGCCTGGCCCGGAGTTCATATTGACTAGTCTGTATACCAACTAAAAATCTTTATTTCAATAAATATAGGACTGATTTGAGTGAGGCTCTGCCTTTTTTTTTTTTTTTTTTTTTTTTTTTTGAGATGGAGTCTTGCTATGTTGCTCAGGCTACAGTGCAGTGGCACGGTCTTGGCTCAGTACAACCTCCGCCTCCTGGGTTCGAGCGATTCTCCCGCCCCAGCCTCCTGAGTAGCTGGGATTACAGGCACCCGCCATCATGCCTGGCTAATTTTTGTATTTTTGTAGAGATGGAGTTTCACCATGTTGGCCAGGCTGGTCTTGAACTCCTGACCTCAGGTGATCTGCCTGCCTCAGCCTCCCAAAGTGCTGGGATTACAGGCATGAGCCACCACCCCCAGCCACAACTCTGCCTTTAAAAAAAAAAAAAAAAAAAAGTTATTGCACTATGCAATATCATCTATAAAATTATACACAATTCATAGAATTAAGGGGGCAAATGAAGAGAGAAAGTAGAGATACCAAGGAGTAGGAAAAACAAATGGTAAGGTAGAATGGATGCTGCTCAACATAAAAGAATGCCTTCAAGATCTCTGACTTGAAACTTTATATTAAAAAGTCAGTTATGGATGGCAGATAGATGATTATAATGCTTAAAGTTGTTAAATTGTAAAAGGAAAGATAAACCCTTTATTGAGACCTGACTTTTTGATTTTCTCTTATACTAGAGTTGAAGAGGTTGATAGGAGGCCAGTTGCTAAAAGTGAAGAGGGGCTTTGCATCTTTTTCCTGCTAAAATAAATCGTGTGCTTAGCTCAGTGTTGTTCACAAGCAGCCATCGAATACATGTTTGATAAGCTGATCAGTAGTGACAGCTTGTTGGAATGCAGGAAAGGGGGAGGACAGCAAACTGAATGGCTAGCAGTGGAAATGCTGAATCACTAAGCCGGCAGTCCAGCAGGCATGGATCCTCATTGTTTGGTTCTGAGTTAGTGTCTCAGACTTGATTGTACTTTTCACAAGGACCTGTGCCTTGCATGCCTATATTCCTCTTTGTCAGGTTCATTGCTGAGCACAGAGTAGATGTTTGGTTAATAGGAGGCGGTTGACTTGGTTGGCTGAACTGCCCTAAAATTTTGTGAGAAATGAAATGAGTAGCTGAGGAATTTTTTTTAGGCTGTTTGATTTCCAAGACATTTGGTTATTTTAGTAAATATCTTCTGTGCAATTGTGATTCAAGAATTTTTAAATTGTCCTACTTTTTCCTTATTGGTAAACAGGAAGTGGTGACCTCCCCCCTCCAACATGACTTTACTGCTCTGAGCGCCTTATGTTGACATAGCATTTGCATGTGTCTCAACAGATCCCCGTTGTCAGTAACCTTATCAGAAAGTTTAGTGAGCCTTTTAATCTCATACCCTCTTTGAACAATATTGTGAAATAGGATTTTTCTTTTATCGTTTTGATCTACACACTCTCTGGATAGAGTAGGATTGGTAGAACCCCTAAAGAAAGCAGCCTGGAATTTTTGCAATCTTGTGCTCATTTTTTCCCTTGTAAGTAGCGCGTAATCTGTAGGGTAGGATGGTAAAGCTTTTATTGCTCCTATAATGTGGTGTCTAATGAAGGACTTAAAACACAATAAAAGTACCTTAGGATCCATAGTGTGTGGTCAGAAGCTCCTGATAACTTTTGTAATAATCACTTTTCTTTTTATCTAGTATAAATATAAATGAATTCTACATAAATCTAGAAAGTTCTTATGTAAAGAACAGGCACTGTGGCTTACACCTGTAATCCCAGCACTTTGGGAGGCTGAGGTGGGCAGATCACTTGAGGTCAGGGGTTTGAGACCAGCCTGGACAACATAGTGAAACCCTTCTCTACTAAAAATACAAAACTTAGCTGGGTGTGGTGGTGCATGCCTGTAATCCCAGCTACTCGGGAAGCTGAGGCAGGAGGATCACTTGAACCCGGGAGATGGAGGTTGCAGTGAGCCAAGATCATGCCACTGCACCCCAGCCTGGGCAACAGAGCAAGACTCCGTCTCAAAAAAAGAAAAAAAAGAAAGTTCTTATGTATTATATATAACCACTGGTCATCAGGCTAGAGGGAAGAAAAAAACATTGATCTTAAGTTGGTAGACTTTTTTCCCCTTACTGAAATGGCAAAGCGGGGGGCCACTTCTTTCTTAGGTGTACTCTAATGTGTGACACAATGCCTATAGGTATTCAACAGATTATTTGTGGAATGAATGAGTAGCTTTGGCTTTGAGAAGTGTTTTTAACAAACTTTCCCGAAGCAAATTTGGTTTTAGAAAATGCTCCCTCTAGTAATGGAATGTTTTCGGATTTTACAGTGCCGAGCACTCTCTAAAAGACTGGCCTTGGCTGAAAAGTCTAAGGAAGCATTGACAGAAGAAATGAAACTTGCCAGTCAGAACATCAGCAGACTTCAGGTGAGTTAAGTGTTACCTAAATGGTTTTAATGTTTTTTCATTGAAAGTTCTTTGGTAGCAAAGCAGCATTTCTTTTCCAAAGGCATTTGATCTCTAGATATGCTTTTTAAGTTAACCACTGTATTTCTGATTCATTTAAAAATAACATCTTACTTATGTTAGGCAAAAAGTAGTTGTATTGTTTCTCTGACTTGATTCTAATTGTAAATCATTTTATAGTCGGCTTTTGCTTAAATAATACTTATTTACCCAGAATCTTTCTTTCCCCTTCCTTGTACATACCCATCATGGTGAGCTGTAGGCTTGTTCTGTACATATTAGTCTGTTCCTTTTCTTTCCTGTTTCATAAAACGGATCTAAACTGAAAGGTGGGGCTATAACATTCCTTCTTACTCACTGCCTGGTTTTAAATCTTTGTTTTCAGAAAGCCTCTGCTAATAAAAACATGATGCCAGGCAAGGAAAAAACACAGCACTACAGCAACACCCACTTCCTCTTTGCTTTAGATTCATTTATCAGATTAATTAGGCACACAGGATTAGATTTTAGGCAGCAGAAGAGAGCATGAGAAATGGGAAGAGAGATGAAGGGTGCTTCTTTCAGGGACGGTGCTGCCGGGAGGGCTGTAGGCCATCGAGGCATAGGATGGAGGCAATGTGTTGTAGGCCTTACCTATGGCTCAGCAAAACCTGAGGGAATTTGGAAAGATAATGAGGCCATATGGCTTTTCTTATAATTTTATACCTGGCATAGAAAGAAACCCTTAAATTTTTGCAAAGAAATTATGAACCTACTTTGAAGGCTCAGAAAAACTTGTTGCCATTTCTTTTAACTTTGTTCTCTTGTTAGGCCTGGGCCTTAACCTGCATGTGAATTGATCAGATAGACCATCTTTATAGGTTGCTTTTACAAGTAAAAGAATTTTTTTAAAAAATTGATGTAAATAGTTGTACATGTTTGGGGGGGACGTGGTATTTTGATTATTTTGATACCTTTGTACAGTGTGTAATGATCAAATCAGGGTCATTTGGAGGTCCACCACCTCAAACATTTATCTTTGTGTTGGGAACATAATAATTCTTCTTTTGTAGCTATTTTGAAATATACAGTAAATTATTGGGAAACTATAATTTCCCTACTCCACATTTTTCTTTTGTGAGTTAAAAAAGCTTCAGAGTGGTACGACTTGTGGGATGTTGATTTTTCTCTTTTTCTTTGCTATTTAGGATGAGCTGACAACTACCAAGAGGAGTTACGAGGATCAGTTAAGTATGATGAGTGACCACCTGTGCAGCATGAATGAGACATTATCTAAACAGAGAGAAGAGATTGACACACTAAAGATGTCCAGTAAGGTATGTGAGGTGAGGTGAGGTAGTCTCTCTGCAATATAATAATTAATGTGAGGTATTTTATTGTTAGGCATTTCAGGAGCAAGAGGACATAAGATTTAAAGTGTTTGTAAGGGCCAGGGGCAGTGGCTTAAGCCTGTAATCCCAGTACTTTGGGAGGCTGAGGTGGGAGGATCCCTTGAGGCCAGGAGTTGGAGAGCAGAGTGGGCAATATAGTGATACTTCATCTCTACAAAAAAAAAATGAAAAAATAAGCCAAGCATGAGGGCCTGTGCCTGTAGTCCCAGCTAGTTGGGAGGCTGAGGTGGGAAGATTGCTTGAACCTAGGAGTTTGAGGTTACAGCAAGCTATGATTGTGCCACGGCACTCCAGCCTGTGCGACAGAGTGAGACTCTGTCTCTAAAAAAGAAAAAAAAAAGCATGTATAAATAATTTTCCTTAATATCATTTGTCCTTTTTTCCAAAAGTATTAAATGTCTTTGGCTGAATTAAAAGCTGAGAAAGTCTGGCCTCTAAGGCTTTAATACTGTATCAGCTGCTTTTTGGCGTTTTTGGCATTTCTCCTACTGTTGCAGAAAAGTTAGGGGGACTCACAAAGGGCTTTAGGAAAGGGATTGCTCTTTATTTATGTAAGACCTAAAATGGTACTGTTGAAGAGTAAACGTTAGAAAATTTATTCTCATAAATGTTAATATAACCTTGGAATGTCTTACCCTTTTAACTAGATTTCCTTTCCCATAATCCTTCTGCTTGCCCAGACTGAGATAGTAGATGTTGGGCAATATGTTTAGGCTGAAATGCATATCCACATACCGTGTCTTTATTACTGTAACAACGTATGTACTGTTTTGCCATGAAAGGTAAACTTTGGGAGGCCAGGGGCTCACTTAGTTGGCATCATCTCATGTGCTTAGCCCATTTTCATAACTCAGTATTATACCACCATCAGCTGGGATTTACCATCTCCAGCCTGCAGTCTTTGAGATCTGCTGCTGCCCCTTTGTGATTCAGCAGGCATTTATTGAGTTCCTGCTGTGTATACTGGGGAGAAATAGAGATGAAGAAACCATGGCTTTATTTTAGCATCTGCTGTTGGTGTTAAGGACAGGATTCTGTTCATTTAGGGTCTTCTTGGAAAATATGTCATGTTAATGCATTGGAATCTGCATTATATATGATTTTGTTTATCAACATAATTGCGTGATATTCATTGATTGCTTGCTGCTTTGGAGGCTGTCTCTGATGCTTTTCTGGGCTGTTTCTGTGATTATCGTAATCACCCAATATGGTTCTCATTATGGTTCTCCAGTTACTTGTGGTTCAGGAAACTTGAGCTTGGGGGTAAGGGAGTTGGCGATCGGGGGCTGGTCCTTTTAAGGAAAGCCTCCCTTAACCTTTTGGTTTCTTGTTATTCCATATTCCAGCAGAGCAATATCTAATTCACAAGTTATATTCTTAGTAGTGGTAGAAAATACACACATTGAAGAGGTCGTGTTTTGGGTTTTCTCATGGTATGTATAATTTGTTTTAGTGTAGTAGTATGAGAAAGCCTGTTTTAGCACCTAAAATTTGAAAAGAAGTAGCAATAATTTTTGAAAACTTTTCAATCTCTGGAACTTCAGAAGTATTTGGTTTTGAATTGAGAAAGGTACATGTTGAGTACAGCAAAGCTCATTGTCCTGAAGGTAATTGGATTGCACCTACTTCAGAAGTTAGGGAATTTTCAAGTTTCCTCTGACTTTTTTTTTTTCTTTGTTGGAGTCTTGCTCTGTCACCCAGGCTGGAGTGCAGTGGTGAGATCTTGGCTCACTGCAACCTCCACCTCCCAGGTTCAAGAGATTTTCCCACCTCAGCCTACCTAGTAACTGGGACTACAGGCATGCACCACCATGCCTGGCTAATTTTTTTTTTTTTGTATTTTTGCAACAGGGTTTCACCATGTTGCTCAGGCTGGTCTCAAACTCCCAGGCCCAAGTGATAAGCTGGCTGCAGCTTCCCAAAGTGCTGGGATTACAGGCGTGAATCACAGCACACAGCATCTTAGAGCTTGTTGATCTTTTCCTTAAAATACCAGCCATTAATAAAACTCTAAGAGACCCTTCTTCAATTTGAATTTATGTCATTAACCTGTCTTTGATCATTCTGTAATCCTGTATTTTGCTTTTCCCCCATTTAGTAATTTACATTGCTATAGCATCATCTTATGGCTGACATTGTCTCCATTGGATACAAAGTAAACATCCTCAACCATTTGTTTGCTATGATCTTGCTCTTAGTGTTTATATTCTGCAAGCATTTCTTCCATGAAGAAAATGTATTTATGCCTAAGAGTTAAATACAGGAATTTAATTAAAATGTATTCCCAAGAAGGGAGCCTCTCCAGAAAGAAGAAAAATTATACAAAACTAGAAAATCCAAATCTCCGTATTTGAGGAAATGGAATAAGTTATCTTCTCTCTGATTTGTTCTCAGCCAGTATCCAAGCTGACTTTTGACAGATAATCAGTGCCGTTTGGGTGTTAGTTAGCACATATTCAGAGTTATTACCTATTAAGACCTTTAAAAGAAAAGGTGTTTATTTAAACAATGACGAGACATGTTCTTTTTTTTTTTTTTTTTTTTTTTTTTGAGACAATCTTGCTCCATTTCCCGGGTTCATGCCATTCTCCCGGCGCCATCTCGGCTCACTGCAAGCTCCGCCTCCCGGGTTCATGCCATTCTCCTGCCTCAGCCTCCCAAGCAGCTGGGACTACAGGCACCCGCCACCATGCCCGGCTAATTTTTTTGTATTTTTAATAGAGACGGGGTTTCACCATGTTAGCTGGGATGGTCTCGATCTCCTGACCTCGTGATCCACCCGCCTCGGCCTCCCAAAGTGCTGGGGTTTAGGCTAACATTTTTTTATTCAGCTTCTTGAAATCTTAGACTCTCTTGTCTTTGGAACAAAATGAATGTTTGTAGTTTTGATAAATCCAAGATAGTAGCTTTCTTTTCTTTCTTTATTTCCTGTCCTCAGCCCCGAGAGGGATAGGGCCTGTGGAAGCAGAGAGGAGAGAGAGTATAACAAACTGCTTTGCGATTATTGAATAAAAGTTAACAATGCAAGGTTATCAGCTATTCTCCTTTTTGGAAGCTAGTGTTCCAAAGTGAAATATGGCTTTCAGACAGCTTGGTTTATAAACTATGTGAGTTATTTTTTTTTTATGTTTATGTTCTTATTGTTGATATTTTTCTTTGCACAGGGGAATTCTAAAAAGAACAAGAGTCGATAGTTTTGAAATAGCTGGTTGGCGACTGTTCTTTCCAGACCTGCTCCTGCTGCACAGAGCCGCAGGGCTGAGACCACGTCCATGCTGGCTGCCTTCAGGAAGCTAAAGTATTGTTGGACCTAGTAAACTAGTCAGTGTTGGAAACGGCCTTGAAATATTTAAAACATATTTGTAACCAGTGAGGCAAATACAGAAGTTGATGTCGGCAGTAAATGGAAAACAATACGTATGTCATGGATATTGTAGGTTTCCTTATGCTGTTTTTACTGTGCACTTTTTAAAATTAGGTTTTAATTTCAGTATGTAAGAACAAATATTTTATATACTTTCAAACTCAATTATATGGTAATCGATTTGGTATCTATGGAATAGATATATGTTTCTGGAAAAAAATGCTTAAATTGTCAAACTGTCATTACTTCTTACTATAGTTGAAGGCATTCTCCAGATTCTTTTTAAAAGATTTGTTCATATTTCTCTCTCTCTCTCTCTATTTCTCTCTCTCTCTCTCTCTTCTTTCTCTCTGAGGGGGAGGGAGCCCTCCAAACTTCAGATCCTGTGGGTTTAGTATCATTATCTTCAGCTCTTTGATACCCTGTGTTAGAGTAATAGCTAAAGGAAGTTCATGTCAATAAATTCATACTTATATCACACTTTCAGTCTCTCTATGAAAATTTGATAAAGGAAACTGAACCCTATTAAAGTGGGCTTTTACAAAACATATCAAATGCCAACTGACTTAGGTGTAATCCTCGGATTCCTCAAATTGGAATAATTCTACAGTTAATCCTTTAGTAAGGCTCTTGAGTTTTGCCTTGAAAGCTACTTTAAACCACACTTCAAGCAAAGAGCCTGAGCCCTTTAAGGCTCCCCTTGGCTGATATCATAAACATTGTGTTGTATTAGTGTCAGGAGTGGCTCTGGCAGAACTCTCCACCCCTACTCCCGAGGCACTAAATATATTACTCCTTTCTGAACTGCTTTCACAGGCCCATTTCAACCGTGTCCAGGCCTCCAGATTAGCTGAGGAGTTCCTGAAACCCACTTCTCCTTACCTCTCCACCTGTGGCACCATCTCTCGAGTCTACTCTCTAGACAGTTGTGAGTCACCCTCTAAAATGCTTTATTCCGGAGTTTACCTGAGAGCCCATCACCGGCTTCTCTCTGTGCTCAGCACAAAAGCCAACTCCTTGGCCTCTGCCCTAAGTCCTCAGCTGCCTGCCATACAGAGAGACTCTGGTTGTTAGGCCCAGTCCTCACCACAGTGAAAGCGTTCAGATCCTGAGTTGGGGGATCTCTGGGTTGGTTGGTTCAGTTCCATTTTTCCCAGCCCTTCAAGTCCCTAGCCCCCTTGCCCTTTCTGTTTTCTCTGCCCTGTCCATTGTCAGTTTTCTATCTACTCAGCCAGTTGTTTTCACTGCAGCTGTGAGTAGGCCCCCAAACACTGCGAGGGAAACATCAAAGAGCCATGCTGGGCCTGGCACAGTGGCTCACACATGTAATCCCAGCACTTTGGGAGGCTGAGGCAGGTGGATCACTTGAGGCCAGGAGTTCAAAACCAGCCTGGTCAACATGGTGAAACCCCATGTCTACTAAGACTACAAAAAATTAGCCAGGCGTGGTGGCATGTGCCTGTAATCCCGGCTACTTGGGAGGCTGAGGCAGGAGAATCACTTGAACCCGGGAGATGGAGGTTGCAGTGAGCTGAGATAGCACCAATGCACTCCAGCCTGAGCGACAGAGTGAATGAGACTCTGTCTTAAAAAAAAAAAAAAAAAAAGAGCCATTCTAACTAGCTCTGTCAAGAACTTAGGGTTTTGAGCCCCTGCCAGCCTTTCATTGTTCTAGGACAGTCCTTGGGTATTTTTAGTCCATTTTTATTCTAAATTTCAATAATGGCTACACCACTTCTCTCCTTAAGGTCTGCCCCCTTCACTCTTAGGATTTGTACCATCTGTACCATCAAAAACACTTCTCAACTGCCCCACTGCTTCATATATTTACCCATGCTTCCCGTTCTCCCCTGCTTCAGAGGCAGAGGCATCTCTGCTACCCTTAAAGGTAGGGTATTTCTGATGCTTTTAATGCCATACCTTTTCTGGTGCTTGTTTTTTCACTTTTAGATCTTCAATTTCTCATTCTACTGATGTCCTCTCCCTCAGCTTCCAAATAGACTGAACTTAGCCCATACTTTTTTTATCAATTTAATTTTTTTGAGACAGGGTCACACTCTGTCACCCAGGCTGGAGTGCAGTGGTGTGCTCACACTCACTGCAGCCTCGACCTCCTGGGCTCAAGCGATCTTCCTGCCTCAGCCTCCCAAGTATCTAGGACTATATGTTTGTGCCACCATTGATACAGTTTGCTGACAGATTTATCTAAGATTGCAACTGCTTTCCCCTACACTTCTATTACTACTCTGCTTTATTTTACTCCTTAGTATTTATAATCTAACATATGATATATTTTGCTTATTTATCTTATTTATTACCTGTTTCTCTCACTAGATGCAGCTTCAGGAAGGCAGGTGTTTTTGTCTTGCTGCGTTCCCTGTACTTAGAATACTGTCTGGCATCAGTTAATATTTGTTGAATGAATGTTGATTGGACCGGATGTGGGGTGTGAGCGAAAGAGAGGAGTCAAAGATGAAGCCAAAGGCTTTGGCCTGAACAAACTTGACTGAGCAGGAGGATTGAGGGAGGAGCAAGTAGCTTCCACCTGTTTGTAAAGGAAGCCGGAGACCTGGAATCACTTTTGATTCCTCCTCACCTGGCACATCTCATTGGTCATCTTATTGAATCTTCCTGCCTTTGCAATCCCATGCACTTCTGATCTCTCCTTATTCAGTATCTTAAATTGAGCCCTGAATACCAGTTGTCTGGACTGCTTGTCTTTCTGTACTCCAGTCCTTCCACCCCTTCTGCGAGGCCGTCTTTCTTTCTTTCTTTCTTTCTTTTTTTTTTGAGACGGAGTTTCACTCTTGTTGCCCAGGCTGGAGTGCAATGGTGCAATCTCAGCTCACTGCAACCTCTGCCTCCCAGGTTCAAGCGATTCTCCTGCCTCAGCCTCCCAAGTAGCTGGGATTACAGGCTCCCGCCACCATGCCCGGGTAATTTTTGTATTTTTAGTAGAGATGGGGTTTCATCATGTTGGCAAGGCTGGTGTTGAACTCCTGACCTCAGGTGATCCACCCGCCTCAGCCTCCCAAAGTGCTGGGATTACAGGCGTGAGCCACCGCACCCAGCTAGGCCATCTTTCTAAAACATATCTCTGCCATAGCCATTCTCCAGATGGAAAGCCTTCACAATGGCTCCTTGTTGTCTGCTGGGCAAGATCTAGTAGTAGTGTGTATGTGACACTTGCTTAGCTCACTTTCTCCTCATTCTCTTCCATATACACAGTGTACCCTCCCTCTACTTTAACTGCTTACAGTAAAAACTCTCAGACCTCTGGATCAGGAAAGTTTCATGTCTCCTGAGCAATGAGCCTGTTTTTCCCTTAGAGACAATGTGAATCTTGGGATTGTTTCCCTCTTTGCTTTGGTGGCTGAGACTTGTATCTCCCACCATCTGTGACAGCTGTCAAAAGAGCTCCCAGACCAGCCACCTCCATTGTCTTGCATGGTGTGTGGCCCTATAGGTTCTGAGGCAGTGCTTGTGGACTGCCTGGCCATTTTGTAGGGGACAGTTTCCGTGGGAGCTTTCCTAGGGCTGAGGGATAGGGCAGGACTGTAGAGGGCACAGTTGGATCCCTGGCAAAATTGTGCTCTTCTGACTTAACTTAGATCTTTGCTCTCTTGGCGGTCATCTCCCAAGGCATATAATAACCACTGTTTATTAATCACTTACCATAAGTTAGGTATAGGTATGACTTGACATGTATTACTTCATTTAGACTTCCCAGCAACCATATCTCATACATACGATTACTATCCCCAGTTTACAGATGGAAAGCCAAGGCTTAGAGGGACTAAGTAACTTTTCCACAGTCACACAGTACCTGCTGGAGCCAGGATTCAAACCCAGTCTAGCCTGACTCAGCTTGGATTATTCACTACTGTGCTATGAGCCTTTTAAATTGGGGGCTTTCAACTCCTTCAGGTACTGTATATTTGGAAGACAAAATATTAAATTTTGGCCGGGTGTAGTGGCTCATGCCTGTAATCCCAGCACTTTCAGAGGCTGGGTCAGGAGGATCACTTCAGCCCAGGAGTTTGAGACCAGCCTGGGTAACAGAGTGAGACCTCATCTCTACAAATTTTTTTTAAAAATTAGCTGGGGGTGTTGGTGCACAGCTGTGGTCCCAGCTACATGAGGGGCTGAGGCAGGAGGATTTTCTGAGCCCAGGAAGTCAAGGCTGCAGTGAGCCATGTTCACACCAGTGCACTCCATCCTGAGTGACAGAGCAAGACCCTGTCTCAAAAAAAGAAAAAAAGAAAAAAACAAGGAAAAAAATACTAAATTTCTTAGCAACTCCAGCAGTATTTCATTCAACATCCCCTTTCTACATCTTCACTAAGTACCCCTGTGCCTCCTTTCAGTCAGCTTTTAGTGAACTTCTTGAGCTAATTTAAAGTCCCTGGCATATGGTTTGCCTTTGACATAATTTTTTCTTCCCCTGATCCCTCATTTTTATTTACATATTCCTTGTTACACCAGCCTTGCGGAACACCAGATTCTGAACTTTATATATTTATGCCATGATGCCATCCCTTCATTCTGGTCCTCTTTCTGTGTAAACGTTCTTGTTGTTGCTGTTTTATTATGAGAATTTTCTAACATGCACAAAAGTAGACTCATACAAGCCCTGTGTCCCCATCACTCCTTATGAACATTTTGCCAATCTTGTTTTATCTTTTTTCCACACTTCTTTTTTTCTGGCATATTTTAAGGCCATTCTCGGACACTGGGTCATTTCGTCTATAAATACTTCAGTTCTGCGGGTGTTTGTAAAGATGGGAGCCTGTCTTACCCATATCATCATTCATTTGGCAAGTGTGTGCCGAGTGCCTGCTGCGTGCTTAGTGCTGAGCAGACTGTGGCACGCACACCAGACGTGCTGGCTGCCCTTGAGAAGAGCTTACAGCCTGTTTTTAGTGAGACAAGGAAGTGAACACGCAAATTAGAACCACGAACTCATTTATTCATCCTGTCCTGCGATTATTTCAGAGCAATAAGGAAGAGATAATACATGGAGGCTTTTTGGCAGGGCATGGTGGCTCACGCCTGTAATACCAGAACTTTGGGAGGCAAAGGCAGGCAGAGCACTGGTCAGGAGTTCGAGACCAGCCTGACCAATATGGTGAAACCCCGTCTCTACTAAAAACACAAAAATTTGCTGGGTGTGGTGGCCGCCTGTAGTCCCAACTACTCGGGAAGCTGAGACAGGAGAATTGCTTGAACCTGGGAAGCAGAGGTTGCAGTGAGTCGAAATCATGCCACTGCACTCTAGCCTGGGCGACAGAGTGCGCCTCCATCTGAAAAACAAACAAACAAAAAAAAATGGAGGCTTTTCTTTTTAAAGTAGTATCTGTATAAATATATGTGTGTGTGTGTATTTTTGTTGTTGTTGTTTTGACAGGGACTCACTCTGTCGCCCTGGCTGGAGTTCAGTGGTGCCATCTCTGGTGGCACCCCCGCTTCCTGCGTTCAAGTGATTCTCGTGCCTCAGCTTCCTAAGTAGCTGGGATTACAGGCGCCTACCACCACGCCCGGCTAATTTTTGTATTTTTAGTAGAGACGGCGTTTCACCATGTTGGTCAGACTGGTCTCAAACTCCCGACCTCAGGTGATCCACCCGCCTTGACCTCCCAACGTGCTGGGATTACAGGCGTGAGCCACTGCGTCCAGCCCGTATCTGTATTTTTAATTAAGTTTTGAACTTAGTTTGAGTTAGGCTGCTCTTAAACAGTTATTACTAAGATAAAATAAGGCAAAACCAAACAGACCCCTGATCCTCCCGCCATTTCATGCTCCCCACAGAAAAACCACTTTCATTCACTATTTTGTTATCTATATTTCCAAATGGCATGCTACCTTTGCTCTTCTTGTTAGGCATTATTAATTGAATTTACAGTTGGAAGATGAGTATTTGTCTGTTTCATCTGCCTCCCCTTTGCATCACTCACATACACATACATATACTCACTGTTTAAACTAGTTATATTGACATTTGGGTCTAGCCTTGTGGCTCATGCCTGTACTCCTAGGTACTTAGGAGGCTGAGGCGGGATGATTGCCTGAGCCCAGGAGTTCGAAGGCTGCAGTGAGCCGTGATTGTGCTACTGCACTCCAGCCTGTGCAACAGAGTGAGACCCAGTCTCTAAAAAAATAAAACTAAAGGCCAGGTGCGGTGGCTCACACCTGTAATCCCAGCACTTTGAGAGGCCGAGATGGGCAGATCACTTGAAGTCCGGAGTTCAAGACCAGCCTGGCCAACACAGTGAAACCCCGTCTCTACTAAAAATACAAAAATTAGCCGGGCATGGTGGCGTGTGTCTGTAATCCCAGTTGCTTGGGAGGCTGAGGCAGGAGAGCCACCTGAATCTGGGAGGCGGAGGTTGCAGTGGGCCAAGATCTTGCCACTTCACTGCAGCCTGGGCAACAGAGCAAGATTCCATCTCAAAAAGCCAAAAACATTTGGACTGGCTCAGTATTCACCATATACTTCATTATGAGTATTCAAATACTGGTGATAGTTGAGTCATATAACGTACTGTGATTATTTTTCCTTTCTTGTACAACTCTGTTTTCCCTGGAGTCTTTTTTTAAAAAATTATTTACTGCTGGGCGCAGTGGCTCACGCCTGTAATCCTAGCACTTTGGGAGGCTGAGGTGGGTGGATCACGAGGTCAGGAGATCGAGACCATCCTGGCTAACACGGTGAAACCCCGTCTCTACTAAAAAAATACAAAAAATTAGCCGGGCCTGCTGGCAGGCGCCTGTAGTCCCAGGTACTCGGGCGGCTGAGGCAGGAGAATGGGGTGAACCCGGAAGGCGGAGCTTGCAATAAGCTGAGATCGCGCCATTGCACTCCAGCCTGAGGGACAGAGTGAGACTCCGTCTCAAAAAAAAAAAAAAAAAAAAAAATTATTTGCTATGTTTTCTATGGTACTTATCACTAGTTTATTCCTAACTTCACTCCCAAGTGTATAAGGCTCCTTACAGTGTGGTCAAATTCAGTTGGGTGTTCAGCCAACTTCCATCTTCTTCAGGAATTCTCTCCCAGAACCATCTGACCTGCTCCAGGCTGTCTCATTTGATCTCTGGGCTGGCAGCACTGATGTTGTCTTGGGATCTGCCTTCCTCAATATTCTGGGCATCAAGTGTCTCTCATCCTTAAAACAACCCTTGCTCAACTCCATGAGTCCTTCTAGTGACTGCCCTGTCCCTCTACTTGTGTTTACAGCCTACCCCTTGAAAGAATTCTCTCTCTTGTCTGGGCCTCTTGTGACATGGGAAGTGAAAGAGGAGATCTGGCCAGGCGCAGTGGTGCATGCCTGTAATCCCAGCACTTTGGGAGGCTGAGGTGGGTGTATCACCTGAGGTCAGGAGTTCGAGACCAGCCTGGCCAACATGGTGAAATCCTGTCTATACTAAAAATACAAAAAATTAGCTTGGCGTAGTGGCTGGCACCTGTAATCCCAGCTACTCAGGAGGCTGAGACAGGAGAATTGCTTGAACCTGGGAGGTGGAGGTTACAGTGAGCTGAGATCGCACCATTGCGCTCCAGCCAGGGCAACAAGAGCAAAACTCCGTTCCAAAAAAACCCAAAAAACCAAAAACAAGAGACTGGGTGTGGTGGCTCACGCCTGTAATCCCAGCAATTTGGGAGGCTGAGGCAGGCGGGTCACGAAGTCAGGAGTTCGAGACCAGCCTGGCCAACATAGTGAAACCCTATCTCTACTAAAAATACAAAAATTAGCTGGGTGTGGTGGCACACACTTGTAGTCCCAGCTACTCGGGAGGCTGAGACAGGAGAATCGTTTGAACCCGGGAGGTGGAGGTTGCAGTGAGCCGAGACCATGCCACTGCACTCCAGCATAGGTGACAGAGTGAGACTCTGTCCCCCCCAACCCCCTAAAAAAGAGGAGATTCTCAGTCCATGCACAGAGTAGGGATTGAAATCTGCATAGGAGTGAAAACCAGAAAAAAAAAAAGAAAGAAGGACTTTTCTTTTAATTAATCATTCATTGCAGGCCAGGAGCAGTGGCTCATGCCTGTAATCCCAGCACTTTGGGAGGCCAAAGCAGGTGGATCACCTGAGGTCGGGAGTTCAAGACCAGCCTGGCCAACATGGTGAAACCCTGTCTCTACTAAAAATATAAAAATTAGCCAGGCTTGCTTGTGCACTCCTGTAATCCCAGCTACTCAGGAGGTTGAGGTATGAGAATTGCTTGAACCCAGGAGACAGAGGTTGCAGTGAGCCAAGATCACACCACTGCACTCAAGCCTGGGTGACAGAGTGAGACTATGTCTGAAAAAAAAAAAAAAAAAAAAAATCATTCATTGCTTTCTGGAGAAGATGGAATTTTCAAAATTGCCTGAAGCAAAACTTCCTGCTTTTTCCTGATTATATATTACATGCCCATTGTTGAAAATCTGGAATATTGGGTCAGGTGCGGTAGCTTACACCTATAATCCCAGCACTTTAGGAGGCCGAAGCAGGAGGATCGCTTGAGCCCAGGAGTTTGAGACCAGCCTGGGCAACATAGGGAGATCCCATCTCTGTTAAAAAATATATATTAAAATTTTGAAAAATTTGGAAAATGAGGAAAAGAATCAGGAGCAGAGATTTAGCTATTAACATTTTTGCTTGTTCCTGCTTTTTATTTCATGCATATATAAATGTGTTTTTAATTAAAGTTGGGCTTATGTTACAACAAATTCCAAGTGAGAAAAAAGTTGGAATTGTGTTATAAGAAATTTCAGATGAGGCCTGGCTCAGTGGCTCATGCCTGTAATCTCAGCACTTTGGGAGGCTGAGGCAGGTGGATCACTTGAGGTCAGGAGTTCAAGACCAGCCTGGCCAACATGGTGAAACCCTGTCTCTACTAAAAATGCAAAAATTAGCTGGGTGTGGTTGCACATGCCTGTAATCCCAGCTACTCAGGAGGCTGAGGCAGGAGAATTGCTTGACCCCAGGAGGCGGAGGTTGCAGTGAGCCGAGATCGCCTGGGCAACAGAAGGAGACTGCATCTCAAAAAAAAGAAAAATTTCAAATGAGGAAAAAAGTTATTTAATAGGAAGAGGGGGAGTAAATTACCTGGTTGCACAGCTCTGGAGGGCACCATTCACACTGTGTTCAGTAGCAAACCCAGCGATCCTGGGTTGAAGGGGTAAGAGCCTCCAGGCACAGTTTAAGAAACTGATAAAAAGCCTTTGTTTTGTCATATCCTTCGTGGCCACCATTCCCCCCCCCCCCCATTTAGTTGTTACATGCAATACTACTCAATTTGCAAAGCTAATACAACTGGATTCTCCACTGTTTTTGGTAAGAAACTATCAGTTCAACTAACACAGATACTTTTTTTTTTGGAGGCAGAGTCTTGTGCTGTCACCCAGGCTGGAGTGCAGTGGTACAATCTCAGCTCACTTCAACCTCCACCTTCTGGGTTCAAGGATTCTCATGCCTCAGCCTCTCGAGTAGCTGGGACTACAGGCGGGTGCCATCATGCCTGGCTAATTTTTTGTATTTTAGTAGAGACGGAGTTTCACCGTGTTGCCCAGGCTGGTCTCGAACTCCTGAGCTCAGGCAATCTGCCCAATCCACCCGCCTTGGCCTCCCAAAGTGTAGGATTACAGGCATGAGCCACCAGGCCCGGCTTAACTAACACAGATACTTTTTTTTTTTTTTAATACTTTTAGGGTACATGTGCACAACGTGCAGGTTAGTTACATATGTATACATGTGCCATGTTGGTGTGCTGCACCCATTAACTTGTCATTTAACATTAGGTATATCTCCTAATGCTATCCCTACCCCCGCCCCCCACCCCACAACAGGCCCCAGTGTGTGATGTTCCCCTTCCTGTGTCCATGTGTTCTCATTGTTCAGTTCCCACCTATGAGTGAGAACATGCGTTGTTTGGTTTTTGGTCCTTGCGATAGTTTGCTGAGAATGATGGTTTCCAGCTTCATCCATGTCCCTACAAAGGACATGAACTCATCATTTTTTATGGCTGCATAGTATTCCATGGTGTATATGTGCCACATTTTCTTAATCTAGTCTGTCATTGTTGGACATTTGGCTTGGTTCCAAGTCTTTGCTATTGTGAATAGTGCCACAATAAACATACGTGTGCATGCTAACACAGATACTTTTTAACAACATGACCACTTTCTAAGTTCATTACCCTTTGAAACAAAACAAAACAAAACTCAGCTACACCATTTCTAAACAAAGGTGTAAAAAAAAAATTGAAGATCCACTTAGCTAAGGAAGCCACTAAAAGAGTTGGAACAAAAGGCTCTCTCCAAATGGCTATGAATTTAAGCCTTTATAATTCATAAAGAACATATGAATTCAGAAAGAAAAACGTGCAGTTTATAGTTTTATATAGCATTAACCCTGGAAGTTGCTCTCAGATCTTAAAAGTCTTCAAATTCTTCTGTTACTTTTACATATGAAGATAGCAACGTATTTGGTTGATGATGGCTAAGAAAACATCTGGCACAGCCATATTAACAAGGGAATAGTTTGTTTTACGACAGAAGAGGAAGCTTCTGTTCTCGGCTAAGAGCCATGTCCTCAGATACCATGGCAATAAATGGAAAGCTTGTCAGTAAGTGGTTGCCTCTTTGTCTTAAATTTTTAAGCAGTTTAGTAGTTAGCTCCAAATTAGGAAATTAACTGGCAATCAAAGCATTGGAGCAGGAAAACCCATTATAGCTCTTCCAAATCTCCAAAAAAAAAAAAAAAAAGGTTAGCATTACGATAACTCTTCGTAGGAAGAGGAATACGGCAGGGCGCGGTGGGTCATGCCTATAATTCCAGCACTCTGGGAGGCTGAGATGAGCAGATCACTTGAGACTAGGAGTTCCAGACCAGCCTAGGCAACGTGGCAAAACCCTGCCTCTACTAAAAATGCAACAACAACAACAAAACTAGCCGGGTGTGGTGGCATGTGCCTGTGGTCCCAGCTACTCAGGATGCGGAGGTGGGAGAATCACCTGTGACCAGGGAGGTTGAGGCTGCAGTGAGCCAAGAGTGCGCCACCACACTCCAGCCTGGGTGACAGAGTGAGAACCTGTCTCAAAACAAACAAACAAACAAACAAAAATTAGAAGAATTGAAAGAATTGACTGGTAGATGGAAACATGCTGGAATCTGTTGGCTTGCTTGCGGGTATAGGGGCCTCAAAAGGTATCTCCCCATTTAGAACCTTTGTGTTTGTTTTACCAGTGGCTTTAATTATTTCTCAGCTCAACCCCACTGCTTCCCTAAACACTGGATAGTAGTGGAATAGCTTAGTGGTGACATCTTATAGGCCCAAGAATAGAAATAGCACCGGATCAGTTAACTAAGAACAAAATGTCATTCACATACATCTTGCTGAGATGGTGAAGAATATTCTCCCTTTCTTCGGCTTTCCTATATTTCTTTAGGAGACCTCTTGTATTGTGGTAAATTGTCAACATATCTCATGTAGTTATTCTCATGCATGCCATCTTCCTGAACAGCAACAGATACTGTGAGGCAGGAACTGTGCCTTATACTTTCTCCCCCACAGTGCCTAGGAGAATGTCTTGTACACAGTATGTTTTCAATAAATGAACACTGGATACATTTTAGGAATCAAGCCAAGGGACTGGCCAGCTGTAGCAACGATCAATGTGGCTCAACTACACTCAAGAGTATCCCATCTTCAGGACAAAGGACAGTCAATCTTGAGCCATTCTGAACTGATTATCATACTCCTAAGTATCATTGATTTCATTTGGCATTTTCAGTGAAGATGCGGGCTTTTTATTTATCTCTGGAATATTCCATTCCAGAGTATTTGGGTTTACTTATAGCAAAAAAAAAAAAAAAAAAAAAAAATTCATTTAAAAACTGTTTATCAAACATGAGAGCAAAATGCATCATGTACTCAAGATGGTGATTTTTAAATTTTTTCGATTTCATTTTAACTATTGTTGAAGCCATCCACTGGGAGATTTTATGGTTTTCAAAAAAACCATACTTATATATATATATAAAATATATATAATATATAAATATATAAAATACATACATAAAATATATATACATAAAAATATAAATATTTGTTGAGATGGAGTCTCGCTCTGTTGCCCAAGCTGGAGTGCAGTGTTGCTATCTTGGCTCACTGCAACCTCCGCCTCCTGGGTTCAGGTGATTCTCCTGCCTCAGCCTCCTGAGTAGCTGGTATTACAGGCGCCCACCACCACGCCCTGCTAATTTTCATATTTTTAGTAGAGATGGGGTTTCACCATGTTGACCAGGCTGGTCTTGAACTCCTGACCTCAGGTGATCTGCCTGTCTCAGCCTCCCAAAGTGCTGGGATTACAGGCATGAGCCACAGTGCCCAGCCAAAAAGCTGTAGTTTGAATGAGTGTTATAATGTAAACAGAGATTTGCTGTTGCCAAGTTTTTAGAGAGGAATGTTCCTATGAAGCATTTAGTTCTCAGTGTGTCCCTCCCCTTGGATGTATATTAAATGATCCTGACAGCTTCAGCTGACATGAGTTTTGAGGAATTCCAAGCTAATCTATTAGGTCATATCTACAGATACTTTGGGGATCTCTTGTTAAACAGTTGGGAAGTTCTAAATATTTCCATGAAAAAGCTGCCAGGAAAGAGAAATCTGCTAATAAAAAGGAGAATGACATAGTTTGAGGGTCTACTTATTGTAAAGCAAGAGAAAGAACAGTAACTGGAGTAAAATGAGGTCACAGCTGTGATGAACGGCTGTGGTAGCTTAGCTATTGAGGCCAGGCTAAGCTGTTTACCACCAGATTTTGATACAAAGGGACACTACCAGAAAGGATCCTTTGGAAATACGTGGTGGAGTTGCAAGAAATAAATCTTCATTCATGAAACTGGCAACCTTTGGGGCAATGCTGAATCACACAGAGGGGGAAGGCCTGTCCTTTGCAAAAGACAAAATGGTTTTCAACCAACTGTATTTAGTCTTTAGAAAATTATGGGCCTCCTTGCTTTGCAGAAGTGTCAGAGTTTCCAAAAGAGATTTCTTTCACCAGGTGGCTACCCACTAATAAAGGCCATACCACTTCTTTCAAAGATGACAAAGTTTAAAAGGTGCATACAGAACTCTGTAAATGCAATGATGATTACTGTTTGTCAAATGTGTCGTTGCTTCCTGCATGAGTCCTGTCTCCAGTTAGCTGTGGCAGTTTCTGAGATGAGCTGGCCTCTGTGGAAGACCCACTGGTGAAAGGTGGGCTGGATACAGGACCAAAAAGGTTCAATTTTGGGGTTCAATTTGGGGACCCCAAAATGCCTGCGGTCAAAGCATGAGGACAACAAAGAGTTGCCCCTTCTCTTTTTCTTCCGTTCCTCCTCCTCCTGCTTCCTGTGTCCTTCTTGCTCCACTTCTCTCAGCTCCTTACCAGAAGCCTGACTTAGGGGTCCAGTACTTGTCTGTTTCCATGGAACAATCTCTGACAAGTTAACCAGCCAGTCAGTTGACCTCCTATTCCCTAGGCTCTCCTCTTCCCTAGGCAAGTTGCCCTTCCTCAACTCTTAACCATTACTGGAAGGTAGCTGGAGGAAATGAGAAGCTGAGGAGAAACCAGTGCCTTTTTCTGTGTTTACGATATATTAAGCATAAGCACAATTAGTAGTTTTATCTGAGAATAAAAGTATCCTAAATAGATCCTGGCTGTGTGATTTCAGGCGCTCGAGGAGTGCCCTCCTGGAATGTCAGTTTCCTTCCTCAAAGCCCCGAGGGCAGGTTCTTAACACTGGCTGGAGGTCAAATAGGGTACTGACTATATTTCCATTTCACCAGGGAACTCCAAGGTCAAAAACAAGGCTACACCTGACAGAACATTTAAAAAAGAATTACACTGCTGTGCAAATACAAAGAAGTGTCCACTGATTTTCACCAACTCTGGGTGCACTGCCTGTGAGTTAGCCCAGCTCCTCAAGGAAATTTACGATTAAAAAATAATTCATTGCCTTTCCACCTGCCAGCATAGTACTTCAAGTTGAGATGCTCACCGGGGCCTCCTAACCCCTCTCTTCGGATGCAACCCCTTTCTTCCTAGGTAGTCCATCCTACAGGACTGTTAAACCAATATTTCTTATTTGCCATTTCGAATCCTCAAGGATTCACTGAGTGCCTACCCTACACCTTCGCTTGAAAACTTTCAGAGATTTCCTGTATTCTGCTTCAAGCCCAGCTCCACCTTCCCATCTAAACATTGCCCACTTACCCTAAGCCTTCCAGTCTTGCCAACCTCCAAAGCACCATGCCATGGGGCCTAAAATGCCCTCTTCTCTCCCCTCTGAGCCTGTTCAAACTCAGCTCAGTCTCTCGTCCTGGGTTTTGGTGTCCCTCCAGGGTAAAGGGGTGGGGAGGGTTCCTTCATTCTGACTGGCTCCCAGTGAGGCAGCCCCACTTGAGGAAGAGGCTGAGATGCCAAGTGACTTGCCTGGAGTCATTTGCCAGCAGGTGATGGAATAGGGACTACGAGCCACCCTGCAGCCTCTCCTGGGAGGACAACGCCCCTTCTCCCTCTCCATGCACTCTTGAGGCAGCAAAGAGGAGGCATCTGGATGCGTTTACCTCCTCCCCACCCCCACAGCTTGGCCCTCACTAAGCTATCTTGTGTCCTTCCTCCTGCTATGATTGATTCGCCCAGGAAGGTGGGGTTTCATCTTTACCTTTCAAAAATAATTCTTTAGTTCTCCTAATTACAAGGTGGGGGGTGGGGGGTGGGGGTGGGGGGTGGGGTGAGGCGGGGGTTACAAAACAAAACAAAACTCCATGAAGCAACTTAGAAAGCACGACCGCAAAGGCCCTCCATCATCCCCACCCAGAGGTGAGGACAAGGTCTGGGGGTGCTGGGTGGCTTCAGACCTTCCAAGGGTCCAAGCTATCTGCTTCAAGAGGGCATGGAAACGTAACTCATAGACTTACCGCCCCCCGACTTTTGCAGGAGGGAGCGCTCTCCCCTCCTCTGGGAGGCTGGAGACTCGGGGACAGAAGATGCGCTGGAGGGAAGAGAACGGAGCGTCGGACACCAGAAAAACTTTGGGGGATTCGGGGTGAGAAAGAAGGCGTGAAGAGAGAAGGGAGGCTCAGCAGGGGAGGAGGGGCGGGGGCGGGGGCGGGAGCGGGAGGAGTCACTGCGCCGCGGCCGCCCCTCCCCGCCCTCCTCTCGGCGGCCCCGGGCCCTCCTCCCCCTCCTCCCCCTCCTCCTCCCCCTCTTCTTCCTCCTCCTCCTGGTGTGGCTGGCTGCGGCCAGAATCGGAGCCCCAGCCGCGCTGCCGGTGAGTGACCAGCCCCAGGGGACAGAGACGGGAGGCCTGGGACCCCCCCTCTCCAGGGTGGGGCCTTCCGCCGTGTCTGGGAAAGTTTGCGGGCGCCCCGGGACGCGGGCATCTCCAGGGCCGCTCGGCGCCTCCCCATCTCCCCGCGCCCGCCCTGGCCGCCCCCAGGGGCGCCCTGGGGCCCGCAGAGAGATGGCCCCCCGGCAGGGACTCCTCGGCTCCCCTCTGTTCTGAGACTGCTTCTGGGACCGGGGTCCGACTCTAAAGAGAAAACTCAAACAGCAAAAAAAGGAATATCGACTCAGTTCCGAGGGCGGGGGCCGGGGCTCGTTCTCACCCGCGCGCGGCCCCTCGACCTCTCGGACCCGGGCCACCAGCTCTGCGCCCCTCACGCCTCCCTCGGGGCCTCTGTGTCTCTCTCCCGCTCCCGGACTCCCTCCTCCTTCTGACTGCTGTTATTTGGGCTGCTGTCCCTCCCCGCTCCCTGGTACCTCAGCTCGGACCTTAGCCGGTGCCTGCAGCCTGGAGTCCCCTCCTGCCCCGGAAGGCAAGGAGCCAGGCCACAGGGCCACAGCCGCGGGGGCCACCACACTGGCCCAAATATTTCCTGCAGGTATGACCATTCACTGGGTATTGGGGTTGGGTCCCTTGGACCCACAAACTGAACCTCGTGGGTACAGGGAAAAATTAAAATATATTCCTCCTTAGGATTGTACTGCTTCTGTTGGTTTGGCATCTTTTTATTTTTAACCCTTCTAACTGTGCTTTCTTCGAATAATAATACTTCATGTAATTAGCGTTTCTAATATCTAAAGACAGAAGGAAGAAAATAAACGGAAGAGAGAGAATGCTTGCTAAAAATACTCATTTTTGACTTCAGTCCACACTCGACTGTTTTCCTGGGAGATAGAAGTTCAGTGTAGCTTGTTTTCAGACTAACCGCAAACACGATTACAGTCTCCTCCAGGCTAGAAGTTTTAATTTGCCTGACATGCACCACACTGTTGGTATTCCCAGCCTGGCATTCCCGTCTGCATAGCTCTAGTCTCCCTCCCAACTCCCCCACCCCCACTTTCTTTCTCATAAAAGGGAGCTGTGAAAACAAGGCAATGGGAGAGGCTCAAACGAGCTGGACCACATAATAAAAACAGCCCTACTTATTTTAATCCTGAAGCTATGGACTCCCCTGGACTCTGATTGGGTGGAAGAGTTGTTTAGTTCATCTGTGTGGTTTTTCTGTCAGTAGTTATTATGGTTGAATCAGTGTTTCCATGACAGGCTTGCTTCTCTGGGCACGATGGGGAGCCTGTTAATTCTCGGATGGGTCTGGACAGATCAAGTCTGGAGTCTGGAGAGATTTTTCAGGGCTCGACCTGGGCTTATATTGCAAACCTCTGCACACTCATTCAGAACCAGAGCAGCCGCGAGCAGCCTGAGCTGGGGTTTTCTTCCACATGATCTGGGAAGAAAAAGCTCTACCAAGGAGCGAACTGTGTGAGCATGGTTGCTGGGGGATGTTGAATGTTTTACGTTTTTAGGAAGAACACACTTCTCAAAACTTTAGCCATTCCTGTTTCCATACAAACAATAAATGTGGTTGTAACAAATGTAGTAGATCAGATTCTGAACAACCCCTTAAAAAACAGGTCCAAGTATTGAACCATTTGGAAATAAAGATTTTATTTTATTTGAATTCTACTGGAAATAAGAGAGTTTATGTTAAAAAGGATGTAATTCACTTCTCTCCACTGATTCAGTTTGACAGTTCCCCATTGGTATGAATCAGTTAGGTTTTATTGTGGTCTCAAAACATCATTAAGGCAGGGCACAACATCATTAAGGCAGGGCACGGGGTTCATGCCTATAATCCCAGCACTTTGGGAGGCTGGGGCGGGCAGATCACTTGAGGTCAGGAATTCGAGACCAGCCTGGCCAACCTGATGAAACCCCGTCTCTATTAAAAATACAAAAGCTAGCTGGGCCAGGTGGCGGGAACCTGTAATTCCCAGCTACTTGGGAGGTTGAGGCGGAAGAGTCGTTTGAACCTGGGAGGCGGAGGTTGCAGTGAGCCGAGATTACACCACTGCACTCCATCCTGGGCGACACAGCAAGACTCTGTCTAAATAAATAAATAAATAAATAAATAATTGATAGGCAAGTGTTGTGACTGTGACTTCCATTCAAAAAGTAAGTCCAAAAAAAAAAACAACAAAAGTAAGTCCATAAATTCTGAGCTTGTTTGGCCCTGTTGCTTAGAAAAACAATGTACTGTGCTCAGATAAAAATCTTCAGTCTCTTCCTCTTCCTGAGAATTTTTAATAGTGCATTTAATATTCTGTAAGTCAACCTTATACTGTTTAGAGAAAAGTTGCCTTTCTGCCTTGTCCAGCTTTTGCACTACCTCATGAAATATTGTTAGACTGGATGGTTTGCCACGGGTACAAGAGTCTGCCCAGCAGTCCGAGGAGAGGCTGGGGTTGTAATGAAGGCCACGGGGGCCTGGACCTAAGGAGCAGGTGGTCTGGATGGTGAGATGAAGGCTACATCCCCAGACAGCCACAGAAAGCAGCCACTGATCATCTGGAGAGGTCAGATGAGTTGGAAATATCAATACATGAAGTGTGGGACCAGTGGAGAGCAAGGAAGGCAGAGGTGGTTAAGAAGCAAAATGATACAAATATATAAAAAAGGAAAAGGCCAGGCACAGTGGCTCATGCCTGTGAAGTGCTAGGTGTGGTGATTCATGCCTGTAACCCTAGCACTGTGGGAAGTGGAGGCCAGAGGATCACTTGAGGCTAGGAGTTAAGACCAGACTGGACAACAAAGTGAGACCCCATCTCTTAAAAAAAAAGATGGGCCGGGCGCGGTGGCTTCCGCCTGTAATCCCAGCACTTGGGGAGGCCGAGGCAGGCAGATCATGAAGTCAGGAGTTCCAGACCAGCCTGGCCAACATAGTGAAACCCCGTCTCTACTAAAAATAAAAAAATTAGGTGGGCATGGTGGCGGGCACCTATAATCCCACCTACTCGGGAGGCTGAGGCAGGAGAATCACTTGAACCTGGGAGGCGGAGGTTGCAGTGAGCCGAGACTGCACCACTGCACTTCAGCCTGGGCAAAAGAGCGAGACTCCGTCTCAGAAAAGAAAAAAAAAAAAGATGTAGGCCAGGTTCAGTGGCTCATACCTGTAATCCCAACATTTTGGGAGGCCACGGCGGGTGGATCACCTGAGGTCAGAAGTTCGATACCAGCCTGGCCAACATGATGAAACCCTGTCTCTACTAAAAATATAGAAAATTAGCTGGGTGTGGTGGCAGGCACCTATAATGTCAGCTACTCGGGAGGCTGAAGCAGGTTGTAGGGAGCCAAGATCGTGCCACTGTACTCGAGCCTGGGCAACAAGAGCAAAACTCCGTCTCAAAAAAAAAAAAAAAAGAGATAAAAGACGTAAAATAACCCAAAGGAATACTCTGTGGCCTTTTAAAATCATGTTGTATAAGAATGTTGAATTACACAGGACTTTTTTTTTTTTTTTTGAGACAAAGTTTTGCTCTCGTTGCCCAGGCTGGAGTGCAATGGCGTGATCTCGGCTTATCGCAACCTCCACCTCCTGGGTTCAAGCGATTCTCCTGCCTCAGCCACCCGAGTACCTGGGATTACAGGCATGTGCCACCATGCCCGGCTTATTTTGTATTTTTAGTAGAGATGGGGTTTCTCCATGTTGGTCAGGCTGGTTTCGAACTCCTGATCTCAGGTGATCTGCCCGCCTCAGCCTCCCAAAGTGCCAGGATTATAGGTGTGAGCCACTGCGCCTGGCCTGGGGTTAATTTTTAAAAGCAAGTTATAAAATGGAAAGCACTATAATTTTACTCTTTGAAAATACATCGAGAAAATACTGGAATTATGTGCATCAAAATGGATGGTGAGAGTATAGCTGTTTTTAAATTTTCTTTGTACTTGTATTTCTCAACTTTTATAGTAATAATAGCTAACATTTACTGAGAACTAAGCACTTACATATGGTATTTTATTCGAAAACTCTTTGAGGTAAATATTACTATTATTTTCATTATGGAGTTTCAGAAACTAGAACCAGAAGGGTAACTCATCCATGGTCACACAGCCACTAAGTGCTGGAATCAAGTGTTGAATTCAGGTCGGTGGCTAAAGTCTATGCATCTCTATCACTACTGTCTACCATCTCCCTGCACATGTATTGTTATTATTTTAATTATAAGGAATAAGTAGAAAAGGAAAGGGAAAATGTTTCATGCTTTAGTAAGAACTGATGGGCACAGTGGCTTATGCCTATAATCTGAGCACTTTGGGAGGCTGAGGTGGAAGGATCACTTGAGCCCAGGAGTTGAAGACTAAGTGGCACAAATTAGTCAGGCATGGTTGCACATGCCTGAGTCCCAAGTACTCAGGAGGCTGAGCTGGGAGGATCACCTGAGCCTAGGAGATGGAGGCTTCAGTGAGCTATGTCACGCTACTGCACTCCAGCCTCGGCAACAGAGCGAGACCCTGTCTCCTAAGGGGGGGTGAGGGGGGAGAAAAACAAAAACAAAAACACACTGATACGTAAAATGGAAAATGCCTCCCATCTCTTCCAGCTCCGCCAGTCACTTCTCTTTAGAAGTCTTTGGTAACTGCTCCAGATTTAGAGGTAGCTCACCCCTTCCTTGCAAACCAGCTCTACTCACAAGAAGAATCCCGAATTCCATGGAGGCTTCCTGGCCAGCCTGGAATTCCAGGTACCTTATGGGATTCTGGAGCAGTCCTCAGTACAGGGCAAGATTTTTAAAGTAGATCAGGCAAATTATGTCTTCAGAGCTCTGCAGATTACAGGGTGTCATCGTTCTTTGCAGCATCAGGAGAGTGTGATGGGTAGAAAGACCCAGGGAAAGCACCCAGGCTCAAATGTACCTGTGTGTTACATGGAATGCCAGGGGAAATCAAGGGTTTACCATGGAATAAGAAAGAGAAAAAAAAAACCTCATTGCTGGATGCTTATTACTATGAACACACAACAATAAATTATCTTTCGAAAGCTTGCCTATGTGGGTGATCCCATGCATTGGTGAGTTTGACTGATTGGGTGAGATGGAAATATTTAGTGTGAGTGATTCTGGGGAGAGCTCTGGGAACAAATGCCCACATCCTGTACTACCATGTCCCCTCGCAGGCAAGCAGCTCCTGGGGATCACTCATCCATTCTCTTTGTGGAAGGTACCTTGAGATCCCCTGAAGGATCAGCATTCTTAGAGCCCCTGGCACATCACATAACAAACATGCCTTAAGAAGAAGGCTTTCAGCTGGGCGCAGTGGCTCATGCCTGTAATCTCAGCACTTTGGGAGGCCGATGCGGGGGGGATCACCTGAGGTCAGGACAAGAAGTCTGATCACAAATGATTGTCATTTTATTATAATCTGCCTTCTCCCTGGTAGCTTTTAAAATTTTCTCTAAAATGTTCCACAGGTATGTCTAGGTATGGATTTAGAAAATTTTATCCTACCCAGCAGTCAGTGAGCATTTGTGATTACACAAATTTGTGTAGCTGGGCACGGTGGTTCATGCCTGTAATCCCAGCACTTTGGGAGGCTGAGGCGGGCTGATCGCTTGAGCTCAGGAGTTTGAGACCAGCCTGGGCAACAAGGATGATACCCTGCCTCTACAAAAAATATAAAAATTAGCTGGGCATGGTGGTGTGCCCTGTGGTCCCAGCTACTTGGGAGGCTGAGATGGGAGGATCACTTGAGCTGGGGAGGCAGAGGTTCCAATGAGCTGAGATCAGGCCACTGCACTCCAGCCTGGGTGACAGAGCGACACTCTGTCTCAAAAAATAAATCAAAAAACCTAAAAAACAAATTTGTGAGGATTTGTGATTACCCAGTGAGCTGTGTGACCTTGGGCAAGTTGCCAATTTCTCTCAGTCTCCTCATCTATGAAATATAAATAATGATAGTATCTATTACAAAGATATTGTGAAGAGATAGTGCATGAAAATGTCAGAATACGCCAGGTGTGGTGGCTCACGCTTGTAATCCCAGCACTTCGGGAGGCCAAGGTGGGCAGATCACCTGAGGTTAAAAGTTCGAGACCAGCCTGGCCAACATGGTAAAACCCCATCTTTACTAAAAATACAAAAATTAGCCGAGTGTGGTGGCGGGTGCCTATAATCCCAGCTACTCGGGAGGTTGATGCAGGAGAATAGCTTGAACCTGGGAGGCGGAGGTTGCAGTGAGCTGAGATCGTGCCATTGCACTCCAGCCTGGGTGACAGAGTGAGATGCCATCTTAAAAAAAAAAAAAAGAAAAGAAAATGTTAGAATAGTACCTGCTGTATAAGGAAGAACGCAAAAATTGTTAGCTATTATTACTTTTTTATTTTTTCAGAATTTCTGGGCCATCTTGGATTTGACCAATTTATATAAACGTTAGTTTGTCTAGTTGCACACACACAGAAAATCCTGTTGAGACTCTCTTTGAAATTGCATTCAGTTAATACTGACATCTTTACAGTGCTGGCTTTTCCTATCTTCTCCTTTTATTCAGGTGAATGATTACTGGTGATTTCCCCTATAAATGTCTTCTACAACTTTTGCTGTATTTATATCTTATAGATTTGGTTGATATTTTAAACAATATCTTTTGTCCTAGTATATTCTCTAGTTTACTTGCTGGCCCATAGAAAGAAACATTGCTGATTTTTGAATTTTGTTTTCTTACCCAGCATCCCAGCTGATTCTCTTATTAGTTCTAATAGTCTGCATATAGATAATTCTTGAATTTTCTATATAGACAATCATAAAACAACGATAATTTATCTTTTCCATTTCTGTGACTCCTACATCTTTTTCTTACCTTATTGCATTGGGGTAGATGGTCCAGTACAGTGTTCAATAGAACTGTGATGACAGGCACTCTTGCCTTGTCTTCTTACTGTCTTTAACTTTAACTGCTCTTAAAGTTTCTCCATTAAGCGTGAAGTTTGCTTAAGGTTTCAGTAGATAGTCTTTATTAAACTAAGAACTTTGCTCTATTCTTAATATTTTTTAACAAGGTAAAAATTATATCATGACAGTATATATTTTACTTAATGCTTTAATGTCTTTTTCATAACTATGTGAGATCATTTTTTCTTGATATTACATTGTGATAAGATGAGCGTATTAATTATGTTGAAACATATGTACATAAATATACATATACAGGTATATTATTCTGTAGGGTATCAGTTGCTAGTATTTTACTTTGGATTTTTGCAAATGTTCATAAGTGAAGTTGTTCTAGAATTTTCTTTTTAAAATATTGGTCTGACTGGGTGTGGTGGCTCATGCCTGTAATCCCAGCCCTTTGGGAGGCCGAGGCGAGCTGATCAACTGAGGTCAGGAGTTCAAGACCAGCCTGGCCAACATGGCGAAACCCTATCTCTACTAAAAATGCCAAAAATTAGCTGGGCGTGGTGACATGCACCTGTAATCCCAGCTACTCAGGAGGCTGAGGCACGAAAATCACTTGAACCTGGGAGGTGGAGATTGCAGTGTGCTGAGATTGCACCACTGCACTCCAGACTGGGCGACAGAGCAAGACTCCATCTCAAAAAAAAAAAAAGAAAAAAAAAGGAAAAAAAAAGAAAATTGTTCTTATATTGTTTGGTATCAAGCTTGTATTGGCCCTATAAAGTAATCATAAGTATATGTCTTTCTTTATCTTTTTTTTTCGAGACGGAGTCTTCCTCTGTTTCCCAGGCTAGAGTGCAGTGGCATGATCTTGGCTCACTGCAACCTCTGACTCCCGGGTTCAAGCAATTCTCCTGCCTCAGCCTCCTTAGTAGCTGGGATTACAGGCACGCGCCACCACGTGGGCCCAGCTAATTTTCTGTATTTTTAGTAGAGACGGAATTTCACCGTGTTAGCCAGGATGGTCTTGAACTCCTGCTCTCATGATATCCCCGCCTCGGCCTCCCAAAGTGCTGGGATTACAGGCATGAGCCACAGTGCCTGGCTGGCATATATGTTTTTCTTAACTAGTTTGTAAGAGATAAAGATTATCTGTTTCTTAAAATTTGGTAAAACTCATTATGAAATCATCTGAACCACTTATAAAGGGCATATGGGTCAAGTTTTTGGTGATTCAGTTTCATAAATGATTAGTGATGAATTTAGGTTTTCTATTCCTTCTTGATTCAGTTTTGATAATTTAGTTTAGATGATCCATTCATGTGTTCTTGGGCTTCTTAGCATAGTTATTCGTAATTTTCTCTTAGGGTTTTATAAATATTGCCTCTATCTTTTTTGTTTTTAAATTTTTTTATTACCTTTCCTATGGTGCTGAGAATCTAGCTTATATTTCTTATTTATTTATTTAAGACAGTGTCTCACTCTGTTGCCCAGGCTGGAGTGAGTCGTGTGATCTCAGCTCACTGCAACCTCTACTTCCAGGGTTCAAACAATTCTGTTGCCTCAGCCTCCCGAGTTGCTGGGATTACAGGTGTGCGCCACCACACCCAGCTATTTTTTTTTTTTTTGTATTTTCTGTAGAGATGCAGTTTTGCCATGTTGGCCAGGCTGGTCTCGAACTTCTGGCCTCAAGTGATCCACCTGCTGCGGCCTCCCAAAATACTTGGATTATAGGGATGAGCCACTGCTCTTGGCCTATTTATTGATTTTTTTAGAGACAGGATCTTGCTGTGTCACCCACTGCTGGAGTGCAGCGGCACCATCATAGCTCACTGCAGCCTCAAACTCCTGGGCTCAAGCTATCCTCTTGCCTCAGCCTCCCTAGTAGCTGAGACTACAGGTGTGCACCACTATGCCCAGCAAAGTTTTGTATTTTTTGTAGAGATGGGGTCTTGCTATGTTGAGCAGACTGGTCTGAAACTCCTATCCTCAAGTGATCCTTTTGCCTCAGTCTTTGAAAGTGTTGGGATTGCAGGCATGAGCCACCACTCCTTGCCCTTTTTTTATTCTTAATATTGTTTATTTGTGCCAACTCTCTGTTTCTTTATTAATATAGATGTCTACTACTTAATCTTTTCAAATAAACAGCTTGTTCTTATCTATATTTTTTGTTTTTCATTATTTTTACCTTTATCTACATTTCTTCTGTTTCTAGCTACTTGAATTCATGCCTAGCTTACTTTTTGTTTTTCAGTAAATTTATTTAAATCTATAAATTTACCTCTAAATACTGCTTTAGCTACATCATACAAGTTTTAACCCATGTGTGGTGTTATGATATATGTTTTCTTTTTTGAGATGGGATGGAGTCTTGCTCTGTCACCCAGGCTGGAGTGCAGTGGTGTGATCTTGGCTCACTGCAACCTCTGCCTCCTGGGTTCAAGCGATCTTCCTGCCTCAGCCTCCTCAGTAGCTGGGACTACAGGGGCATGCCAGCACACCAGGCTAATTTTTGTATTTTTAGCAGAAACTAAACTTCCTGGGCTCAAACGATCAATGGGCCTCAGCTTTCTAAAGTGCTGGGATTACAGGCGTGAGCCACTGTATACATTTAACCTTATTTCTTGCATGTACTACACGCCTGATTTCAAATTTTATAGGCCACTCATTTTCTACTCTTTGCCCAAGCAGATGACAAGCTTTCTGGCTGTTTTCTCAGATTAGTAAATGATGTTCCTCTAGACCTATTTCACATATGGAGCAGCTTTTTATGACCTCCAGCTTTTTGTAAGTGCCTCACTAACAGCTCATGGTGTAAGGTGACCATCTCCTGGACCCCCTCACTGCATGTATGGTCATTAAAGCCCCAGCTCGCAGGTATTCAGGCCTCTTGCTGCGGTGGATTTCTCTATGAGCCCCTTGGCCTCAGCTTCCATGCGTTGACCTAACTTCCACTTCCCTCTATTTCTGGTACCTGGAGATTTCTACTTTATCTAGGTTTTAGATGGTATTTTTGTTATCATATTTTTGTTCAGTGTTTTGAAGTGTTTGGATGGGAGGATATGGTGTTATGATATATAGTAGTTTTTATCCATGGTTCCTGGCTCATAACACCCCACAGCCCTTGTTACAGTTTTTGTTGTTATAATACTGGGTGTGTTAGGCCTCAGAGGCAGCCCTCTGACCTTCTGCCCTCCTTTCACTTACCCCAAGGCAGGACTCTAATGTTCCGCCTGTGAGAGTGTTGCACCCAATGCCCTGGAGGAAGGAATGCTGACATTGTGAAGCTTCCATAAAAACCCAGGAGGACCGGGTTCATGGAGCTTCTGAATAGCTGAACACAGGGAGGTTCCTGGAGGATGGTGCACCCAGGCAGAGCATGGAAGGGCTGTGCCCCTTTCCTCATACTGCCCTACACATCCGCTTATCTGTATCTTTCGCAGTATTCTTTATAGTAAACCAGTAAACCTAAGTAACTTTCCCTGAGTTCTGTGAGCTGCTCCAGCAAATTCGCTGAACCCAAAGACTCAACTTGAAGTGGGTCAGTCAGAAGTTCCTGAGGCTCAGACTTGTGACTGGCATGTGGGGAGGGGCAGTCTTGGGAACTAGCCCTCAGCCTATGGGATCTGACACTATCTCAGAGTAGATAGTTCATTAGAGGACACCCAGCTGGTGTCTGTTGCTTGATGTATTTGGAAAAAACCCCCACACATTTGGTCACAAGAAGTCTTCTTCTGTGTTGGTGATTATTATGGTGTGAGAGTGGAGGAAAAACATGGTTAGAGAGTTTTTCCTATACAGAGGGATATTTCTACCCAATCCGTCACACTGACTGAGGTTCTTAACTCCTAATTAACTTAATTAAATTAACTCCTAATTTAAAAGTTTATTTTGGGCCGGGCACAGTGGCTCACGCCTGTAATCCCAGAACTTTGGGAGGCTGAGGCGGGCAGATCGCTTGAGGTTGGGGAGTTCAAGACCAGCCTGGCCAACATGGTGAAACCCTGTCTCTACTAAAAATACAAAAATTAGCTGGGCATGGTGTTGTATGACTATAATCCCAGCACTCAGGAGGCTGAGGCAGCACAGTCGCTTGAACCTAAGCTGGGGCAGAGGTTGAAGTGAGCTGAGATCCTGCTACTGCACCCCAGCCTGGGAGACAGTGTGAGACTCCATCTCAAAAAAAAAAAAAATTATTTTCTTATATGTAAAATAGAATACAGCGAAGTCGGCCGGGTGCAGTGGCTCACACCTGTAATCCCAGCACTCTGGGAGGCTGAGGCAGGCGGATCACTTGACATCAAGAGTTCGAAACCAGCCTGACCAACATGGTGAAACCCCATCTCTACTAAAAAAAAAAAAAAAAAAAAATACAAAATTAGTCGGGCATGGTGGTGCACGCCTGTAGTCCCAGCTACTTGGGAGGCTGAGGCAGGAGACTCACTTGAACCTAGGAGTTGGAGGTTATAGTGAGCCGAGATTGCACCATTGCACTCCATCCTGGGTGACAAGAGTGAAACTTCGTCTCAAAAAAAAAAAAAACAACAAAAAAAAAAACCACACAAAAAAACAGAATACAGCAAAGTAAATACATGTACATTGGCTCCTGCATGTGAAATCTCCTGCTACTAAGAGAATGCGGGAGAGAAGAGGTCTGAATAAATAATACCGTGTGCCACTGCCACCATCTGGAACCCTGCACGCTTACTGTGGTGTCTCACTCTCATCTGGCCAATGTTTTCAGTCCAGAAAAGATCTGAATTTCCCAACCATGCTGCTCCAGTCCCTAAATGCTGCCCTTTAGATTCTCTATAGTAGATCAAAACCTCATGCTCAACTAGCATCTTAACTCACATCTATGTTGAAAAGAAAAAACATGTGGAAAAGTTCCTGTTGTCCTTGGATATGAAGATGATGTTCTGTTTCTGCTGGGCATGCATGTGTACGTGTGTCTCTAACAGTGCAGAGGTTTACATTGAGCAATTGATTCTTTACTTGTGGCTGATTCCATCTCTGGGAATGTTGATCCATATCAGTGGAGCCTATTTATAATGCTGAAAGCAGTCTACACAAAGATATTTTCCCCATAGTCCTTGGCCTTCTCCTCTGGCCCTTTTAAGAGCTTTATCAGTGTCCCTGTATCAGTGACAATGGGAAAGAAATGGGCTTTGGAGTCAAGCAGATCTGAGTTTGAATCTAAGCTTTGCCACTAATTAGATATGTGGCCTTTGGCAAGTTACTTAACACCTCTGAGTCTAAATTGTCTTCTTTATAAAACAGTAATAACAAAATCCACCTCAAAAGGTTGTTCTGAAGATCAAGTGAGATAACTGGAAATAATATAACCTTATTATAAGCATTATGTTAATGCTCACAAATGTTAGTTTCCTCCCATTATCTCCACTCTCCTATTCTTATTCTTTCAAAGTAGAATTGTGCTTCAGGAGGTCTAATCAGGCTAGGCGTGGTGGCTCAAGCCTATAATTCCAGCACTTTGGGAGGCCAAGGTGGGTGGATCACTTGAGGCCAGGAGTTCAAGACCAGCCTGGCCAACATGGCAAAACCCCATCTCTACAAAAATACAAAAATTAGCCAGACGTGGTGGCACATGCGTGTAATCCCAGCTACTCAGGAGGCTGAGGCACAAGGATTGCTTGAGCCGGGGAGGTTGAGGTTGCAGTGAGCCAATATCGCACCAAGGCACTCCAGCCTGGACAACAGAGTGAGACTCTGTCTCAAAAAAAAAAGAAGGTCTAATCAGAGACACTTTTGGGGAGTGGCCGTGGTTACTCCTAATATCTTGACTTTTTTTTTTTTTTTTTGAGACAGAGTCTCACTTTGTTGCCCAGGCTGGAGTGCAGTGGCATGATCTCCACTCACTGTAACCTCTGCTTCCTGGGTTTAAGCGATTCTCCTGCCTCAGCCTCCTGAGTAGCTGGGATTACAGGCACCTGCTACCATGCCCAGCTAATTTTTGTATTTCTAGTAGAGATGGGGTTTCACCATGTTGGCCAGGCTGATCTCAAACTCCTGACGTCAGGTGATCTGCCTCCCTCGGCCTCCCAAAGTGCTGGGATTACATGTGTGAACCATTGCACCCGGCCATATCTTGATATTTTTGGTAATCAATTTAGATTTATTTTGGGTGAATTTCCTGAAACTTTTTGGACAGCCAGTTTATTTTGCTTCTGTACCAGCTGTTATAGCCCTCCCAGCCTATTGCTGGATCTTTCTGTAGAGTAGCTATGTTGTTACTTAAGAACCATGTCCCTCTTAACCAGAAATATCTCTTTGCCTTATTTGTTAATGCTCCTGCCTTTTAGGAGATAAAAACTCTTTATTTCATTTTTAAAGATAACTTTTTTTTTTTTTTTGAGCTGGAGTCTTGCTCTATCACCCAGGCTGGAGTGCAGTGGTGGGATCTCGGCTCACTGCAACCTTTGCCTCCTGGGTTCAAGCAATTTTCCTGGCTCAGCCTCCCAAGTAGCTGGGACTATAGGCATACACCACCATGCCTAGCTAATGTTTGTATTTTTAGTAGAGATGGGGTTTCTCCATGTTGACCAGGCTGGTTTTGAACTCCTAGCCTCAGGTGATCTGCCTGCCTCAGCCCCCCAAAGTTTTGGGATTACAGGCGTGAGCCACCACTCCCGACAACGATAACATTTTAAATGAAAAGACCCCAGAGAGACTATGTAACATGTAAATATAAGCTAGATCCACTTTTGGGACTAGGTTTTCCCAGGAGGGATCATGAAGTCCCCAAGTGATTGAGGAGTAGTTGGGGGTAGGGAACCACCAAAGGGGTGGCTGGAGGAGATAGAAGAACTGAAGGTATTTTTTTGAGAATTTTACAAGACCTAAAATCTGCCTGTTTCACAACAGTCATTTATGTGGGCCTTGTGGAATCTGTATTTGGCTCAGAGCATGTTGCTTTTTGCAGGTGTCTCATCAGAAATAATAATAATGATGATAGCTATGACTGTTCTTTTTTTTCTTCTCTGGATTTTGTGTGTGTGTGTGTGTCTGTCTAGACCTCTGATCATGACTTCTTAAGTAGAGGAAAAGACTATCATGAAAATAAAACATAATTGGAATTATGGATTTGCCTTCATGTAAATATCTGTGGCTCAGAGCACAAAAATAGCTTTTCCATTGCAGAGCTAAGTCAGGAGTTTCATGAGAAATTGAGCATTGATGATCTAATTTAAAACAGCTATGGCCCAGAAATTCAGAGAAAGGGCTGACACATTGGCCTCTGTTTATACCTTTGAATATTTTCTTCCTAGCTTATGGTAACTCATATTCAGGGACAGTTTGGAGGGATGATAAGGCCATAAGTTTTTTTGGTTTGTTTTCGTTTTTTGTTTTGTTTTGTTTTTTTGAGACAGAGTCTTGCTCTGTTGCTTAGGCTGCAATGAAATGGCATGATCTTGGCTCGCTGCAATGAAATGGCATGATCTTGGCTCACTGCAACCTCTGCCTCCCAGGTTCAAGTGATCCTCCTGCTTCAGCCTCCCGAGTAGCTGGGATTACAGGCACCCACCACCATGCCTGGCTAGTTTTTGTATTTTTCGTAGAAACAGGGGTTTCACCGTGCTGGCCAGGCTTGTCTTGAACTCCTGACCTCAAGTGATCCACCTGCCTTGGCCTCCCAAAGTGCTGGGATTACAGGCGTGAGCCACTGAGCCCGGCCATAGGGTTTGATGCTACAAACCTTGTTTTTGTTGGCCTCAGTTTAATGTTAACACGAACGTAGAGAAAAATTTTAATCTCAATCCTTTGCAACCAGGAATCCCTCCTAGTGCAGCTCCAGGCCTGTTGCTCATTTGTGGCTTGAGGCAGAGCCTTATACATTTTGTGAAACTCCCAGTGACTCTTGTTAGTCTTGGTTTCAGCAGAGGGTGCCTAATTGAGGTCATTCTCAGTAGAACACTGGTGGTCAGGTGCTCCTGATTTTCAGAAAAAATTACCTTGTTTAAAAAAATGTGATCAGGCTTTCCTGGGAATTGTCTGATAGGCTTGGACTTGCCTAGGTCAACATTTTTATTTGGTAAGGCAGGAAATTGTTTTAGGCATCTGACATCATCTTTATCAATCATCTGACTATAAACTCCAAGTGAGAATGGCTTTATAACACATGTGATGGGGTTTCGCCAGCTTTCAACAGCCCCTGCTTGTCGGTATTGGCCTCCTCTGCACCCACATATTCCCATCTCTGCCAGATGTTCTGACTTAACTGCTGACATGTGTGCAACCACACGGGCGCGCACAGACCCCGGCCAGACATGTGTCCCTGCTACAAACTCCTGCCCCTAGCGGCTGGCTTGCTGTCTGTCTAACCAGAGGGGCCATCTTTCCATGATTCTTTCGAGGGCTGCCTCAGTCACTCTCTGCCTTTGGAGACGGAGACACAGAATCTCCTCACCAGACAGGCGCTGGCTCCTTTAGTGGTTTCCTCATCTGCCTGTGCTCCTCACTCTCCATGGCTATGTATCACCTAGTTCCTTTAACCTTATCGTTCCTGGAACTTTTCTGTTTGTCTTCTAATTTGTTACTTTGCTTGGACTTGACTTCTCAGTCCTTCCCGGCACTGACCTCACTTTGTTTAGGACTTCTCTACCTCCACCCCTTTGTGATGTATGTGGCTCATGCATTCAGCCCCGACTTAATGAGCAGCTGCTCTGTTTCAGGTACCTACGTATCACAATTGGTCATGATGCTAAGGCTGACATTACTTTCTGGGGCCACCAAGTCACTGTGGAGAATGATGAGGGTGATGTTGCAGTTCTGCAAAGCTTTGGGGAAATTTCCCCATGCTGTGAGATATGTATATGAAAAACAATTCTTTCTCTCCTCTTCTATTTCATACTTAAAAAATAAATGTGTAGGGGCAGAGTTGTCAGGTTTCAACCCTCATGTCTTACCTGAGTTCCTGCCATAGCCTCCTATCTGACATTCTTGCCGTTGGCCTTGCCATCTTCCGGTCTGTCCTTCACTCTTTCTAAAATTCTGATTTGACCCAGTTTATTGTCTCTTTTAAGTCTTTTCACTGCATCCTCATTTTCTTTTGGATAAAAGCAAGCTCTATCGTGAGACAGAATGGCTTCTTCGACCTCACTTGCCTGTAGTTCTCTCCCTGTGTCACCTGCATTAACTCCTGGCTCCAGCTTGGCTGTCTCCCTGCAGTCAGGCTCTCTCCTGCCTCCCTGTCTTTGCACACACACTCAGCTCTGTGCACTCTGTTCTGCTTGAGCATATCAGCCTTCAAGATTTAGCTCTGAAGCTCATGTTTCCATGAGGTCTTTGGAGTTCTCCAGGACCTGCATCTTTGTCCCCCCATCACAGTTATGGACACTTGCCACCATCATTCCTGCCAATCTTGATTAGGCATCTGGCTTTGTGTCCCACAGAACACTGGATTTGTCTTTGTCACATGAACAAAGTACTTCAGAATTGTCTCCTAGACAGATAATACCCTAAGCTAAAGGACTATGATGTGTTTTTACTTGCAGCAGTGTATAGCATAGTTTTAAGAGTTCTCAGTTATTGCTATTGCTGTTGAATGAATGCATGGAAGAATTATTATTTTTAGAGATGGGGTGTCTTGCTATGTTGCCCAGTCTGGTCTCAAACTCCTGGCCTCAAGCAATCTTCCTGCTTTGGCCTCCCAAAATGTGGGGATTACAGGTATGAGCTGCTGTGCCTGGCCATACAAGAATCAATTCACACACACCTTTCACCACATTGCATGAACACACACCGAGACATAGATCCCAATGGGCCGCTTACTTCAAATCTTACTGAGAATATTTACAAAGCACATAGTAGGTGCTTAGTGAGTTTCTGTTGAGTCAAATAAAGAATGAATGCACATCCACACAAACTATGGAAAATTTACTCCAAAATATACTCAGAAGAGAGGCATAATGTAACCTTACTTCCTTTTAACTACAGAAAGAATATGGGGCTGGAAAATAAGATTAGAGCTCATGTTTATCTTCTCAGCTATGTTACTCCAAATGAATCAGTTGATCTCTCTGGACTCTTATTTCCTCATCTCTCAAGTGAAATGTTAGAAAAGATAATATTTAATGCCCATTGAACAGTCTAACTTCAATCATTATTAGGCTTAAAGTCAAATGACCAGTGCTTTACATTAAGTGGCATGAATTTGGGACTCTGATTTTAAGGCCTCACCATGGAGTGTGTTCATGACAGGCCCTTAGCACTGGGCAGAGCTGCAAAGATGAGACCAAGAGATGGACCAGAGTTTGCCTAAAGTGAGGCAGGAGGCCACAACCTAGTTGTTAAGCAAACACAGAGCTACGAGGCATGGCCAGGATGAGAAGCCCTGAGGCGGGGATAGCAGTCAGTGTCCCATGGTCGTGCGGGGTCAAAGCTGGCCTGAGATCACCAGGAAACAAGTGTGGAAGCAGGCTGGGCAGTGTGCTTTCAGGGATATGCTGAAAATGTGCCCTGCTCTCAGGGAAGACTTCCAGAAATCTCTGTGCAAGCCATCAATGCCAGCTGTTTGTCTCAAGTTATCTGAAGGGTGGGTAAGTGAAAAGTGTTTAGATTTAGTTGATGTCTCCCGGAGCATAGATAGAAGCCAGGAGGAGGTTAATTTGGGGTTAATAGGAAGGAGAAAAGTTTAATCTTGTCTACATGATAATGAGATGAACTCACTTATACAGTAATGAGGTCTCCTTCATTGGAAGAGTTTACGCAGCACAGGGTAATTCCTCATCAGGGACATTGTATTAGGGATTTCTGAATTGTGAGCATTGGGCTAGATGCGTTTTAAAGTTTTTTTCTGCTTCTCACGTCCTTACCAAATCAAGTCTAGGTAAACACTTTCAGATCCCATAGCCCTTCCTTTTGTGAAATGATCTCAGCATGCCCTGATGTCCTGGTGACCAGCCTTTGGTAACTCTTTAGTCTTTGAATGTCCCCCTTAAAGTGGAGCTCCTTGAATGGGACCTCATGTGCCAGGATGTGGCTTGGCCAGGGCCTTTCTAGGGACATGACACAATTTTTACAGGTAGTGGACTTCATTTATTATTTTCTCATCTATTTTCTCGCTCTGAGCTGAGCTGTAAAAGCACATAGCATTGAGCCTTGGCTGCTTCTGGTACATGCTTATGCCACCTCAGGTGATGGGAGACTTCCTTTCCTTCCATTCCACTTTTGTCTGCTGGGGACCCTGGGGTAAATGTAATCTAGACAGTGACTCTGAGGCTCTGTACTGGGAACTTCCATGGCATTCCATTCTTGCTTTCTCAAGAGCCTCATACTTTACCCCAAATGCTTGCTTTCTCTGTCTTTTGTTTCCTTTCTTCTTTCATTTTTCTTTTTTTTTTTTCTTTTTTTTCTTGAGACAGGTCTCCCTCTGTTGCCCAGGCTGGAGTGCAGTGGCATGATCTCGGCTCACTGAAGCCTCCACCTCCTGAGTTCAAGTGATTCTCAAGCCCCAGTCTCCGGAGTAACTGGGATTACAGGCGTGCACCAGCATGCCTGCCTAATTTTTGCATTTTTAGTAGATATGGGGGTTTCACCATGTTGCCCAGTCTGGTCTTGAACTACTGACCTCAGGTGATCTGCCTGCCTCACCCTCCCAAAGTGCTGGGATTACAGGCGTGAGCCACCATGCCCGGCCTCATTTTTCTTTTTTATGTCTTCCTTCTAAACCCTCCATGCCCACTGAATACTACAACATTTTTACTGCACAGTGTTTTTCTTTTCAAACTCTTGGCCCTCTTGGTATCCGAGTGAATAGGAATGTGGGCGGCTTCTAAGCTCCTTTGTGCACATGAAGAAAAATGCCCAGAGAAGTTAGTGACTTGCTTAATTTATTGGCAGAGTCAATGAGCCCGGAACCCACATTTCTTGATTTCCCTCACCGCCTCTGTCTTGGAGATCACAGTGCATTTGCTAATAGCACTGGAGTCACAAAGAACAGCAAGCTGTTTTCCCTCTGTGTGGTCATTGTACCAAAAGAATTTATCCGGGAAACAATCCCAGGCCTCCATAGACTCAGTAAGACCACACTAAAGTTAACTAAAAAGAGTAACAAGAGCAGTAGAATTTATCAAGTGCTTCCTATTTTTCAAAGAAACTTTAAAGTCCATTGCCTTATATGATGCTCCCTGAAGCACCTTAAGGTAGAAGAACCCACAGGAGCCTCCTTTTGTAAGTAAAGGTCAAGGATGGAGTCCAGGCCTGGGGTGGGTAGAGGAGGTTGCTGGTCCACAAACCTTCCATGGAACTATGCTTCAGAAAACCAGGGAAAGGGAATGAATGAGTTGTTTCCATCTGGTATCAAAGATGTGGGTGCCCTGAGGACAGACCTAGGGTTCTGGTTTGTCAGTGGTTCAAGAAGCATCCTAGGCCGGGCGCGGTGGCTCACGCCTATAATCCCAGCACTTTGGGAGGCCAAGAAGGGTGGATCACCTGAGGTCAGGAGTTGGAGACCAGCCTGACCAACATGGTGAAACCCCTTCTCTACTAAAAATACAAAAATTACCCGAGTGTGGTGATGGGCTCCTGTAATCCCAGCTACTTGGGAAGCTGAGGCAGGAGAATGGCTTGAACTCAGGGGGGAGAGGTTGCAGCAAGCCAAGATTGTGTCACTGCACTCCAGCCCGGACGACAGAGTGACTCCATCTCAAAAAAAAAAAAAAAAAAAAGAGAAAAGAAAAAGCAGCCTAGTTCCAGGTTTGGAGGTAGGAACCTGGCTGGGGGTGGGTGGGGTGGTGGGACCGACTCTTGTCCTCAACATCAGGCCAGCTGCAGCTGAGCAGTTTGGGAGAATATAAGTCCAGACAGGAGGGAAGAGTGCTGGCTTGGGAAACCAGTTGTTAAGACATGGGACAGCAGGGCAGTGGCCCCCTGGGCAGTGAGGTGACTTCTGGGATCTAGTAGATGCTCTAGTTGGGGATTCTGAAGTGTGGAGCAAGACTTGCTCTCACCACATGGGAGTCTTGTCAGAATCTTAGGTTATTCAGTCATTTATTCAGCAGCTATCAACAAGTACTCAGTGAATATAAATATATCTCAAACATTTATATACTGGGCGCGGTGGCTCATGCTTGTAATCCCAGCACTTTGAGAGGCTGAGGGGAGTGGATCACCTGAGGTCAGGAGTTTGAGACCAGCCTGATCAACATGGTGAAACCCTCTCTCTGCTAAATACAAAAAATTAGCTGGGTATGGTGGTGCATGCCTGTAATCCCAGCTACTTGGGAGCCTGAGGCAGGAGAATTGCTTGAACCTAGGAGGCGGAGGTTGTAGTCAGCTGAGATTGCACCATTGCACTCCAATCTGGGCAACAAGAGTGAAACTCTGTCTCAAAAAAAAAAAAAAGACAAAAGCCCCACATATTTATAGTGTTTCTTATGAGAATATATATGTGTGTGTATATATATATTATTTATATATGTATCTCATATATTTACTCTTTTTAATGCACATAACCAAACCATGGGAATACGTAATATTATTCTCTATTTTATGGATTAGGAAACTGAGGCTCAAGGATGATAACTGGTTAGCTCAAAGTCCAAAGTTCCTGTCTTCTGAATTCTTTCACTGATGTTTATAGCTGCTTTCCACATGTTAAGCAGTTCCTAAATTTCAAGGTGTATGCCTGGAAGAAAATAGAGGAAAACACCTTCAGAGTTATTGCTCAAGGCATTACTTTATCTTTAGGGATTGGAAAACCTAAACACATAACTGAAATTCAACTTGAGTCCTTTTTGTTCAACCTCTAAGTGAGCAATTGTTTGGTTGGCATTCACTCTTTTTCTTTTCTTTTTACTTAAAAAATTTTTTTTGTAACTATTTTTTCTTTCTTTTACTGGTTTCTGTATTTATTATTATTATTATTATTATTTCAACTTTTAGATCATTTTAGATCTAGGGGGGTACATTTGCAGGTTTGTTACCTGGGTGGCATTCACTCTAAGCCAATCAAGAACAACTTCTTCTTAAACCTGGAATTAACATCTATGCTCTGGTGTGTCCTGACCTGTGTCAGGCACCCTAGTTATGTGGCCAAGTGGAACATCGCAACAGGGAGAATGGGTTGGACTATAGATGGGTGTTTCCTGGGTAAATTTGTTATGGGTGAGAGGCTTGGGGACATAGTGCAACGAATCTGAGTCCTCCTGCAGTGAAGGAAGGTCATGCCCCAATGCTCCCAGGGCTGGGGTATGCAATTGAGCTCATAGTTCAAGTACCCTTCCCTACTTTCCATGGCCTGTGCCATGACCAAGGGCCAAGCTCCTCTGACCCTGCCCCTGCCCCTGGCCTTGTCCTGTTGGCTCAGCTTGATGCCCTAGATACCTTCCTAACCTTCAGATGGTAAAGTCTCTGCCCCCTGTGGCTGCCTGCCTGATTCTGGGGACAGGGGCGCTTTGATGGAGATCCTGAGCTGTCTGGCAGTGAATTTTTCTCTGACAGAATGTCCTTTTGCTGCTTCCTCTCCCTTTCTTTCCCAGCCAGAAGCAGTTAGTCTCCCGCATTTTCCTTGGCATGGCTCTTGCCTTGCAAGGAGCATGTAAAAAACTCTGGGATGAGTCAGAACCTGGCTGAAGTGTCAGGTACATTTACCAAACATTGATTGGACTCCAGGCCCTCAGCCTATGCCAGGGCAGAGAACCCAGGCATGAATAAGATCCTATCATCCCCTGTGCTGGAGTTGCTCCCAGCCTAGAGACCTGAGGAGACACCCAGCCCACTGTGACAAGTGATGTTGGGAGCTCCAACCCAGATTCCTGGTCAGTCACCAACTTCACCTACTCTGAGGGTTAGTTCCTGGTGTCCTGTGTTTTGGGTGGACTCTCCAGGTCCTGACATCTGCCGTGGGAACCCAGCTCTGCTTTCCATGGCTGCATTGCCTGCTGCTCCAGTGATCTGTTGCTGCAGAGCAGCTACTCCAAAATGTTGAGGTTTTCATCAGCAGATGAATGGATAAACAAAATGGGGCATGTCCATGCAATGGAATATTATTCAGCCTTAAAAAGGAATGAAATATTGATGTAAGCTTCTGTATGGATGGGCCTTGAAGACATAATGCTATGTGAAATAAGCCAGACACAAGAGGACACATACTGTATGATTCCATTTATATGAGGTACTTAGAGTAGACAAATTCATGAAGACAGAAGGTAGAATGGTGGTTGCGGGGGCTGGAGAGAAGATGAATGAGGACTAAGTGTTTTATGGGTGCAGAGTTTTAGTTTGGAAAGATGAAAAAGTTTTAGAGGTGGATGGTGGTGATGGTTACACAACAATGTGAATGTATTTAATGCCACTAAAGTGTACACTTACAGGCCGGGTGTGGTGGCTCATGCCTGTAATCCCAGCACTTTGGGAGGCCGAGGTGGGCAGGTCTCCTGGGGTCAGGAGTTCGAGACCAGCCTTGCCAACATGGTGAGAGCCCGTCTCTACTAAAAATACAAAAAAAAATTTAGCAAGGTATGGTGGCAGGCGCCTGTAATCCCAGCTACCCAGGATGCCAAGGCAGGTGAATCGCTTGAACCCAGGAGGCAGAGGTTGCAGTGAGCCAAGATGGCACCACTGCACTCCAGCCTGGGCAACAGAGTGAGACTCCATCTCAAAAAACAAATAATAATAATAACTAAATAAAAATGTACACTTACAAATGGTTAAAAGGGTAGATTTTATGTATGTTTTATCACAGAAAACATGTAGAGGTTGAAAATCACAATTTAATATTTTCTCTTCTGGTTCTATGGGTTGACTGGGCTCGGCTGAGTGGTTCTTGCTTGAGGTTTCTCATGTAGTTGCAGCCTGATGGCAAATGGACATCCAAGGCGGTGCCTTGGAGTGGCTGCTCCATGTGGCTTCTCTATCCAGCAAAGTAGCTGGGCTTCTTACATGGCATCTCAGACTCTGACAAGTCAGAAACGGAAGCTTCTGGGTCATTTCAGGGCTATGACTAGAATTGTCACAACATCACGTTTGCTACATTGTATGGTCAGAGCAGTGACAGCGCCCACCAGATCCAAGAGGAGGGGAAACAGAGTCTTCCTCTTGATGGAAGCGGGGCAAGATGACATTTCAGAAGAGCAGGGTATGAAAGATATTGTTGCTGTGCCTTGGAAAACCTCTGGCCTGAAGGCTCAAGAGTTTAGACAGAAAGGCAGCTTCAGGGGGCAAATACCTCTCTGTAGACCCTTCCCTTCCCTTCCCTTCCCTTCCCTTCCCTTCCCTTCCCTCCCCTCCCCTTCCCATCCCGTCCCATCCCCTCCCCTCCGCTCTTCCTCCTCCCTTTCTCTCTCTCTCTTGTTCGTTTTGTTTTGTTTTGTTTTGTTTTCCTGTCCTGTCCTTTCCTCTTTCCTTTTTTTGAGGTGGAGTTTTGCTCTTGTTTCCCAGGCTAGAGTGCAATGGCATGGTCTCGGCTCACTGCAACCTCTGCCTCCCGGGTTCAAGCGATTCTCCTGCCTCAGCCTCCCAAGTAGCTGGGATTATAGGCACATGCCACCGTGCCTGGCTAATTTTTTCATTTTTAGTAGAGACACAGTTTTATCATGTTGGCCAGGCTGGTCTTGAACTCCTGATCTCAAGTGATGCACCTGCCTCGGCCTTCCAAAGTGCTGGGATTACAGGCGTGAGCCACCATGACTGGCCGTAGACCCCTTCTTAGGAGAATTGATCCTCGTAGATTGTTTAAGTTTGAAGGGACCTTGGAAACTGCTTGATAGCAGTGACTTGTTCAAACTTACAAAGGCAGAGAGAAGCAGAGTTAGAAGAAAACCTAAATACTGGCTTCATGGTTCCCAGGCCAGGCAAATAGCTGTGGGGACTTCACCCAAAGGACTTCTGTGGGCTGTGAGCAGGAATACAAAGTCTTTTGGAGAGATGGGTGCAGGGAGAGAGCAGAACCCTGGGTGGTGTCCAGTGGAGACCAGCCATCACCTTAGAGGTGGTGTGAGCTCCTGGTTCTGCTGGGCTGCATCCGTTGGCAGCTAGTGTGCCTTGCTGAGCTGGGCTGTGCAGAGGCACCTGAGATGACTTGGGCTTCCTGAGGAGGCTGGGTGTTACTCCTTTATTTTATTTTATTTATTTGTTTATTTATTTTTGAGACAGAGTCTCTCTTTGTCGCCCGAGCTGGAGGGCAATGACACAATCTCGGCTCACTGCAACCTCCACCTCCTGGTTCAAGCGGTTCTCCTGCCTCAGCTTCCCAACTAGCGGATTACAGGCGTGCACCACCATGCCCAGCTAATTTTTTGTATTTTTAATAGAGACGGGGTTTTACCACGTTGGCCAGGCTAGTTTCGAACTCCTGACCTCGGGTGATCTGCCCCCCTTGGCCTCCCAAAGTGCTAGGATTACAGGCATGAGCCATTGTGCCCGGCCTTTTGCTTCTTTAAATTGGACTCAGAGTTGGGAGGAAAGAGGTTAGCCTGCCAGGGGCTCAAGCACCCAAGGTTGAGACTTAGAGATCTGTAAATTTACATATAGGCTAAGGTCGATAATGTCAGTTGGCACATCCAGTCATTGGCTCCCACGTATGCGTTTCTACTCAAACTTTAAGTGCAAAATTTTTTGTTAAAGCCTTTGGTAGTCTTTGAAATTCAATAAAGTTCACAAGTATTTTGCAAGCACTCCCCATAGACTTGGAGACATAAATATTATTTTTTGTGTGCTGAAGTTTGCTTTTGAGACTAAGACATTACTAAAGTTAATGCCAATCTTTTATAACTGGTTTGTATATAGGACCTTAATAAAGAATTTTAAAAATCTGTCAGGTGCGGTGGCTCATGCCTGTAATCCCAGCACTTTGGGAGGCTGAGGTGGGTGGATCACCTGAGGTCGGGAGTTCGAGACCAGCCTGACCAATATGGAGAAACCCCATCTCTACCAAAAATACAAAAATTAGCTGGGCTTGGTGGCACATGCCTGTAATCACAGCTACTTGGCAGGCTGAGGCAGAAGAATTGCTTGAACCTGGGAGGCAGAGGCGGCAGTGAGCCAAGATCACACCATTGCACTTCTAGGCTGGGCGACAAGAGCGAAACTCTGTGTGTCTCAAAATAGAGAAAGAAAAAAATCTTTCTCTATTTTGAGTATTGTTCAAGTTGTTACATATTTATACACATATATATCAATGGAATTCCGTGGAAGTAGAGAGGAATAGAAGCAAACATGCTGTTGTTATGTTATCTGTAATTCAGCAGTACTTGCCTGTGTCCACAGTGATGTGGACATTTCCAGGTGAGCATGATGGTCAGCAACAGCCTAGGACTGGCCATGGACAAACCAATATGCATTTGATTTTGTGGCACACACACAATACTGCTAATCTCTGCTCAGTGGCTTGTGGCCCAGTTTAGGCAGCCAGAGAAGAGATCTGCCATAGCTATGATCACAGTGTGTGTAATTGGATTTTGTATCTGCTTACTGGGGTGAATAAAGCCAGGTGGGAGAAATTCTTTTACACTGGCGTTAACTGGCACATAACTCAAATCAACAGAAACATGAGCAGAGGGTATAGTGGCAAACGGCTTGTTTGCTGCCCTATGTCTTTCCTCAAGCAGATGTCCCTTCCCCATGAAGCCTTCCTTGCTCCTGAGCCAGGGCTGCATTTGATACTGTTCATTCCTAACCTCCCAGTGCACTTTAGCAGAGAAGGATGAGGACATTTTATCTTTCATTTGTTGTTTTCTCTGGCCTTTCCTACAAGGTTATAAAAGCCTTAGGAGCAGGCATCTATACAGGTTGAGTGTCCCTAATCCAAAATCTGAAATCTCGAAAGTTAGGACCTTTTCGAATGCTGACCTGAGGCTGAAAGGAAATACTCATTGGAGCATTTCAGATTTTGGATTTTCAGATTAGGGATGCTGAACTGGTAAGTATAATACAAATATTTCAAAATCTGAAAACATCTGAAATCTGAAACACTTCTTGTCCCAAGCGTTTTAGATAAGGGATATTCACCCTGTAGTAACAAGAGCTTCTATTTAACATCTCCCCCATGTACCTGGCATTTTACAGATGTTACTTTATTTAGTATGTGCAAGAATCGTTTAACATAACTGTCTTACTCCCTTGAGCTTGCTATAACAAAAAATAGCTTAGATTGAGTAGCTTATAAGAAGAGAAATGTCTTGCTCACAGTTCTGGAGGCTGGGAAGTCCAATATCAAGGCTCCAGTGGACTTGATGTCTGCTGAGGTCCTGTTCCTCACAGATGGCTCCTTCTATGTGTTCTCAGATGGTGGAAGGGACAAACAAGCTCTCTGGGGCCTCTTTGATAAAGACACTAATTCTGTTCATAAGGGCAGAGCCCTTATGACCTAATCACCTCCCAAAGGGCCCACCTCTTGTTACTGTCACATTGGGGATTAAGTTTCAGCATATGAATTTTGGGAGACATAAACATCCAGAGCATAAACGTAACTAATGTTATCCTTGTTTCACACCTGAGAAGACAGAGGCTCAGGGAATTGAAGTAACTTGCTCCATGTCACTGCTAGGCAGTGGCAGGGCTGGGATTCAAACACAAATCTCTCTAACTTCTAAGCCCTTTTCCTACCATACCACCAGGGAATCAGACCTCTGCAGTTTCCATGGTGCTTAACTCAGAACCCAGCACTTAGGGGATGTGGTTTTTGCTGAATGAATAAGCAGGGGATGTGTGATACAAGAATTTGTACCAGAACCTTTGGCCAACATTTCCCCAAGGCTCAGCATCCAATGGTAGAGATCCTGGGTGACTCTCTGCAGATGGTGGTCCTTCACTTCTCATATAGGCCATTCCAATCTGAATGCAGCTTGTTTTGTGTGTGGGAAGGAATTACATTTTAGGGTATTAAATATCCTTTCTGGGCCATTTAGTTACCTGTCTCCTCTCAAAACACTAAAAGCAATTACATGGTAATTAAGATAAATTACTTGACCAATTTTCATAGCAAACTGATTGGTTTCACTTATCCCCCCACTGAACTGTTAAGACCTGGCGAGGTCCTTTTTATAGTTCTTTAAACTTCCAGGACTTTCTGCTTATCTTCAGGAAGGACAGTGGGCCTTCAGGGGAGAGGAGAAGGAGGAAATTTGCATATTTAAAATGTGTGATCTGAGCCAAACGCCCTTCAGCTAACTTGATCTCGTATCATTTTCCCAGCTTCCTTTGAGAATTCAGAATCAAAATTCAGGCATCACCATCTAGTGCCACAGGGTCCTGCACCCCAGCCCAACCCTGGGGACCCCTTAGGGATAATGCCCTTTCTCATTTGTCTTTGAGTGCCCTGCTCTTTCCACTGAAGAGCCCACGGAACACAGATGCCAGCAGGCAGCCCTGAAAGCAGGCCTTGTTTGCAGGTCTTTGCCTGAACGAAGGCTGCTTGTCTGCCTCCTTCTGAAGGCCAGGGGTGGGCTACATTTTTTGGAGAGTAGGAAGCCCAGGGGTCCTCTTTGTGCTGCTCCTGAGAACAGAAGGTAGATAGGGTATGAAGAGGCAGCCATTGCTAGGGCTGCCAGAAACCAGTCCACCCAGGAAACAACACAGCTGCACAGCTGCAGTGAGCACAGCTGCAGAAACCCAGGAGCTGGGAGAGAGGGTGGGGGTTAAGATCCAGGCCTCTGCCCCAGGCCCCAGCATCCATGCTGGGCAAGCAGGCCACGTGCTCCCTTGCTTCCAGACTGGCAGCCTAGCCTCCTTGAAATTGGCCCCCACTTTGTCCCCACCCACCTAATCAGCAAGCCCCAAAGTCTCCCCTTGTCTCTGCTCTCTGCTGTTCTTCAAGGGCCCATGAGGGAACTTTTCTGCCTTGGGAGCTCCTCCATCTCCTGGTTTCACCTTAGCCTTTTTGGGTGTGTCTTACTTTCTCCTTTTCATTTCCTCCTCTTGTAAAGTGACCCAGCCCTGGGGCTTTTCCCATTGTCTTGCATTCAGCTCTCACAGCGCTGAAAGACCTCCATTCTATACCTCTAGCCCTTGGTTTTCTCTCTGGATACTGCCTCTTGTGTCTAGCTTCGTGGATGAGGCTTCCATGTGGACGTACCTCAGACCTGACCAATGTGCATAAAACCAGCTCCCTGTCCTGTCTCTCCTGTGGCTCCAATAGTCCAAGGGCCAGACGCCCCACTCTCCTTTGTTTTCTAGATTATATTTGGTGTCCAAATCCCATCAAGGCTTTACAAATATTCTTTTATCTGCCCTTTCTTCCGATTTCCATCTCGGAAGTCAGTATACTATAGGGCAAAGTGCAGAATTTGGGGTTATGGACAGGGTTCAACTCTGATAGCATCATTTTCTGATTGTGCGAAACTCAGGAAAATCGTCAAATAGAAGCCTCTGATTCATTATCTACGAAGCAGACACATGCAGAAGGGTGGATCCCAGCTTTTGACATTTTGGACTGGAAAATTCTTCGTTGTGGGGCTGCCCTGTGCATTGTAGAATGTTTAGCAGCATCTCTGGCACCTACTTACTAGATGCTAGTAGCATCCCTGACTCTTAGTTGTGACAATGAAAAATGTCTCTGGACACTGCCAAATGTTTCCTGGGGAGTTAACTTGCTCCTATTTGAGACCCATTGGTACAGAGTAATGCTAAGTCCTGGGTGGTGGGTAATGAATATTAACCCAGGTTTTCAGGTTTTCACCTTTCAGTCGTCAGCCACATGTATGAAGTTCCCACATTACTTTTATTTTTTATTTTTTTGAGACAGAATCTCACTCTGTCACCCAGGCTGGAGTGCAGTGGTGCAATCTCAGCTCACTGCAACCTCTGCCTCCCCGGTTCAAGTGATTCCCGTGCCTCAGCCTCCTGAGTACCTGGGATTACAGGCGTGCGCCACCACGCCCAGCTAATTTTTGTATTTTTAGTAGAAATGGGGTTTCACCACGTTGGCCAGGCTTGTCTCTAACTCCTGACCTTAAGTAATCCACCCACCTTGGCCTCCCAAAGTGCTGGGATTAGAGGTGTGAGCCACCGCACCTGGCCTCATGTTACTTTTGATTAGTCTTTTTCCCAGTTAGTTTTGACATCTCCAGGTGCTGTTCTGGCTTGCTTGATTAATTAGTTCCTTTCATTTTACACATTTTTCAAATCAGAATACACTGGGATTGAACCTTGATATTCTGTTGTTTGAGAATGAGAGACCAATTCAGAGTTGTTCAGAAACCTCAGAACTCCCAGTGGGGACGCCTGCAGGTTTGGCACCACCTTGCTACTCAGGGATCCTAGGCTTGCAGCAATGGCGAATGCTGATTTGAACACCCTGCCCATACTTGCGACAAGCATTTGTTTAAAGTGCCTACTATGCGGAATTTTGGTAACGTTAATTTATTTGGTCCTTGTGAAGTAGGTGTTACTTATTTTCACTTTACAGAAAGAGGAAAGTGAGGCCAAAAGATATGAAGCAACACTGCCTCAGAGATGCTAAGTAGAAGAAATGCCATGAGAGGCCAGGTGACTTTGGCATGAAAGCTGGTGATGCTAAATCTCTGTGCTCTTCTGCCTTTTTGGGTTGAGCCTTTGCCGTGGCTAGAGCACAGAAGCTTATGAAGGAGGAGCTCCTTTTAATTGCGGCTCAGAAGTTGCCCATCTTGCCACCTACAGGTTCTGTGTGTGGAGAGCAGACCTATAGGCCAGACAGATGGCTGGTTGAGACCATGAGCCCCAGCACTGTGTCCAGCACAGGGAAAGCCCCCATTAAGGGAGCTTCCTCCTTGATAACTTGGACAACACTTGGTTGAACAACACACTGGGTGCTCACTTTCCCCAGAGAGAACAGCCCAAGAGTTCAGTGCTACTTACTCAAATTGTAGATGAGAGACTGACTGACCTTGCCCTCTGAAGTGGGAAACTGAGGAGGGTTCCCAGAGGCCTGTGAAGGGCAGGTAACCAGGAATGGTGACATGGTAAGGTTGAGTGGAGACAGACTGTGGCCCCATGGCCCTAGGCAGAGTGCACACTGGGCATCCTGCAGCATTGCAGAGACCCATTCCCATGGGAAATCCCCTGATTTCTCCACCTTAGCCAGGAGAGTCCTGGGGCCTATGGGTGGGAGGCTTGAGTGTTGACAGTCAGAGGGGCTGTGATGAGAGCTGCCAGGTGCCATTCTCAATGCCCAGAGGATGCTCTGGGGAAGAAAGCCCTCACATGTTTGCCAAGGTCAAAAGCAAGAGCTCATTCCAGTCATGGTCTGTGTGGAAGCTCTTTGGTCTGCTGTCTTGGAAAGCAAAGGCAGGGATGTCCTCCTACGCGGACTGCTGGTGTCCCAGGGAACGAATCTGTGGCTCTTACTTGTCCTGAGTGATGCTAAGACCCTGCTAAGTCAAAGAAGCTGCTATAGGCACAGAGCCAGTACCCATGGTCATAGCAGACAGTGGGCAACAGAATACAAAAGGCCGAGGTGTCCAGAGGTAAAGGTGGACTGTGTGTTCCCTAGTCTCAGACTCTTGTGTCTTCAGCATGCTCCTGAGGGTTCTGAGGCACACCCTCCACATGGCTTTTTTTGTTTGTTTGTTTTTGTTGTTTTTGTTGTTTTTGAGACGTGGTCTCACTGTCATCCAGGCTGGAGTGCAGTGGTGTGATTTCGGCTCAACGCAGCATCAACCTTCCAGGTTCAAGCAGTTCTCTCTCCTCGGCCTCCTAAGTAGCTGGGACTACAGCCACATGCCACCATGCCTGGCGAATTTTTTTTTTTTAACTTTTAATAGAGATGAGGTCTCACTATGTTGCCCAGGCTGGTCTTGAACTCCTGACTCAAGCGATCCACCCACCTCAGCCCTCCAAAGTGCTGGGATTACAGGTGTGAGCCACCACGCCTGCCCTCCACGTGGGTTCTTAAGGAAAACTACCTGTTTCTCCCTCCTGTTAGAGGCCCGTGACTGGCTCTGGGAAGGATTGCCATGAAGAGACCTGTAAGCCCTTTCTGATAAGGATTTCTCAAAGGCATTTAACCATGGGTATTTTCTCCACAAACCTATTAAGTTTTTTCCATTTTGAGAGATGGTATCTTCAAGAATGTCTTCAAGTTTGAGCTACTATCACAAAATACCATAGACCAGGTGGCTTATAAGCAACAGAGATTTATTTCTCACAGTTCCAGAGTCTGAGGTCTAAGATCAGGGTACTAGCATGGTTGGGTTCTGGTGAGGGTTGCAGATGGCTGATTTCTCATTACATCCTCACATGGCAGAAAGAGAGTGAGCTAGGTCCTCCAGTGGTGGCGGCGGTGTCTTCTTCTTCCTCCTCTTCTTCTTCTTCTTCTTCTTCTTCTTCTTCTTCTTCTTCTTCTTCTTCTTCTTCTTCTTCTTCTTCTTCTTCTTCTTCCTCTTCTTCTTCTTCCTCTTCTTCTTCTTCTTTTTCCTCTTCTTCTTCTTCTTTTTCCTTATTTCTTCTTTCTTTCTTTCTTTCTTTTTTTTTTTAAGATGCAGTCTCACTCTGTCACCTAGGCTGGAGTGCAGTGGCACGATCTTGGCTCACTGCAACCTCTGCCTCCTGGGTCCAAGTGATTCTCCTGCCTCAGCCTCCTGAGTAGCTGGAATTACAGGCGTGCACCACCACGCCCGGCTAATTTTTGTATTTTTAGTAGAGACGGGGTTTCACCATGTTGGGCAGGCTGGTCTTGAACTCCTGATATCAGGTGATCCGCCTGCCTCAGCCTTCCAAAGTGCTGGGATTTCAGACGTGAGCCACCGCGCCTGGCCCTCCGGCTTCTTCTTCTTCTTCTTCTTTTTTTTTATAAGAAGGAGTCTCGCTCTGTCGCCCAGGCTGGAGTGCAGTGGTGTGATCTCTGCTTACTGCAAGCTCCGCCTCCCAGGTTCACGCCATTCTCCTGCCTCAGCCTCCCGAGTGGCTGGGACTACAGGCGCCCGCCACCACGCCCGGCTAATTTTTTGTATTTTTGGTAGAGACAGGGTTTCACTGTGTTAGCCAGGATGGTCTCGATCTCCTGACCTCGTGATCCACCCGCCTCGGCCTCCCAAAGTGCCGGGATTACAGGCGTGAGCCACCGCGCCCAGCCTCCGGCTTCTTATACAGGTACTAATCCTATTCATGAGGGCTCTACACTCATGACCTCATTACCTTCTAATGGCCCCACCTCTAAATATCATCACATTGGGATTCAGGTTTCAACATAGGAATTTTGTGGGGACACAAACATTAAGCCCATAACAAAGGAGGATCCCTGAGCAGGGAATTGGGCACAGGGATCTAAGACAGGGAATTATATGATCAGATCCCCAGGGCAGAATACAGGCATGGTCATAAGTTAGGCAGAATGGAGACACAGTTCTAGAAAAAGATTCATAGCAAGTTGTCTTGATGGTAAACCAAGGTCCAGAGTTGGGCCTCTTTAGCTTCCTCCTGACTGGAGAAAGAAAGCAGGTGTTCTAAAGGCTAGAGTAGGGACAGAGGAGGAGAAAGGAAAACTAACATATATCGAGTACTTTTATGAGGCAATTTACATATGAGGTAAAATTAATATTACCATTTTACAGATGAGGAAACTGTGGCTCAGTGACCTGCTTAGCAAATTTCTATAGCATCTATGGCAGTGACATGAACATGGTATGGATACATCATAGAAATGTCATGATAATAAGGATAAAATTCTAAAATCCGAATACCCACCCAACTCCAAATCTTTTCTTTGTTCATGTAATGACCATTTTCTGGGACTAGCCAGTTTGGGTTGGATTCTGTTCATATTACTGTCAAAGATAAACACAGCTGGACATTAGTTAAAGTGGTGAGAATAGATTTTTAATTGGTAATAACTATTGCAACAGGGAAAAGAGTCTAGCTTGAACCAAACTCAATTTCCATTTGTACAGAGGTGACTGGGCATTTTATTTTTTATTTTTTTGAGATGGAGTTTCACTCTGTCACCCAGGCTGGAGTGCAGTGGCACCATCTTGGCTCACTGCAACCTCCGCCTCCCAGGTTCAAGTGATTCTCCTGCCTCAGCTTCCCAAGTAGCTGGGATTACAGGTGCCCACCACCACACCCGGCTAATTTTTGTATTTTTAGTAGAGACGGGGTTTCACCATGTTGGTCAGGCTGGTCTCGATCTTCTGACGTCAGGTGAGCCGCCCACCTCAGTCTCCACCATGCCCGGCTAATTTTTGTATTTTTAGTAGAGACGGGGTTTCACCATGTTGGTCCGGCTGGTCTCAATCTTCTGACGTCGGGTGATCCGCCCACCTCAGTCTCCCAAAGTGCTGAGATTACAGGCGTGAGCCACCACACCCGACCTGTGACTGGGCATTTTAAAGGGAGAATGAGCTCAAGGGAGTCAGGGAAGTGAAAAATTACAAAAAGTGGGAAGGAGGGGTTGGTCCATGTGAAATCCATCTGGGTTTGCAAACTGGCATTTATCAAAGTTAGGCTCCTACTCTCCCACTGACGCTAGAGGGACCCTATCTTCAGGCATTGATTGAAACAAACATTGAATTCTTCAGGCAGCCTTGCGTTTTCTCAGGCGGGCACTTTAAGAGGGGCTGGTGTTGTAGTGGTGTGGCCTCGAGCCATTGGAAGCAATATTAGTGTTTGTTCAAGTTGTTACAGGCTGAAGTTGAAAGGCCTATTCAAGAAGCAGGCTCCGAGCCTGGCTAGAATTTGGTCAAAGAGAGAATCTATGTCACTATTCTCTAAATTTAGGAAATGAACAGATTATTAGAACAAGGTAAAAAAAAAAAAAGTTGGCACCCAAGTTTATGCTGGAAAAATGAAGGTTAAATGCCGTAGGGGAGGGGCAGTGTTAGGGAATTGAGCTGGAACCAGCACTGACAATATTTGAAAGCATGGTTAGGTTTTGCTGTGGTTTAATATTTTACAAACGTTATTCCCTGTCACATAGCTGAACTAAATACCCCACATGTTTGTGATTAAGCATTATGAGCTGCAGAACATATGTGCTAATAATATGGTTCATGCAGCCTGTGAGCACTTCTCCCATGACCTAAGATGAAGGTGAGGCTTTTTAATTTTCCTTAAGGTATTGTGTTTTCTGATGATCCCTTTTTGTTCCAAACTTTCGCTTTCCCCTTTAGAATGAAGCCTTTTACAGGAATGATATTTTATTTTTATATTTTTTTTTTTTTGAGATGCAGTCTTGCCCTGTCATCCAGGCTGGAGTGCAATGGCGCGATCTTAGCTCACTGCAGTCTCCGCCTCCTGGGTTCAAGCGATTCTCCTGCCTTAGCCTCCTGAGTAGCTGGGATTACAGGCGGCCACCACCGTGCCCGGCTAATTTTTGTATTTTTAGTAGAGACGGGGTTTTGCCATGTTGGTTTCGGACTCCTGACCTCAGGTGATCTGCCCGCCTCGGCCTCCCAAAGTGCTACGATTACAGGCGTGAGCCACTGCACCTGGCCAGGAATGGTATTTTAAATACTGTCATAGCAAGCCCTTAAGAAAATTCTTCACAGCTGCATGTTAACACACTGGCCTGTCCCTGACTTTGGCTTTCTTTCCAGGATATACAGTTGTTTCTGGAATGTACAGTAGCTAGATTGCAGCCCTCCAATCATACAAAAACAGACTGAGGGTTTGGAAATGCTGCTAAAGTCTAGTTACAGTGTTGCTCTTGAGGAGTCTGGCGCTATAGGGAGTCTGAGAATTCCTTATTTGAAAAACAGCCAGTGGAACCGCACAGACACACTGAAATTAAGACATTCTTTCTGTAGATTATGCAGCATTGTTAGAGAGCAAAGAAAAGCCACAGGAATAAAGGACTCAATTCAGCCCTCTGCTGAAGGAGAGGGTGTTCCTGAGGCTTGAGTAGGAATTGACCCAACAGGGACAGTTTGGTTGGGTTGATACCAGGAGGCTACTGAGAGGTGTCGATGATGCCTTCCTGAGCTCTGCTGAATACCTCCTTGGCATCAGTCCTCCCCCAACATCTAGCAGAAACAGAGGAGCCAGACATTAGGGACCACATTGGGGGGTGCTTTTCCCCACAGATGCATACTGAAGTGGGGACAAAGTCTTCAGCTGCCAAATGACCTGGATTGCTGTTTCACCTATCACATGCATCTAATCTGACTTCAACAATCTACAGGAGAAGGTAGAACTTCATATTTACATTTTATTTGAGTGGTTTATGAAGAAAAGTAGAGGAAAACTGCAAAGAACGGCAGAAGTAGACTCTTGAGGTTGGAGGGGAGTAGGGGATGATGGTGTGGGAGGGATGAACTTTGCAGGGAGTTACACAAAATTTGGAAAATTACAGAGAATACTGGAATCGCCACTAAAAGAGAGGCAGGGCACCTAAATCTATTTATTAGACAACAATTCTGAGAAATTATTCATCACTAAGGGCAGGACAGTCAGTTGATGCAGTCAAGAAGGGGCAGGAAATAGGGCGAGCTGAGTTATGAAAGCCATTCTCAGAAATGACCCAAATTTGTACTGAGCTGTTGTTCTTGAGCAACCTTGGGGAAAATTATCAGTCTGCTTTTCCCACAGCCTGATGTCCAAGGGGCAGATATGTGTGGTGGGCTTGCTGGAGAAATAGGCTCTTCTCAGGTGAGAACAGCATCCTTCCAATCTAGAGCTCCTGGCTCCAGGAAGTGGTGGTGGCTCTACCCTGGTGCTATTTCATTAGTGAAGGGTGGGGTGGTGGAAAGTGCAGGAAAGGCAGGACCCCTGACACCAGCAAGGCATTGGATCTCTCTGGACCTCCGGGTGCTGGACTTTGGGACTGGACAGACCTGGTCACAGTCTAGGTTCTACATCTTACTGGTCGGGCAACTTTAGGCAAGTAGCTTAACTCCTCCGAACTTATTTTCCTTTTCTACCAAATAATGATAATATGACTTCATGAGATTGTGAGTATTAAATGAGATCATGCATATACAGCCTACAGCCCTTAGCACACCATGAACACATAGTTATTTGATAAATGTTTGTTAGTGTGGTTAATTGAACAGAAAGCCTTCAATGTCTTCCTAACCCTAAAATCCAGTGATTCTTTGAACTGGGGAGGGCAGTAGAGAGATTTAATTTGTGGAAAAATGAAAAGACCATTTAAAATTATTCAATCAGAAATGTATTAAGCTTTGTGTATTTGTGTCAGGCATTTGTAGACAGTGTGGAAAATGTCTTATCCAGTGATTCTTTGAACTGGGAGGGAAGTAGAGAGACTTAATTTGTGGAAAAGTGAAAAGACCATTTAAAATTATTCAATCAGAAATGTATTAAGCTTTTTGTATTTGTGTCACAGGCATTTGTTGACAGTGTGGAAAATGTCTTAATAAATGAGACATGCTCTTTCCTTGAAAAAGCTTCAGTCTGACTCACAAAGAGTATATGAATTTTTTCCTATGATGGCTTGAAAGATTTTATCTTCAAATTCCTTTTTGTGAGATTGTTTTTCCATACCAGTGCTTCTTATTTATAGGGCTTGTTGCAAGTAATTTGCAATATTGTTACAGGTTGAGTATCCTTTACACCAAATGCTCAGACCAGAAGTGTTTTAGATTTTTTTGGATTTTGGAATATTTGCATCCCCAAATCTAAAATGCTCAAGTGAGCTTTTCCTTTGAGTGTCATGTTGGCATTCAAAACATTTTGAATTTTGGAGCAATTCAGATTTTGTGTTTTTGAATTAGAGATAATCAATTTGTAATAATATTTAAGGTATTGCTGTTTGTGAAAGATGTATTTTTAAACGATTTAGAGTCAATTCATGATAATCTCCGTAATACTCTTACAAGAATTCCAGGCTGGGCATGGTGGCTCATGCCTGTAATCCCAGCGCATTGGGAGGCCAAGGCAGGCAGATCACTTGAGGTCAGGAGTTTGAGGCCAGCCTGGCCAACATGGCGAAACCCCATCTCTACTAAAAATACAAAAATTAGCAGGGCATGGTGATGCACATCTGTAGTCTCAGCTACTCGGGAGCCTGAGGCAGGAGAATCACTTGAACCCGGGAGGTAGAAGTGTAGTGAGCTGAGATTGCACCACTGCACTCCAGCCTGGGTGACAGAGTGAGACTCAGTCTCAAATTAAAAAAAAAAAGAATTCCAATGTGATTTCTTAAGTGGGAGAAAGGGGTGGATTGTACAAACTGTGTGCAAGTGCAACCTTTGTTCATGTTTTGTGTGAACCCTCCTATTGCTGATCACCACTTAAAATGGTAGGGACAATTAGTTAGTTCAGGGCTTCCCTAAATATGGGGAGTGCTAAATTCTGGGTACATCCAAGAGCACGTGCTAGGCTTTTGAATGCCATTTGTCACACATATTGAGGTCTAAGGTTGCAAACCATTGTATACTAGATCCTTGTTATTCCTGGTGTGAATAGGCATGTGTGCCTACTTTTAATTTCTTCTTGAGTTCAGTGCTTTGAAAACAGACAGCTGAAGAAAATGTCTAATAGTCTAAAGAGGAAGCAAACACTTTCCTAGAAACCTTCGAACCTCAGAAATGGATTTCTAGAAATTCTCACCATAATACATACTCCTTTTCTTTCTGGGCCTCATTCAGAATCTTGATGTCTCAACTGTCTCTGAGTTTTTTGTTTTTTGTTTTTTTTTTGTCTTTCCCCAGACGGAGTCTTGCACTATACCCCAGGCTGGAGTGCAGTGGAGTGATCTTGGCTCACTGCAACCTCCACCTCCTGGGCTCAAGTGATTCTCCTGCCTCAGCCTCCCGAGTAGCTGTGAGGAGCACCACCACAGCCAGCTAATTTTTGTATTTTTGGTAGAGACAGGGTTTCACCATGTTGGCCAGGCTGGTCTTGAACTCCTGGCCTCAAGTGATCTGCCCGCCTTGGCCTTCCAAAGTGCTGGGATTACAGGCATGGGCCACTGTGACTGGCCTTGTCTCTGAATTTTGTGTGGAATTGTCCTCTAGGAGTTTGCAGGGTATTCCAGATTGAAAGTAGACCTTTGAAAAGTATGGGGCATGCAGGCTGGGATGGAATCCACAGCTGAGGGAAAAGCCAGGGAATCAAAATAGAGGAATCTTTGCTTCAGAGGAAGGCAGCTGGGGACTTGGTGCCAGGAGTCTTTGGTTCCCAGCTCTGCACTAACTGGATTTGAGACTTTGGGGAAAGTGCCCAGAAGCTGTGGTCTGCTCTGGATTGTCATGCAGTTTAAATGAGACGTTGCCTTTGAAGGGCTTTCTGGGAGGAACAGGTACATATCTAGACCAACCCTACTGTAATGCAGGAACGAAACAAAACTGAAATTACATAGATGCTGCCCCTTGAATACTCTTGGATTCCAGTGTCTCAAAGTGCATAGGGTAAAGTAGCAGATGACTGAGGAAAATGCATCTAAACTTCTCTTAGCCTTCTTATCTCTCGGAGACCCAATAGGCTTCTAACAGACCAAGGCTCTGGACAGGGTGTGGCCCCCTTTCCTGTGAGAGGATTAGGAGAGAAGGAAAGGGAAAGAAGGTGCTGCATGAAATTGATCTTAGTTGTTGACTTTGTGCCAACTGGCTGGTGGGGGTTTTGAGACCAGAATAGAAAGATGAAGTCATGTAGAAGGATCAGGTGAAAGAGGTAAGAGAAACGGAAGCAAGTGTAAAAAGGACTGATAGGCTGGGCACGGTGGCTCACGCCTGTAATCCCAGCACTTTGGGAGGCCAAGGCAGGTGAACCACAAGGTCAGGAGTTCGAGACCAGCCTGGCCAACATGGTGAAACCCCGTCTCTACTAAAAATACAAAAATTAGCCTGGCATGGTGGTGGGCGCCTGTAATCCCAGCTACTCAGGAGGCTGAGGCAGGAGAATTGCTTGAACCTGGGAGGCAGAGGTTGCAGTGAGCCAATATCATGCCACTACACTCCAGCCTGGGTGACAGAGGAAGACTCCATCTCGGGAAAAAACAAAAAGGATTAATAAAGGAAGATAGCAAGAGATTGAAGAGGGGAGGAAGAGGAGGGCAGTGGGAAACAGGCCTCCCCTCGACAATGGGGAATCAGAGCTGCTGACTCCAGAACAGTATTAAACTTCCAGGACAAAGGTTTGGGTTCCTATTGGGCACCATATGAAGTTCTATTTGGTTGAATAAACTCACATCACATTTGCTGAGTGACTCCTATGGAAGAGTCCTGGATGGGGGTGAAAGGTAGACAGTGAGGGGGTAGGAGTGCACTTTGCATAGATCTGGGTTTCAAGGTAGGAGATGTTTGTGTAAGTTTGCTTTTAAAAAATTCAGGGCTGCTTACAAAGTAATGGGCTTGATTTCTTTTGTCCTGCTTGTGGAAATCAGTTTATTTGTCTCATAATAAGCAAAAACTGAAGAAACCAACACCACTGTTGCAAATTTTGAAGCTACAAGGAAAACTGATGAGGTGAAATTTTTGGCATACATCAGAATCGTATTCAGTCTGAAACGGAATTATTTCCTTTTTTTCTTTTCTTTTTAATAAACCCAACTAAAGTAAATATTTTCCTGAGCTCTCACCCCTATAGGAGGGTTATTTTGGCCTTCTGAAGAGGGTGAGATGGAGAAATAGTGCTGCTGATTTCCTACCTGTGAGCCTCCTGGTGGGTCCCATCAAAACCCTGCTCTCCCTGCTCTGAGGGAAGGTGCTTCACAGCAACTTCAGCCTAAGGGCAGTGACAGTGAAATGGCCTCCAGGGAGCCAGCAGCCTGGGCTGCCCTCCGCTGTGTGTTTTTGTGCCCTCAGGAATGTGTGGATGCAGCAAATGACAACAGTGAGTGCTCTGTCCCTAGCGGAGCCCCAGGCCCTGTCACTTTTTGTCTTGGCTGGTTTCCAAGGTTGAATGATTGCATTGGTTGAAGCTTCATTATCCACAAGGGGAGGCAAGACAGTGGGCTGGAGGGAGAAAAATAGGCCTTTCCCACGGGCATGATTCCAGCAGGGTTTGCATTTTTACATCAGTAGATCTCAGGGACTTTCATTTTCTGTCAGTTTGGGCCGTTTGCCCTATCCCAGCTACTTGGGAGGCTGAGGCAGGAGGATCACTTCAGCCCAGGAATTTGAGACCAGCCTTGGAAACAGCAGGATCCCACTTCTGAAAGATAAATAAATAAATATCCCAGCACTAAAGCCCATGTATTTAGTGGTAATACAATTTCTGCTTTTGACAAGATTTTCCACTGGATGTCAGCCGCCATAGCATCACTTTGGAGTTGGAAAGGACCACAGAGCTCATTCTAGTGTAATCCCTGAATGTCTGGAGAGGCTGTGCACACAGCTAGTGAGTGACAGAGCGGTGCCCAGAATTTGGGTTACCCAAGCCCCACATCAGTGTTGTGGTCCTTACACTTCACTGCCTCTGGTGTCATTAGAATAATTTCAGTAATTTGTTGTATCAGGTTGGGCTGAAGTGACCTGTATTCAAATCCTGGTTTTTCCACACCTAGGTATATACTCAAGAAAAAGGATCACACGAAACTTATACACAAATATTCAGAGCAGCATTTTTCAAAATAACTAAAAAGTGGAAACAAACCAAATGTCTATCAACTGATAAATGGATAAACAAAGTGTGATATTTCCATGCAGTGGACTACTCTTCAGCCTTGAAAAGGAAGGAAGCAGTGATATGTGCTACCACATGGATGACCTTGGAAACATTATGCTAGGTGAAAGAAGCCAGACACAAAAGCCATATGTTGTATGATTCAGTTTACATAAAATGTCCTGAATAGGCAAATTCACAGGGACAGAAAGTAGTTTAGTGGTTTCCAGGGCCTGTGGGGAGGGGAGTATGTGGAGTGACTACTAATAAGCATACAGGGTTTATTATTGGGATGATAAGAATGTTGTGGAATTTGGCCAGGTGCAGTGGCTCACACCTGTAATCCCAGCACTTTGGGAGGCCGAGGCAGGTGGATCACTTGAGATCAGGAGTTTGAGACCAGCCTGGCCAACATGGTGAAACCCTGTTTCTACTAAAAGTACAAAAATTAGCCGGGTGTGGTGGCGTGCACCTGTAATCCCAGCTACTTGGGAGGCTGAGGCAGGAGAATCGATTGAACCCTGGAGGCAGAGGTTGCAGTGAGTCGAGATCGTGCCACTGCACTGCAACCTGAGCGACAGAGTGCAACTCCATCTCGAAAAAAAAAAAAAAAAAGAAAAGAAAGAATGTTGTGGAATTTGATAGTTGTGATAGTTTCACAATTGTGTTAACATACTAAACATACTAAAAGCCACTGAACTGACACTTTTTTAAAAGGGTGAATTCATGGTATAAGAATTATATCTCAGTAAAGCTGTTATTTAAAAAATTCTGGCTCTACCTCTTACTGGCTGGGCGACTTTAGGCAATGAACCTAAAGCCAAGTCATCTCAGCTATGAAACAGGAATAATAATACACTTCACAGGGTCTTTTTGATAAACGAGATTGTGAATTTGAAAATGCTTCTAAAGTGTAAACCTCACATATTTTTGGACTGTCAATGGGTTATAAGTTCATTATAAATTGGATTTTTAATCTTCTCCTCCTGTGTTTTTCACAATACTAACAAGGTCTGGGTACATAGTGATCACTCAAATAAAGATTTATTGAGTTGATTCAAATGTATTTCAGTTTTATTCATTTGTGGTAAATGAAACTACACAACAGGAAATCTACTCTTTTAAAAGTTTTCAACTGTTAAAAATGGTGTTATGAACGATATGCACATTGTTGTACAGCAAATCTCTAGAACCTTTTCATCTTACATAACTGAAACTATATCCACTGAACAGCAACTTCCCATTTTTACCTACTCCCAGTTCCTGGCAAATGCCATTTTACTTTCTGCGGTATGAGTTAGACTACTTTACATACTTCGTATAAGAGGAGTCATGTAGGATTTGTCCTTCTGTGATGGGCTTACTGCACTTAGCATAATGTGCTGAAGGTTAATCTATGTTGCAACTTGCGTCAGAATTTTCTTCCTTTTAATACTGAATAATATTCTATTGTATGAATATACTGCATTTTCTTTATGCATCCATCCATCAATTAACATTTAGGTTGTTTCCATCTGTTGACTATTGTAAATAATGATGCAGTGAATATGAGAGTGCAAATATTTTTTCAAGACCTTGTTTTAAATTCTTTTGGATAGGCTGGGTTCTGTGGCTCACGCCTGTAATCCCAGCACTTTGGGAGGCCGAGGCGGGTGGATCACCTGAGGTCGGGAGTTCGAAACCAGCCTGACCAACATGGAGAAACCCCATCTCTACTAAAAATACAAAATTAGCCGGGCATGGTGGTGCATGCCTGTAATCCCAGCTACTCAGAAGGCTGAGGCAGGAGAATCACTTGAACCCGGGAGGCAGAGGTTGCGGTGAGCCGAGATTGCGCCACTGCACTCCAGCCTGGGCAACAAGAGCAAAACTCCGTCTCAAAAATAAATAAATAAATAAATAAATAAATAAATAAATAAATAAATAAATTCTTTTGGATAAATACCCATAAGTGGATTGCTGGATCATATGGTAGTTCTATTTTTAGTTTTTTTTTTTTTTTTTGAGGTGCAGTTTTGCTCTTGTTGCCCAGGCTGGAGTGCAATGGCGTGATACCCATTCACTGCAACATCTGCCTCCTGGGTTCAAGCAATTCTCCTGCCTCAGCCTCCCAAGTAGCTGAGATTACAGGTGCGCGCCACCACGCCTGGCTAATTTTGCATTTTTAGTAGAGACAGGGTTTCACCATGTTGGCTAGGCTGGTCTTGAACTCCTGGTCTTAGGTGATCCACCTGTCTTGGCCTCCCAAAGGGCCGGGATTAGAGGTGTGAGCCACCGCACCTGGCCCTATTTTTAATTTTTTGAGGGCCTTCCATATTGTTCCCTATAATGGCTGCACCACTTTACATTGCCAGCAACAATGCACAAGGGTTCCGATTTCTTACATCCTTGCCAAGATTTGTTGTTTTCCTTTCTTTTTTTTTTTTTTTTTTTTTTTTTGAGACAGAGTCTCACTGTGTTGCCCAGCCTGGAGTGCAGTGGGATCTCTGCTCACTGCAACCTCTGCCTCTCGGGTTCAAGTGATTCTCATGCCTCAGCCTCCTGAGTGGCTGGGATTTCAGGCACCCACCACCACACCCAGCTAATTTTTGTATTTTTAGTAGAGATGAGTTTTCACCATGTTGGCCAGACTGGTCTTGAACTCCTGACCTCAAGTGATCCTCCCGCCTCGGCTTTCCAAAGTGCTGGGATTATAGGTGTGAGCCACTGTGCCTGGCCATATTATCCTTTTTTTTTTTTTTTTAAAAGAAAATAATGGCCATTCTAGAAGGCATGAGGTGATAGATACCTCGTTGTAGTTTTGATTTGCATTGTCCTGATGATTAGTGATGTTGAGCATCTTTTCATATATTTTCTGGCTATTTGTATGTCTTTTTTGGAGACATGTTTATTCAAGTACTTTGCCAATTACTAAATTGCATTATTTATTTTCTTGCTGTTGAGTTTATTGAGTTCCTTATATGTTTTGGATATTAATTCCTTATAAGAAATACAGTTTGCAGGCTGGGCGCGGTGGCTCACGCCTGTAATCCCAGCATTTTGGAGGCAGAGACCGGTGGAGCACAAGTTCAGGAGATTGAGACCATCCTGGCTAACACGGTGAAACCCTGTCTCTACTAAAAATACAAAAAATTAGCCGGGCGCGGTGGCGGGCGCCTGTAGTCCCAGCTACTTGGGAGGCTGAGGCAGGAGAATGGCGTGAACCTGGGAGATGGAGCTTGCAGTGAGCCAAGATCGCGCCACTGCACTCCAGCCTGGGTGACTGAGCGAGATTCCGTCTCAAAAAAAAAAAAAAAAAGAAAAAAAGAAAGACAGAAATACCGTTTGCAAATATTTTCTCCTATTCTTTATGTTACCTTTTTACTCTGTTGATTGTTTCCTTTGCTGTGCAGAAACTTTTAGGTTTAATGGTGTCTCACTTTTCTGTTTTTGCTTTTGTTGCCTGTGCTTTGCTGTCATATCCAAGAAATCATTGCCAAGACCAATGTTATGAAGATTTTCCTCTGCATTTTTTTCTAAGAGTTTTATAGTTTTCACCGGGCGCGGTGGCTCATCCCTGTAATCCCAGCATTTTGGGAGGCCGAGGTGGGCAGATCACGACGTCGGGAGTTTGAGACCAGCCTGACCAACGTGGGGAAACCCCATCTCTACTAAAAATACTAAAATTAGCCGGGCGTGGTGGTGCGTGCCTGTAATCCCAGCTACTCAGGAGGCTGAGGCAGGAGAATTGATTGAACCAGGGAGGCGGATGTTGCAGTGAGTTGAGATCGGGCCACTGCATTTCAGCCTGAGCGACAGAGCGAGACTCCGTCTCATAAAAAAAAAAGAAAAAAACCCAGGTTTTTTTGTTTGTTTGTTTTTTGTAGGGGTGGAGATTCACTCTTGTTGCCCAGGCTGGAGTGCAATGGCACAATCTTGACTCACTGCTACCTCCACCTCCTGGGTTCAAGCGATTCTCCTGCCTCAGCCTCCTGAGTAGCTGGGATTACAGGCGTCCACCACCACTCCCGGCTATTTTTTATATTTTTAGTAGAGATGCGATTTCACCATGTTGCCCAGGCTGATCTCCAACTCCTGACCTCAGGTGATCTGTCCACCTCGGCCTCCCAAAGTGCTGGGATTACAGGCATGAGCCACTGCGCCCGGCCAAAAAAAAGAACAAAAAAACAAAAAAACCCCCAGAGTTTTATAGTTTCAAGTCTTATGTTTAAATCTTTTATCTATTTTTTTTTGAGACGGAGTTTTGCTCTGTCGCCCAGGCTGATGTGCAGTGACACAACCTTGGCTTACTGCAACCTCTGCCTCCCAGGCAATTCCCCTGCCTTAGCCTCCAGAGTAGCTTGGAATACAGGTGTGTGCCACCAGGCCTGGCTAATTTTTTTGTATTTTTAGTAGAGACGGGGTTTCACCATGTTGGCCACGCTGGCCTTGGACTTCTGACCTCAGGTGATCCACCCACCTTGGCCTCCCAAAGTTGTTGGGATTACAGGTGTGAGCCACTGCACCCAGCCTCTTCCATCCATGTTGAGTTGATGGTTGTGTATGATATAAGACAAGCTTGTCCAACGTGCAGCCCACAGGCTACATGTAGTCCAGGACGGCTTTGAATGCTGCCTAACACAAATTTGTAAACTTTCTTAAAACATGAGATCCTTTTTTTTCTTTTTTTAACTCATCAGCTATCTGTAGTGTTAGTGTATTTTGTGTGTGGCCCAACACAATTCTAATTCTCCTTTTTCTCCTTCTCCTCCTTCTCCGCCTCCTCTTTCTCCTCCTTCTCCTCCTTCTCCTCCTTCCTTTTTTTTTTTTTTTTTTTTTTTTTGATATAGAGTTTCTCTCTGTCGCCCAGGCTGGAGTGCAATGGTGCGATCTCAGCTCACTGCAACCTCCTCCTCTCAGGTTCAAGCAATTCTCCTGCCCACCACCATGCCTGGCTAATTTTTGGGCAGGTACCCACCACCATGCTTGGTTAACTTTTGTATTTTTAGTAGAGGCTGGGTTTTGCCATGTTGGCCAGGCTGATCTCTAACTCCTGACCTCAAGTGATCTACCCACCTTGGCCTCCCAAAGTGCTGGGATTATAGGCGTGAGCCACTGTGCCTGGCCTTAATTCTTCCTCCAATGTGGCTGAGGGAAGCCAAAAGATTAGACATCTCTGGTATAAGATTACAGTTTAGTTTCACTCTTTTGCATGTGGATATCAAGTTTTTTCAACACCACTTTTTTTTTTTGTTTGAGACAAAGTTTCGTTCTCCTTGCCCAGGCTGGAGAGTAATGACACAGTCTCTGCTCACTGCAACCTCTGCCTCCCGGGCTCAAGCGATTTTCCTGCCTCAGCCTCCTGAATAGCTGGGATTACAAGTGTGTGCCACCATGCCCAGCTAATATTTTGTATTTTTAGTAGAGATGGGGTTTCTCCATGTTGGCCAGGCTGGTCTCGAACTCCTGACCTCAGGTGATCCGCTCTCCTCAGCCTCCCAAAGTGCTGGGATTATAGATGTGAGCCACTGCACCCAGCCCTCTTTCTTCCTTTTTTTTTTTGAGACGGAGTCTCACTGTGTTGCCCAGGCTGGAGTGCAGTGGCGCATTTGTGGCTATAAAGTTCCCTGTGAGTACTGTTTTGGTGTGCTGTGTTTTCATTTTCATTTGTCTCAAGATATTTTCTAATTTCCTTTTATATTTCTTCTTTGATCCATTGGTTGTTCAAGAGTATGTTAATTTTCAAATATTTGTGAATTTTTTAGTTTTCCTTCTATTATTAATTTCTAGTTTTATTCCATTGTGGTTAGAAAAAATGTTTGTGTGATTTCAATCTTCTCACATTTGTTAAGATTTGTTTTGTAACCTAACGTGATCTGCTTTGGTGAATGTTCTGTGTGTGCTTGAGAAGAATATGTGTTCTGCTGCTGTTAGGTGGAATGTTCTGTATATATCTGGCAGTTTAGTTGAGTTTATAGTGTTCAAATCTATTGTTTCTTTAGTGGTCTTCTGTCTGGATGTTCTGTGTATTGTTGAAAGTATGGTGTTGAAATCTCCAATTATTAGTGGGTGGCTATCTATTTCTCTCTTCAGTTCTGTTAATGTTTGCTTCATATATTTGGGTGCTCTGATGTTGGATATATAAATATATATGTATTTTGAGATGGAGTTTCACTCCATCACCCAGGCTGGAGTGCAATGGCACTATCTCAGCTCACTGCAACCTCTGCCTCCCAGGTTCAAGAGATTCTCCTGACTCAGCTTCTCGAGTAGCTGGGATTACAGGTGCCCACCACCATGCTTGGCTAATTTTTGTATTTTTTTGTAGAGACAGGGTTTTGCTATGTTGGCCAGACTGCTCTCGAACTGCTGACCTCAGGTGACCCTCTTGCCTCGGCCTCCCAAAGTGCTGGGATTACAGTTGTGAGCCACCATTCCCAGCTGGGTTAATATATATTTATAATTGTTATGTCTTCCTAGTGAATTGACTCTTTTGTCATTATATTATGTCCTTCTTTGTCTCCTATGATAGTTTTTGACTTAAAGTTTATTTTGCTTAAGCATGGCTACTCCTGCTCTCTCTTGGATAACATTTGCATGGAATATCTTTTTTCATCCTTTCACTTTCAGCATATGTGTGTCTTTAAATCTAAAGTGAGTACCTTATAGACAGCATACAGTTGGATCATGTTTTTTTTTTAATCCACTTAGCCACCAACAGAATTATAATTTTTAAGCATTTATCAGAACTAAAGACATTTAGTAACGATTCTCCCCTTCATTTTATATACCTATTTTCTCTTTATTTTATTTTTTTAACAGAGACAACCTATTTGATTTCTTGACAAGACCACAATCTTATCCCAAAGATGTGCTCCACAAATCCAGGCAACTGGGTCACCTTTGATGATGATCCTGCTGTTCAATCTTCTCAAAAGTCAAAGAATTTTCCTCTGGAGAATCAAGGTGTCTGTAGACCAAATGGACTGAAGCTGAACCTTCCTGGCCTCAGGGAATTTCCCAGTGGATCTTCCTCCACCAGCAGCACTCCTCTCTCCTCCCCCGTTGTAGACTTTTATTTCAGTCCAGGACCTCCAAGTAACTCTCCTCTTTCTACACCTACCAAAGACTTCCCAGGTTTTCCTGGCATCCCCAAAGCAGGGACTCATGTGCTTTATCCTATTCCAGAATCATCTTCAGACAGCCCACTCGCAATATCAGGAGGAGAATCTTCCTTACTGCCTACCAGACCAACATGTTTATCCCATGCCTTGTTACCCAGTGACCACTCATGTACACATCCAACTCCCAAAGTAGGTCTTCCAGATGAAGTTAATCCTCAACAGGCTGAAAGCCTAGGATTCCAAAGTGATGATCTCCCCCAGTTTCAGTATTTTCGAGAGGACTGTGCTTTTTCAAGTCCATTTTGGAAAGATGGAGGCAGTGATTCCCATTTCACCCTTGACCCACCAGGAAGCAAAAAGATGTTCTCATCAAGAAACAAGGAGATGCCTATTGACCAAAAAAGCCTAAATAAGTGTTCACTCAACTATATCTGTGAGAAGCTTGAACATCTCCGGTCAGCTGAGAACCAAGACTCACTTAGAAGTTTGTCTATACACTGTCTATGTGCTGAAGAAAATGCCTCTTCCTTTGTCCCCCACACACTCTTCAGGAGTCAGCCAAAATCCGGATGGTCTTTCATGCTGAGAATTCCTGAAAAGAAGAATATGATGTCTTCCCGGCAATGGGGACCAATTTTTCTGAAAGTTTTGCCTGGAGGAATTTTGCAGATGTATTATGAACAGGGATTAGAAAAACCATTTAAAGAGATACAGCTTGATCCATATTGTAGGCTTTCTGAACCCAAGGTTGAGAACTTCAGTGTAGCAGGAAAAATCCACACTGTGAAGATTGAACATGTGTCTTACACAGAAAAAAGGAAATACCATTCTAAGACAGAAGTAGTTCATGAACCAGACATAGAGCAGATGCTGAAGTTGGGGTCCACATCGTACCATGACTTCCTGGACTTTCTGACTACTGTGGAGGAGGAGCTGATGAAGTTGCCAGCTGTTTCAAAACCAAAAAAGAACTACGAGGAGCAAGAAATTTCCTTGGAAATTGTGGACAACTTTTGGGGTAAAGTCACAAAAGAAGGAAAATTTGTTGAAAGTGCTGTGATAACTCAAATTTATTGCCTCTGCTTTGTGAATGGGAACCTGGAATGCTTTTTAACCTTGAATGACCTTGAGCTGCCGAAGCGAGATGAATCCTATTATGAGAAGGACTCAGAAAAAAAGGGGATTGATATTCTTGACTACCATTTTCATAAGTGTGTGAATGTACAAGAATTTGAGCAATCAAGAATCATTAAGTTTGTACCTCTGGATGCCTGCCGGTTTGAGCTGATGCGTTTCAAGACTTTGTATAATGGGGATAATCTTCCCTTTTCCTTGAAGTCTGTAGTGGTGGTCCAGGGAGCATACGTGGAACTTCAGGCTTTTGTCAACATGGCCTCATTGGCGCAGAGGTCATCCTATGCTGGTTCCTTAAGGTCCTGTGACAATATAATGATACACTTTCCTGTCCCATCGCAGTGGATCAAGGCCTTTTGGACCATGAACCTCCAGAGGCAGAAGTCTCTGAAAGCCAAAATGAACCGCCGAGCATGTCTGGGGAGTTTACATGAACTTGAATCTGAACCTGTCATTCAAGTCACTGTGGGGTCAGCAAAATATGAGAGTGCCTACCAGGCAGTGGTATGGAAGATAGATCGGCTTCCAGACAAAAATTCAAGTAAATATTCAACACCCCAAGTTTATTTTCATGGGAAATAGCTTAAATATTCTCACCTTCCTCCTTGGGTTGAAACCAGGTAGAGACAGATGGCAATTTGTCAGCTGAGGCTGTGCTTTGGGGTGGGAGATGGAACATTTAGCTAAACAGCTGGTTTATTTGTTTCCTTTTGCACCTATTTCTACCAGATAAGTTTAACTGTTGAACATTTTTTAAATATCATATGAAATACCATGCTAGGCTAGGAATTTGTTGTGGATGGCGGCACTAAGAGAAAATTCGTTGATATCCATGGTTGAGATTAACGCATCAACTTCAAATGTTAAAAATATTTCTAATATAGCTGAGATTCCCTAATTAATCTTTAAAGATCTGTCATCCATGAATATACCTGAACTTCTTTGCATTCTCAGCCGATACCACTTCTTCCTTAGGTTTGCTCCCTGCTCTTTGAAATAAGACTGCTTTCATTTTTACCCAAATTGATTTTTGTTGACTGAATTCACCCATTTGGCCATCTCAACTTGTATTGTTTTTGTTTTTGACATGGCATCTCACTCTGTCATCCAGGCTGGAGTGCAGTGGCACGATCATGGCTCACTGCAGCCTCCACTTCCCAGGCTCAAGTGATCTTCCTGCTTCAGCCTCCTCAGTACCTGGGATTACAGATGCATACCATCGTGCCTGGCTAATTTTTTGTTTTTTAGTAGAGACGGGGTCTCCCTATGTTGCCCAGGCTGCTCTTGAATTCCTGGGCTCAAGGGATCCTCCCACATTGGCCTCCCAAAATGCTAGCATTACAGGTGTGGGCCACCTCATCTGGCCTAAACTGGTTGTTTTAGAATTAGGTGGACACACGTGAGTGTTAAAAATTCAGTTAATTTTTTAAAAATTTTGCAAATAAAAAATTATCTAGAAGTCAGAACTTGAAAAGACAGTTACAGTACCACATTTATTTTGGAGTAGTAAGTAAGTAGTAGTTGGCATAATATAATAAAGTCAAAAACCAAATTTTAAAATTAGAGCTCTTCCCTATTTTAGATGAGGGTTGTTGGGTTTTTTTTTTTTTTTTTTTTTTTTCCCCCTAGCAGAGCACTGGTCACTGGTCTCTGGAGTTAAATTGAGGGTGGGGTTGGGGGACCTGAGTTGATGCATTCATCCATGCATCGATCCATCCATCCATTGATCCAAATCTTTTTTTTCTTTTTTCTTTTTTTTTTTTTGAGACAGAGTCTCACTTTCTCACCCAGGTGGAGTGCGGTGGCACAATCTCGGCTTACTGCAACCTCCGCCTCTCGGGTTCAAGTGATTCTCCTGCCTCAGCCTCCGGAGTAGCTGGAACTACAGGCGCCCACCACCATGCCTGGCTAATTTTTGTATTTCGGTAGAGACAGGGTTTCACCATATTGGCCAGGGTGGTCTCAAACTCCTGACTTTGTGATCCTCCCGCCTCGGCCTCCCAAAGTGCTGGGATTACAGGCTTGAGCCACTGCGCCCGGCCCATCCATCCAAATCTTTACTGAGTACTTACTGTATACCAAGTGCCACATCAAGTGCTGGGGATAAAGATAAATAAAAATCTGATCCCTGTTTCCAGATGGCTCACAGCTGCTGTAGTCCTTCAGAGAAATTTAAGCTCATCTAGGCCCCTCCAGGCTGTGGACTTCAGAGGAAGCATTTTTCTTTGGGGTGGCCTTATGGCAGTGTTTCTCAAACCTGGCTATATTATTATTATTATTATTTTGAGATGGAGTCTTGCTCTGTTGCTCAGGCTGGAGTGCAGTGCGATAGCTCACTGCAACCTCTGCCTCCCAGGTTCAAGTGATTTTCCTGCCTCAGCCTCCCGAGTAGCTGGGACGACAGGCGTGAGCCACCACGCCTGGCTAGTTTTTGTATTTTTAGTAGAGACGGGGTTTTCCCATGTTGGCCAGACTGGTCTTGAACTCCTGACCTCAAGTGATCCACCTGCCTTGGCCTTCCAAAGTGTTGGGATTACAGGTGTGAGCCACCATGCCTGGCCAAACCTGACTATATTAGAATAACTTGAAAGCTTTTAAATCATCTCAGTGTTTAGGTTTCACTTCATGCTAATTAAATCAGAATCTCTGGCAGGGGTGGGCGGGGGAGGGAGCCAGATTCCAAGTATTTTAAGATCACTCCAGATATAAGGTGTAGCCAGAGGGAAGAACACTGCTCTCCAGGTGTTGTAAAGTTGTAGAACCAGAAGAGCAAGCCCCAGACTACAATTGACTTGAGAGGCAGCACTGCCCGTACCCTGGAGGCCATGGGACCACCTTGTCCATGACTCTCTGTTTGTTGGTTTAACATCTGTTGACTGATGAGAGCTTGAGCTATGGGCAGGATCCTTCAGGTGAGAGACACAGGCCTAGTGAGCTGAGGAGCTCCAGGACCCTGTGCAGAAGGGAAGTTCCTACATTGTCTTTCTTCCTGACACCCCATACCCTTCTTCATTAATGCCAACTTTCACCCCACAGCATTCTCAAGACTCAGATTAATTATGTTCAGTTCCCCCACACTAGCAAGGATAGCTCAGGCTTAGGGCAGAGTGAGGTGGTGATGGTGCAGCCTGGTCACAGTGAATGGTCTCAAACAGCACATTCTGATCAACTCTGCTGTGATGGGAGGGAAGGTCAGTATCTTCTATGATATAATCCACTGAGATACTGTTTCCTGCTTTCTTGTTTTTTTCTTTTTTTGGGATGGAGTGTTGCTCTGTCGCCCAGGATGGAGTGCAGTGGTGCAATCTTGGCTCACTGCAACCGCTGCCTCCTGGGTTCAAGCAATTCTAGTGGCTGAACCTCCCAAGTAGCTAGGATTACAGGCCCGCACCACCACACCCGGCTAATTTCTTATATTTTGTGTAGAGATGGGGTTTCACCATGTTGGCCAGGCTGGTCTCAAACTCCTGACCTCAGGTGATCCACCCGCCTCGGCCTCCCAAAGTGGTGGGATTAGAGGAGTGAGCCACCGTGCCTGGCCCCTGCTTTCTTTTATAACTTGGCTAGAGAGGCAAATTGAACCATTTGCATCATCATGCCAGAGAAACCAGTTTTAAGGTCTTCATACAAGGTTCCAAATGATCTATTCTAAAAGTTACTTGTGCTAGTTTTAGGTTAGAGGGTTTAAACAAAATCAGAGTATTAGCTTTTGTTTTGCTCAACAAAAAGGGAAAGAGAGGCAGGCAGAAAGTCAGGCAGGCTGGAATGCCTATTGGAACCTCCTGGATCTGCAGGTTTCCCCTGAAATCTGGGTGATAAACTAACTCCCGTTGTTTTTCGTTGATCCTAGAGATGGTCTCGAGGACTAGAACAAAAGGTCCAAAGCAGTTTTTGCATAGACTTGAAGTGGTAATTATGCTTTTGAGAGAGAAGCACAATAGGCTCAGGCTGTGGGCTTGCCCACGTGGTGTCAGAGGGACAACAGCACAGGCTCCCTTTGTAGTCCATTCCTATTGCTCTACTTAGAGCAGGTGCTCTGGGAGGCCCTGAAGGAAATAAGCACTTGGCTAAAGCCTGGCCAGGGTAACCACACTTATTTTTCAAACTGAGAAACCATACCAATCATCTTTTCTAATTTTGGGAGTGCAGACATGTATGAAGCTTTTTGTGAAAATGATCCTGTTTATAACACTGCATTTTTTTCAGAGTCAATGGTGTAGTTTGAACTGATTCAATCAACAAGAATTTATTGAGAAGGAGGCTCACTCATTTACTCCACAAACATCTACTAAAGTTCTTCTAGGTATAGGTTCTGTGCTGAGTGTTTTAAGAGATACAGACACAAACATGATTCCTACTCTACCAGAAACTTAACAGTCTAGAAGGTGAGACAGACTCTGAAGCAGCTACCCAAATGCACTGTGGAAAAGTGCATAGTTCCAGGCTTGGACAAACATATGCACTTAGGGATCCCAGAGGAAAGGGTAATAAACTGCCTGGGGACTAGGGAGGGCTTCACTGAAGAGCTGATGGCTGGGAGAGTCAATAGAGTTTCCATCAAAGAAAGAAACAGCAGAACCACAGGTGTGTGGGTGGGGGATCTTACCTAAGTTTTGGGGCTGAGGGAGTGGTCGGGGAAGAGACCAGTGTATTAAGACCTTGTGGGCCATGCTGTGGGGTGTGAAGTTTATCTGTCAACAGGGCCTCAGGGTTGTTTTCAGGCATGACTGCTACAGAATCATATCTTGTTTCAGAAAGGATGGCATGCAGTGCAGAGGAAAGATTTAGGAGTAGATTATAGACACAGGTAAGTTGGGAGGAGGTGAGGGATGCTGAGCAAAGGCAGTGGCAGAGAGAGAGGCAAGAGATGGGTGAGCGAATTCAGGGGAGGTGCCCCTAAGTGATGACAGATTCTGTATGGGCATGAGGGAAAGGGAGGGAATGGGACAAGGTCAGGGGCTCTGGCTGTGGTGGATAGGTGGGCAATGGTGCCATTAGCCGAGATAGCCTGGAATCTTCTCATCACTCATCCTTTTAAAGTCTGTTTCCCAGTCCTGGCCACATGTTAGCATCATTAAAGCTTCAAACACATACCCATATTTGGGCCCCATCCCCTACTAATCGGGCTCTATGAAGATGAGGCCCAGGTGTTGATGTTTATAAAGGCTCATGCAGCCAGGGTTGAGACTACTGACCTGATCCCCTAGGCAGAGATCATTCCTCCCTGCTTTGCATATGCCTTTGTCTTCTAGAGCTCTGTTATTGCTCTCCCATGAGTATTTATTTATTTATTTATTTATTTATGAGACAGAGTCTCACTCTGCCACCCAGGCTGGACTGCAATGGCACGATCTTGGCTCACTGCAACCTCCACCTCCTGTGTTCAAGAGATTCTTCTGCCTCAGCCTCCCGAGTAGCTGGGACTACAGGTGCGCACCACCACGCCTGGCTAATTTTTGTATTTTTAGTAGAGATGGGGTTTCGCCATATTGGCCAGGCTGGTCTCAAACTCCTGACCTCGTGACCTGCCCAGTTTGGCCTCCCAAAGTGCTGGGATTATAGGCATGAGCCACTGCACCCGGCCTCCCATGAGTATTTATTAGCAGTGGAGCTCACCAAGAACAATGACAAGAATGGACATTTCCAGGGAAACTGGCTGGACCTGAACTTGGCCTTCAGGAATTCTTTTGTAAAACCGTCATATCACCAGGCCCACAGAGGACAACATTTTACAGGCATTTCAGTCAATTACACAGTGATAATTCACTGAACAAATCCTTTGGGATCACAGCTGCTTTATTGAGATCAGGTCTGTGCACAAAGAGGAGGCCCAGGGAAAACACAGTGGGGCTGTGTCAGGTGGCGTCCAGAGGGCATGGTGCAGCTGTGGGCCTGGCTTGGGGCAGGACATTTCTGGGATTACAGGGCCCTGCCCCAAGCTTCTCCATTGAGGGGGTGGGGAGGGCAATGCAGAGAGTGAGAGGGTGCCAGGGCAGGCTATAAGCTAATTTGCCTCTTGAGAAGTAGGGTAATAATAAGGTTGGAGCAGAGAGGAAATCTTTGTCCTAAGGCAGTACTTCTCAAACTTTTGTGTGCCCAGGAATCACCTTGTTAAAATGTGGATTTTAATGGAACAAGTGGGATCTGGAATACTGTGTTTCTAACAAGTGCTGATGTGACGGCAATGCATCTGGCCCAAGGAACACGCTTAGAATAGCAGGATCCCAGAATGCATCTCTATTTTTCTATATGACTTTTAGATCAGTTGTGTATTTAGAGAACATAAAGTTTTTAACAAGCTCTTTAAAATTTTATCCTTTTCAAGATAGTCTCGGAAAACTTTGCATTATTTGAAAAGATACTTCAAAAATGGAAGCTGAATGAATAGCACTGGAGTGCAGTGGCGAGGTCTCAGCTCACTGCAACCTCTACCTCCCAGGCTCAAGCCATCCTCCCACCTCAGCCTCCCAAGTAGCTGGGACCACAGCACGTGCCACCACGCCTGGTTAATTTTTTGTATTTTTGGTAGAGATGGGGTTTTGCCGTGTTGCTCAGGCTGGTCTCGAACTTCTCAGCTCAGGCAACCCACCCGCCTTGGCCTTCCGAGTGCTGGGATTATAGGTATAAGCTACCGCACCTGGCAAGAACATATAAACTAGTCTACTATGTTCTAATTATAAAACTTTAAAAAAAATTTTTTTTTCCTTCCTGGGAATTTGAGGGATCAGGATTGACCTTTTTTATTGGGGAAATCACCTGTGATTTCTGGAAAGGTGGGGAGGGCTGCTGGTCCCTTAATGTCCCTTCTAACCAGCTTGTCAATGCTTAGTATTCCTTTGACAGTGGGCAGGTCTTTCATTTTTCAACAAAGGTTTGCCTGAGGCACTAGCTCACAGACTTCATTCATACTAAGGTGTGAATGACAGCAGAGGAGCTTAGGCTTTGTTGGGGTGGTAGAGAGAGAAAGAGAAAGGAAAAAAGAGAAAGACAGCTGAAGACAAATGAGGATGCTGGTTAGCCAGAGGAGGTGTATATGGTGGCACAGAATTATTAAGGGGAATGAGAGTGGTGGAGGATCAATTAAATATATCTACCTCTAACTTCCCAATTTTTCGACTTTTCTCTTTTTTTCTTCTGCCCTGTCATCAGCACATTGGTTGCTCTCTCCTCCTCCACTCTGTCATCCTCTTGCTATTCTTTCCCTTCGGCCCTCTAACAGTTCAGTTTCAGGTGTAAAATATTTTGGTTCAGGAGGGACTGGATATCAACTAGACCTAAGATTTTGTGATTTACATTCCCCGTCCTGAGAAAAGGAATTATGTTGAGTGAACAACGACCAAAGCTGGACAGTTCCCCCTGGTGGTCAGCACTGAGACAACACGATTTTCCTCTATCTTTTATTCATTAATTGGTGAATTTGAAAATAATCTGTTAAGCCCCAAACATGACAGACATTGTGCTAAGGACAGACATGACACCTGTCCCTGTGGGGCAGAAAGTCTGAAGAGGGAGTGTGTTACTAAACATTGTAGAGCATTTAGCATTTTCAAAAGCCTTAAAAAATAAGCCAGAAAACTTGAAAGGAAGAAGGCTTTTACCATTTTTAAAGAAAAGCAGGTAGAAAGGTTTTGTTTCTGACATTTTTTGTACCACTAAGTCTTCAATTTGGGTTTAGTTCTTCAATTTTCATCGTAAAATTTCCCCAAATAATTTTTTCTTATAAAGTGTGAGTATCAGATCATGTCTAGTATAATTTTTAACTCTGAATGTGTAACATTCACAGTCCCTTTATTAGCAAAATTATAGTAATTAAATAATACTGGCTTTATAGTTGAATAGCACTTTGCAAAATGATATGTCTGGCTCATCTATATTGCTATAGAATACTACTGCCCCAGTGCTGTATGCATATGAACTGGTTAATCCTCACAACAGCCCTTATAAGGTTCAGGTTATCCTCATTATCCACATTTTTAGATGAAGAAACTGAGGCTCAGAGAGATAAGCAATTTGTAACCCTAGCCTTAATCACTTTGCCATAACAAGACTGAAGAGTGCCTGCAGTAAGTGTAAATGAACTTACTGTATCCTCACTGCAGACAGAATACTAAAAAGAGTAATGGAGTTTGCAGTCTCTCTGGGTGTGTGTGTATGAGAATGAAGTTATCACTTGCCTGCAGTGATCAGGTTGTTAAGAGCATCTCAGAGGCCACTGTTGTCCTACCCTTCCCGTAAGTGGTAGAGATGGCTAATGAGCATCTGTTGGTTAATTGATTGATGACTTCTCAAGGCTTTTTACAGCCTTAGAATTCTATTAGTCACTCTACAAGAAACAGGTTGTATGGAACGAAAGGTAATTTATCTTTTAAGAATTAAGTGAAATCCTTTAAACTCTTGTTTTTGTGTCTAAAGCTATATTCTGATGGAAATGCTCTTTCTCTAGCTATGTCAGTGGTACAGTAATTTAATCTGGGTCTTGAAATTACTCTTTATCTCATACATTTATTTAAGTAAAGATAGCCACATTGGATATGGAGATGCTATGAACAACGCAACAGAATCATGGAATGTTTGTAAAGCTGCTGCAGTGATTACAATGAAAATATTTTTCATTTCCTTATAACACACACACACACACACACACACTATATGACCCTCATCTAAAATCTTTGAAATATATCCAGTATCTCTGGGTCTGGCACTGAACCTGGCCTGGCATAGCACAGATGCTCAATAAGTGACAAATTGAGTGAAAACCAATATTAGATTAAAATATTAAAGGCCAATATGCCCATCTCTACTCTGTATAGCTGTTCCAGTCAAAGTATTTTGGAAGGATGTGTGAGAATTACAGTAGGGAAAAATAATTTATTCTACTGAAAAAAGAATTCTTGGCCTGGAACATTTTCTGAAAAGTTAAGTTTAACTTTTAAAAATCAGAATTTTAAAATAATGTGACTTAATTTGGGCTGAAGTTTATTTTTGAGTTATCTGTATATAGACGGTAAGGAAATGAATAAATTAATAATTATAAGACGTTACTCAGTCTAAGAGAAAGAGGCTTGTACAGATCTTTAGCACATTGTAGCCAAATAATTATGTTTAATATAAATATTACTCATATCTTTTAATTAAGGAAAACAATTAAGTTTAACAATATTACTATATTGTTTAATATAAATTAAACATTAATATTAAAAATATTGCTTAAAATAAATATTTAGCAGATTATATTACTATAATATAGTAATTATATTGTTATATACTAATATAATTTGCTAAATATAGTAATATTTCTAATTAATATTAGTAATATTTCTCATTGAAAACGTTTTTAGGAGTTCATCTGTGCCTGCATATAGTAATATACTTTTATTTTTATATTTTTACCATTCTTATTCAAAATAGTAATGAAGTTGAACTTGTTTTTAAAGCTAGTACTTAAAAATGGCAGACAGCTTTCCCCCTAGTTGGTGCAAAATTGTAGATTTTCATGGTATGTTGTTTAAATGGAATTTGCACTGCTGCAGTGCTAATGAAATTCCTTATTAAGGAGAGAGATGAGTGCCTTTTATGTTCAAGATAAATGTTCAATGGCCATTAAAATACTTTGACTATTTGATTTTTTTTTCCCTCAAGGTCTAGATCATCCCCATTGTCTGTCATACAAATTAGAGCTTGGATCAGACCAAGAAATTCCCTCTGATTGGTATCCATTTGCTACTGTTCAGTTTTCCGTGCCTGACACCTGTGCCTCAAGGACAGAGGTCAGGTCTCTGGGAGTGGAGAGTGATGTCCAGCCACAGAAACATGTTCAGCAGCGAGCTTGCTACAACATCCAGGTACATCCCAAAGCTTCTAGAACTGTGACCTGATTTGGCTTTAAATATTTGTTTTGCTGTCTTTTGTAATCGTGTATGTGTTGTGTGTGTGTGTATATGTGTGGTGAGATTTGCCCTAGAGAGGATCTCAGCTATGGAAACTTGATGGCCACCATTGAGCTTAGTTCTTCCTATCCATTCTGGAGAATGTTGGGAACACTTAATAATTTAGCTCTCAATGAAAAACAGGACATTAAAAATGAATCTACAATTTAGAAGCATATTTATAATAAAAATTATGATGTTAGAACACCATTTCTCAAAATATGTGCTGCAGAACATGTGTCCCATATAATTATCCAAGAAAAAAATAAGTTGGGGAATGCCGTATACTAAATTAATGTTAAATAAAGGCCCCCAAGAAGTCCTGCAATAAGGAAACTTGTTAAACTTAGTTAACCCAGTTTTTCCCAACTCATTGGCTATTGTGTCTTGTCTGTGTGGGTATGTGTATGTAAAACACTTATACCTATCTTGTGGAATAGTGTTCTGTGGAGCATGCTTTAGGAAATGCTGAGTTACTCTATTATGGTAGTTTTCAGTTTTTTTTTTTTTTTTTTTTTTTTTTTTTTTTTTTTTTTTTTAAGACGGCATCTCACTCTCACCCAGGCTGGAGTGCAGTGGCACAATCTTGGCTCACTGCAACCTCCGCCTCCTGGGTCCAAGCGATTCTCCTGCCTCAGCCTCTCAAGTAACTAGGATTACAGACACCCACCACCACACCCAGCTATTATTATTATTATTATTATTATTGTATTTTTAGTAGAGATGGGGTTTTGCCATGTTGGCTAGGCTGGTCTCAAACTCCCGACCTTAGGTGATCTGACCATCTCGGCCTCCCCAAGTGCTGGGATTACAAGCGTAAGCCACCATGCCTAGCCTATTGGTAGCTTAAAGTTTTATTTTAAATTTTTAAATAGAGATGGGATCTCACTATGTTGGTCAGGCTGGACTCAAATTCCTGGTCTCAAGTGATCCTCCTGCCTCAGCCTCCCAAAGTGCTGGGATTATAAGCGTGAGCCACCATATCCAACCTGGTATTATGGTAGTTTTAAATGTTTGCCATCAGGTCTTCTGCATTCTTAGGCAGATGAACTAAAGGAGGACATACACTTACATCTGTTTCTAAACTTGTTTTCCCTTCTTATCCTCAAGTTTAGTAGATACATGGATGTCTTCTGCCACGTATTTCCCACAGTATCTTGAAATGGTGATGCATCTTGCTGATTTTTTTTAAAAGGTTTTCTTTTTTTTGAGACAGAGTCTTGCTCTGTTGCCCAGGTTGGAGTGCAGTGGCATGGTCTCGGCTCACTGCAACCTCCGCTTCCTGGGTTCAAGTAATTCTCCTGCCTCAGCCTCCCGAGTAGCTGGGATTACAGGCGCCTGCCACCACGCCTGGCTAATTTTTTGTGTTTATAGTAGAGATGGGGTTTCACCATGTTGGCCAGGCTGGTCTCGAACTCCTGACCTCGTGATCTGTCTGCCTCGGCCTCCCAAAGTGCTGGGATTATAGGTGTGAGCCACCACGCCCGGCCTAAAAGTATTTTTTAACTAGAAAATATTTCAAAAATCACAAAAATTAAACAGTGCATTACAGACAGGTGATTCAGTTTAGAATGTATGTTTCCCTTCTGTCTTTCACATGAGCAACATTTTATACTTTCTAATAGCATTTATTTTATTTTTAAAAATTTAAATTTTGCCTGTTACACAGCCCTCAGGAGGTCCTGAGAACATGTGCCTCTCAAATAGCATTTTAAAATCTATGTGTTGCTTGACTTGCAGCAATGATTACTGCCATTCTGATTTTCTACTAATTTATTTCTATTAAAAATAGTGATATTATACATGACATCGCTAATATCAACTGGGTTTCCTATACTATAGTAATGTGAATCAGGATTTTTCTTTATTTTGGACTATCTGTTTAGAAGTCTGTTTGGGTCCAGTTATCTTTTTCTACTGATGAAAGTAATGATAGGTAGTGCTGTCCCGTGCAGCCCCTTCAGACCTGAAGGATGTATTTCCCCAGCAGGTGGGAATTGCTGCTGCTGAAGATAGCTGCCTTTCCTGAGGTCATGCCTCCTTCCTGGAATCTATGCAGGGGTGTATAGGCCCCTTTCCATCAACTTGGGCTAACGCTGTAGGTCAGCCCAGCTTCAGCTCTCCAGGGCATGGGCAGAAGCCTTCATTCTGACTACATTGCATCCCAGCTTCTCTCTCTGCCCATTTAGCTTCATTTCCTGCCTCACTCCCCCATGAATGTTGAACTCAACGGCACTCTCCAGTAAACTTTCTGCACACAGATCTCCATCTCAGAGTCTATTTCTTGGGGAACCTGACCTACAACACTAGGTATATATGTATTATGTGTGACTGAAATGTGGGTCAAGTGCGCATGGAGACTGTGTTTATAGTTATTTTCCTATTCACAGGACATGCCAGGTTCATGCAGTTTTAGTGGACAATTAAAAATTACTTTACAAAGTATTTCTAGCTTTAGTAGCATTTACTAGTTGATCTGCACCTGGTGGCAGTTTCAAAATGTTTTCTTCCATTTAGTAATTATCTGTTGCCAGATACTGCTCCACATGCAGGGACACAGCAGTGTGAACAGAGAGACAAAGTCCCTGTCCTCATGGAGCATAGTTTCTAGTGGGGGTAAACGAAAAATAGTTAGTAGATAAATAAATAAATAAATAAATAAATAAATAAATATGATTTCAACTAATAACAAATTCCAAGAAGGTAATACAATAGGGTAACAGGATAGAGAGTGACTAGAGGGCTTTATCAGGGGTAGTCCTGGAGGACCTCCAGGAGGATGTGACATTTGAGCTGAGACAAAAATGATGAAGAGCAGATGGTTTACTATTAGGTTGCTGCAAAAGTAATCACGGTTTTTGCCATTAGTTTTGCAGCAACCTAATAGTTTGTAAGCTGGCTTGTTTCAGTTAGATAATTTTGGGTGCATTATAAATCTTAAGGGGGCCAATGGCTAGATACATGATACAGCCATATATTCAGGTAGAGGGATAATTGACCATATGTCTAGTCAGATCTGTAAATTTTTTTCAATATACATATTCTGTATACATTTTATAAAAACTACGTTTGACTTAGAAGACAGTTTTGGTGCTCTTGAAGACTTGACCCTGGTGGGGAGGATTTGAGGGGCTCTGTTGTTCAAAAGGAGAGCAGAGCGCCTCACTTGGAAGCTACTGTAGGAGGGTAGAGGGCTGTGTCTGTGTCCAAAGGGTGAGGTTTGTGCAGTCTGTGCCACATGCGTAAAATAGGACTGAAGAGGTGTAAGTGCTGTGTTGCATTTGTTAATGCTGCCTGTGTTTTGCTTTTGCATAACAGGTTGAAATAGAAAAGAAGTGGATTAAAATCGATGGAGAAGACCCAGATAAAATTGGTGACTGCATAACTCAGTAGGAGTAGCAAGAGTTTATGATGACAGCCCACTTGTCAAATATGTAATTCACCGAAACCACACCAAGTCCTGCTACTGTAGAGTGGAAATGACTTCTGAATAGCGGTTTTAGGACAGGTCTGATGGCTGTGTTTAGAGAAGTTTAGACCTAAAACCGAACAATCTGTATTTTTTGCTTTTCATATGTTTTTGTCCTAGGGGTTCGATCTAAAATGTTTCTATAATTCGTGTGATGTTTTGCTTCCTATTGAAACTCAAAGGCACTGTTACTCGTTGTGTGACCCCGCAGCCAGTATGATTTTTGATTACTCAGTGGCTGACTGTTTTGCTCCCTGGATTACTGAGGTGCCGTCTTTATTTTTTCCCATCTCTTCTTGCTGCTTAGTGTCTGTACTAGAGGGTAAGGGAATCAAAGGAGACATAAACCAAAATACTTAATTTTCCCTCTTTCTTGCCTCTGAAATGTGGCTAGGTGTAGAATGATGTTGAAACCACAGGCTAAAATGTAGATCTGGAAGTATCTGTGCTTTTGAATTACTTATTTACCTGTCCTCTTACCATTGGTAAATAATAATTGGCTATATTTGGTACCTGTCTCTCTCCTACTGTATTGTCATTTTCAAAATGTGTTTGTTTTCTGGCACGTGCTGCAAAGAAGCTATTTCTGTTGTCCTACATATTTTAGAATAAATCACTAAGACATATTTCCTTTCACTTGGCAGGATTCCTTTCAAAATGGAATCTGAGTATTAGACACTAGTTAAAATATTTGTGTATATTAAAGATGAATTTTTAAAATTTATAAATACTATTTTCCAAAAGTACAGACTCTAAGGACATATTTTGATAAAGTATTATTTGTAATGAACACAAGCCTCTAGATTTAGAAGTCTAAATCACATTATGATTATTTTATACTAGTTCTGCTATCATGCTGTTTTATGCTAATTCTGCTTATTTTAGAGTATTTTTCATTAAAAGGTGAGCAAAGTGAAAGATACTTGGTATTTTACCCAGATTTCTAAGAGGCAACATTTTTATTCTTCAGAGTCAGGTAAATGACTATAATAGTTTGGTTTCTAATGAAAAGTCAATAGCATTAGCAGTTATAATTCTGTTTATAATTTCCTTTCAGCATTTACAGTGAAAAGTGAGAATTTTAAAATTTATGAAATCTATATTCCAGGTATCGTTTTTAGTCTGAAAAACAAACTCCCCCATGTGGTATTAATATACCTTCAATTTATGTTGAATCTTAAACATAATTAGGAGATATTTCTCTCTATTTGCTAGATTTGTTTTGAGTCAAAACTGATTTAGTGTTCTTCCAAACAACATTTATGTGTTGGCCTACAGAGTTTATTTCATGTGTTTTATTTAATATTTAATATTATATTACATTCATTGAAATCTGTTCAAAAACAGATTAAGACAAACATTTATGATAGTCTGTATCAATCAGCAGATTTTATTGCTTTTCATTATTTTACTGTAAAGGCAAAGAATGCAATAGGTGATGGTTGGTTGAAAGGAATTGTTATGGCTGTTTTTATTTTTTACTTTTCTTGAGACAGAGTCTCACTCTGTTGCCCAGGCTGGAGTGCAGTGTGTCATCTTGGCTCACTGCAACCTCCGCCTCCTGGGTTCAAGGGATTCTCCTGCCTCAGCCTCCAACTAGCTGGGATTACAGGCGCAAGCCACCATGCCTGGCTAAAATTCTTTTGTATTTTTAGTACAGACAGAGTTTCCCCATGTTGGCCAGGCTAGTCTCGAACTCCTGACCTCAGGTGATCCACCAGCCTCGGCCTCCCAAAGTTCTGGGATTACATGCGTGAGCCACCATGCCCGGCCGCTATTGCTCTTTTTAACTTCATTTGATGCCTTGCTTATAATATCATATGCTTGAGGCTCACTGTTGATGTAGAGTAGGGCAAATCTGTGTGTGTATGTCATTAAAAAAAATTCTACCATCTTTCTTTATCATCTGGTGTGGGCGCACTCTAGAGTGACTTCAGTCTGCTCAGAACGAATGTGGAGCCCGGCCGAAACTGATGCTGCCCACGGTCCCAGTGAAGTTAGGTGGGTTAATTACTGCCATTCCTTTCTAAGTGTGTTTTATGGCATCCTGCCCACAAAGAACTCACAGTCTGATTAGGATGAACTTAATGACTATTTACACCTCAAAATGTATTCAGCAAAGGGTTCACTTAATCGCCCCTCATGCTTCACAGGTTGACTAGTATCTGTGGGTACCTCCCCGCCCAGGTTATTCACTCACAAGCCACTGGGCCTTCAGGACATCTCAAGATTCAGTCTTGACAATATAATAGCAAAAGCTGGACTAAAGCCCAAATGGATTGTCCGTGGCAATGCAGAAGCTGATAGCATTAACAGCAGGGTGTTACAGCATAATTGTTAATTCGCACATCTATTAGGATCCTTAAATATTCATTACTTAGTGTTAAATTAACATTCTGTGTAGGGAGGGGAGGCTTATTCAATTCTTCTGACCTCAGAACTGGCAGAAGGTCAGATGTGACTACAGAACTCTAGGTGAAAAATCAGGTAGGGTTCAAATTAAGTAGAACTGCCCTTGCCGGAATAGCAATCTTCAAAAAACCCTTGCTTTTAGGGGAGGGAAGCGGGGAAGGAAAGGAATGAGGGAGGAAATATTCCTTTCTAGCATTCATTTTGCTTAGATCACTCCATTGTGAGTTTGACCATTTTGGAGTCAAATGAGCAGACTTCCAAGGAGTTGACCAGTTTGTGACTAGTCTGGTCACCTTTCCAGTTACAGGATCATATTAACTGTGTAAATGAATTCATGGGTAGATCATTTGTGCAGATCTGAATTTAAGAACATTTCCTTTTTCTGTGGGAATCACAAGAGTTTATCCATTAAAAAAAGATATGTAAAAAGGATACTTTCCAGCACATAAATAAAGGCTGGAATTTTACAACCTGATGTATATATTAGACAGTTCTAGGATGTTAGTTCCTTTCATTCCAGAGCTATGCTTGTGATACAGCCCCTTTTCTTATAAATTCAGTTAGAAGGACTTCCTTAACAATGACTATTATAATGTTTTACTTAAAATACAGTTTTATATTCTGTCAATGCAAATATAAGACAGGTTGAGCCTTAATCATGTAACAAAATATTTTGTAGATTACATATTGATTTTTCAAAAATTAAAAATGTATTTCAAACTATTCTTACTGTGCTGTGAATTTATATCTTCTTCTGCAAGACCTGGGGCTATTTTTTTTTCTTAAGGTATGAAATCAATTTCAATAACCTTAAACAATTGACCCTCTGTCAGGCGTATGTCAGGCTCCACTCTTAAGGAGTCAGTGACCATGACCTCTTCGCATATCCTGGAAAAATGACATCATCAAAGTATAGTTGATAATGTTATAAAGGATGATTTTAAAAATAGGGTATAATCATGACTCACAAAGATATGAGGCTGGGCGTGGTGGCTCACGCCTGTAATCCCAGCTGTTTGGGAGGCCGAGGCGGGTGGATCATGAGGTCAGGAGATCAAGACCATACTGGCTAACACGGTAAAACCCCGTCTCTACTAAAAATACAAAAAAAAAAAAAAAAAAAAAATTAGTTGGGCGTGGTGGCGGGCGCCTATAGTCCCAGCTACTGGGGAGGCTGAGGCAGGAGAATGGTGTGAACCCGGGAGGCAGAGCTTGCAGTGAGCCGAGATCGCGCCACTGCACTCCAGCCTGGGCAACAGAGTGAGACTCCATCTCAAAAAAAAAAAAAAAAAAAAGAAATATATGAAATGAATACTTGCATAAGATTACCATATTCAAAGCCTTTCACAATTTTTCCTTGAAAACAGAAAAAACTTTGTCCACAGAATTCCATGGAATTTTCAAACTTTGGCAACTTGTAGAGTAGTCCTGTAGAATTAATGTGCACCTAAAAGCCAGCCACATTTTTAAAGTTTAGAAAACCAGTTTTACATAATTGCACAGAATGTATTTCAGGTAAGATATATGTGTGGGTGGTAGGGAGTTGGGGGAGAGTGGAGGGGAGTTGTGGGGAAGTGGAGGGAGGCTATAGGAGATATGAAGGGAATCAGTGCTTATAAAGGACGAACCTAACAACCTCTCCACCCTCCTTTTTATAAGAAATCTGCCTTGTGTTGAAATTAAATTTTTATTGAGCTACTAAAGTTAATATTTCAAAATGGCATCAGTACTTCATAGAAGACAGAGAATGAAACACCATTTTAGCCACTGCTAGCACTCACAAGGCTTGGCCCTAGTTCTTCAGGAACAGCAAAAGGATTGACTGGTAAAAACTGACCGTATTTGTAACAACAGTCCTCAAAATCCCATCAATCAATTCTTCCCTGTTTTGTCTCAACTCTGGCTAGACTGTCCCACCGCTTTTGTGTAGACACAGGGTAGATTTTGATGTTGTCTCTCCTAGACCGTCCCCATCCTCTGCAACTACTGTATTCCAAGGAACTTAAACCCTTAGCCAGGGCCCTAAAACACAGGGTTATGTGTATTCTGTTGAATCATATGTAATCGCCAATATTTACCTTTCTTGATGGGAATTTCATGGGCTCAATCTAATTATCCACATATTTCCCTAGGTCATATGTTACAAGCACTTTTTGTTATCCTGCTTAGAAATGGCATTGAAATATGAATTTGACTAATTTTTAAAGCAAGACAGAGTTGCTAGTCAAGAAGCAAATAGTTGAATTACAAAAATCCATAGATTCAAGCTACAGATAATATTGTGCCTTTAAAATCATCTGTAAGGAATGTAATCATTTTCCTCTGTAAGGAAAAGGAAAACTGATTAGATTAATTGCCCCAAGTTTTAAAATATTTCAGTTCATTTCCATGAGACTTCCTGGGGAAGAAAGGCACAGCATCATTAGACTCTGGGTTTTGCTGCTTCCCCTTCATGTATCTGCACTCGCACAGCCTTCCAAACTTCAGAGGGAAGAGTGGCTTCTTTAAATCATATGATTGTGCGTGTTGACATTTTCCTGAGAAGTCCCTTTTGTAGAACCCAGAATTGTGAACTCCATGAAATGTAATTTGCAGTACATTCTTTAAACAGAAGAGGGTGCTCTCGGGCAAGCTGATGCTACCCAGCGCTAGAAATGTAAGCATTTAAATTTGGTGGTGCTTGTATTATGATTAGTGCAAGATCTTGGGGGCATTTAATAAAGCATTTCAAAGCATTGTGAGTCCAGTGGAGTATAATTAAAATTAATGCAATAGACAAACACATTAAAGTATTCTTAATGCCTAGTCTAAAAATGCTGTCGAATACAGTTTTACACATCCGAAAGATTTAAATACTATGCTTGTCTCTAAACATTTCTAACTGTTACAGAGAAAGAAAAACAGTGTCTTCCTTCTCCACAGGTTTCAAACAAAATTTTTCTAATGAGAGTTAATAAACTCAAAATCTTCTTTCTTTAAAAGATTTATAAGCTATTATAATTAATTCATCCTGCTTTGGCATGTGTCAAGGTCAATGTGGTCTCTAAAAATCTCCAGTCCAGGATTGTACTTTCAGCTTCTTAGGTAAGAACAAGCAAAGATATATGCTTTCAGGAGAATATTTCATGCTGCCTTGACTCAGGGACAAGCCTTGGTTCTGTTTCAGTCCTCAGAAAGCAGTAATGAATATTGTTCTTTTCAAGATGGGCTCTGTATTTCTCTCAGAAATCTCCCTGGGTGGATGTTGTTGTTTTTTATAAAGCCAGTTAGGACACTCTCTTTCCAAAAGTTTTATATCATGAGTAGTCTATGAGTGTAGCTGAACGCACGCAGCATTCCCAAAGCCTTCTGAAGTACAGAAGGCTTCCTAAAGACATTGGCAGGCAGTTTGGCACTCTGAGTCACCTCAAAATGCTATGTGACCTTCGTTCCAAATAATCATCTTGCTGATCATTCTAATTTTCTTAAGTGCTTACTATATGTCTGCATTTTTCTAGGTACTAGGGATAAGTAATTACAAAAACAGTTAATTCCTGCTCTTATAGAGAGCATATAATAGTGGGGGAAGTCAGACAATAAATATCAAGTTGTGATTATTGCTATGCAGAAAAATAAAGCAGGGTAAATCAAAAAAGAGTGGTAGAAGCGTGCCATTTTAGATAGGTTGGTAAGGGACGTTCTCTTTGATGAGATGACATTCTAGCAGCGAGACCTGAAAGAAATGAGGTAGAGTGCCACCCAGATCCCCAGGGAAGAGTGTGTCCAGCAGAGGGCTCTGCTAGTGCATAGGTGCGGGACTCGGGGTGCTAACCCGTCAGAGGAACATCACAGAGGACAGATGGCTGCTGGATGGCCATATCGGAGTGAGCAAGGGGGTGGGATGGAGGTGGAAAGAGATCAGAGAGATTGTGGGGAGGTGGGGGAGGCAGACCACCTAGGGTTTTGTGGGCCATGGATTTTACTCTGAGTGAGATGGGAGCCCCTGGAAGGCTTTGTGCAGAGGAGGGGTAGAACTTTGTTACATGTTAAGATGATCGTGTGGACATAAAAAGGAGGTAGAGGCAGAAGCAAAGAAGGTAGTTAAGAGTCTATTGCAGTATCTCAGGTGTCTTAGTCCTTTCTTGCTGCTATACCTGAGACTGAGGGATAGCAGAAATTTCTCACAACAGAAATTTCTCACAATCTTGGAGGCTGGGAGGTCCAAGATCAAGGTGCCAATAGATTCCGTGTCTGGTGAGTGCCTGTCCGTTTCTTACAGTAGGCACGTTCTTGCCGTGTCCTCACATGGCAGGAGGGGCAAAAGGGCTCCCTGAACCCTCTTTTATAAGGGCACTAATCCTGTTCATAAGGACAGAGCCTTCATACCTAATTACCTCCCAAAGACCCCACCTTTCACTACCATCATCTTGGGGGTTAGGTTTCAATATATGAATTTTGCGTGGGACACAAACATTCAGATGATAGCATCAGGTGAGAGGCGACGGTGATTGAGAGTGGTGACAGGAGATGAAAAATGGTTGAATTCAGAACATATTTGAAATATGGAGCCAATAGTATATGCCGATGGATTAGATGTGGCGCGTGAGGGAAAGAAGGGAACCGAAACAACTGCCAGATTTTTGGCCTGAGCAACGAAAGAGTGGAGTTGATTTTATGGACGAGGGGAAGGGTGTTGTAGGAGCAGGTTTTGGGGAGAAAGATCAGGAATTCATGTTTGGATGTGTTAACTTTGAGATGCCTATTAGACGTCTAATGGAGACAGCAAGTAGCAATTGAATGTACAAGGCAGGAAAGAGGGCTGGGATAAAGATGCGCCTCTTAGAGATATCAGCACTTTCAGCCATGGGACTAACTGGGATCACCTGGGAGTAAATATAGACTAGGAGTGGGCTGAGAATTGAGCCCTTGGTCTCCCTGGAGTTTAGAGGTCAGGAAAATGAGGGCAATGCCATAAAGGACACTGAGGAAGAGTAGCTGGAGTAGAAGAAAAAAGAGAATGGCATTCATTCCAGGGGTCAAGTGAAAAAGGATGTAATGAGTTTCCTCAAATGCTGCTGCTAGAGTAAGATGAGGACTGAGAGTTGACTACTGAATCTAGCAACATGGAAATGGTGACCTTGACAGAAACAGTGTCATTGAAGTGAGAGCAATGGAAGCAAACTCAAGCAGGTTTGGACTCAGGGAGTAAATGGCTTTGTAGGGGAAGCAAAATTTCCTTCTACCCTCTTCAGTTCTGTTGTTGGTCCAAGAATTAAACTGACATAAGACACATTAACAGGAGAAAAGCATACCAATTTTATTAATATTTTTACACGGACGTGGCAGTCTTCAAAAGGGAAATGAAGACCCTAGGAAGACAGTAAGCCATGAAGCTTATATACATTTTCACGCAAAGAACAATAAATTATGGGGATGTGACAAGACAAAGGGGCTTGGGCTTGGGGCATTAAATTGTAGGACAGTGCCTAGGAAATACATGGGGGAAATTAACGAAAGACAGGGTCGTTTAATTAGTAGTTTGTTGTGGAAGTCAATTTCGGCATCAACTCCTAGTCTCTGGTGATAAGAATGTTCTCTTCCTAGTACAGGGAAGGCATCTTTTTCATGGAAAATTTTATGATCTGTTTTTAGGTAGAAATGAGGAGGTCAGAGAGCCTGTGTTAGTTTGTTTTGCATCGCTGTAAAGGAATACCTGAGACTCAGTAATTTATAAAGAAAAGAGGTTTAATTGGCGCACAGTTTGGCAAGCTGCTCAAGCATGGAACCAGCATTTGCCTGGCTTCTGGCGAGGCCTCAGGAAGTTTTTACTCATGGCAGAAGGTGAAGCGGGAGCAGGCATGTCACATGGTGAGAAAGAAGCAGGAGCGAGAGGAGGAGCTTCCAGGCTCAGCTCTGCATGAATGAACAGAGTGAGAACTCACTCATTATAGCAGGGACAGCATGAAGACATTCATGAGGGATCTGCCCCCATGACCCAAACACCTCCCACTAGGCTCATCTCTAACACTGGAGGTCACAATGCAACATAAAATTTGGAGGGGAAACACATCCAAACCATATCAGAGCCCTTCTGCATGAGCTGTTTCTCAAGTGCCTTCAGATTAAAATAATCAATATGCCAAAACAGCATATTTTGGGATGGCATGAATCCCTTCAGCCCCCTTTTTTTTTTGGGAATAGAGTCTTGCTCTTGTTGCCCAGGCTGGAGTGCAGTGGTGCCATCTCAGTTCACTGCAACCTCCACCTCCCAGGTTCAAGTGATTCTTGTGCCTCAGCTTCTCAAGTAGCTGGGATTACAGGTGTGTGCCACCACTCCCGGCTAATTTTTGTATTTTTAGTAGAGACAGGGGTTCACCATGTTGGCCAGGCTGGTCTCAAAACTCCTGCCCTCAGGCGATCCACCCACCTCTGCCTCCCAAAGTGCTGGGATTACAGGCATGAGCCAGCACACCTGTTCCCCTTCAGCTCTTTTGAGGAGTTTTGCTGTCAATATGAACACTGGAACAGTGGCTGGGGAGGATGAGATCTCAATACTTCCCTGACATCCCTTAAGACCCAAGTCTTGATACTTGTCTGCTCTCTGGCTCTTTCTTTGTCATTACTATTATTTTTATCTTCTTGATGTTGACTCTTGCTAAAATTTTTTCTCTTCCTTATTGTTAATGCTTATAGAAAATGATTCCTTGTTATCTTTTAGCCCATGTCATCCGAATCATTTGCTGTTTCTAGCATAGGTGCTTTGACTATGCCAGCTTGTATTTCTTCAGAATTTTCATTAACTATATGTGTGGTATTGTAGGCATTACATATTTTAAAATAAATTTAGCCATTGCTTCAATCACATCCTGCTTTGTTTTAAAATTTTTCTTGGTTGAATTTCACTGGGTCAATGTCATTTCATATTAGGATGGTAATCCCACTTCAAATTTTGTTATCAAATTCAGAATAATTATAAACCACTTGCTGGTTTCATAATCTTAAGAATGCCAACAAAGTTCCTGCAGGATAGAAAAAGCACACCTATTTATTCATAGTTTTTATATCTACCTAATAGTTTGAACTTCGATTCTTTATTATAGTTGATACACTAATATTCTATGTAAATAATTGTCCAGTAATTAATAAGTGAATTTTAATAAAATTAAAGTATCTGTGAAAGGTACAATTTAGGCAACTGTGAAATCATACTATTAGTGGGATATTTTATTGTTTTGATTCATTATTTATTTTAAAGCTGTTTTGTATGGTTCAAATAAGGAGGTGATCAAAATATTATTTCACGACTCACATGGCTTATTGTCACACACAGGGAATTTTTTCCATGATGTTTAAAGAGGGAAAGAATCACAAGAACAAATCTCATAGGGAATACACTCGATAGATGAAGTACATTAACCATGTAATGAATGAGTTCCAAAATTACTAAAGCCTAGTTGCTCAATTAGGATGAATGCAGGCTCTATGGAAAGTGAAAGCCAGTTCAAGTGTCAGGTATGAGTGTAAGAGAGGATTTTGGGAGAGATAGCTTGATCAACACAACAGAGATCCATGCAGACACAGGAGGTCCCTCCATGCAAGAGTGTGGGTGTTGCTGCTGAGTCTTCGGAGATGACCCCAAAGGCTAACAGGATGTACTCCTGCCATACCTGGAGCTCACGATCTTTGGAGAAGCAACTCAACAGAGTGCAGTCATGCCATGGCCTAATCTCTCAAAGTGTCTGCCAAACTATTAGATTTGTAGGTAAGTCATGCATTACTTACCAATGGGAAAATGTACAAAATGAGAAATGTGTTGTTAGGAGACTTCGTTGTTGTGCAAGCATCATAGAATTTACTGACACAAACCTAGATGGTATAGCCCACTACACACCTAAGCTATACAGTATGGTCTATTGCTCCAAGGCTACAAACATGTTTTTGGTAACAGCATGCTACTATACTGAATACTGTAGGCAGTAGTAATACAATGGTTTTGTGTATCGAAACATATCTAAACAAAGAAAAGATACAGTAAAACTATAGTATTATAATCTCATGGGACTACCATTTTATAAGCCGTCCCTCATTGACAGAAACATTGTTATGAAGCCCACCACTGTATTTTGGAGTCCAGTAGTTGAAGTCAATAGTTCACATATGGGGTCTGATAAGGTGTGATGTAACATTCTCGGAGGAAGTGGGAGTACATCGCAAGTTCTTATCATAGTAGAACATATGTCACTCATAGCAAACTATACATGTGTTAGGAATCATTTCAAATCTGTGTAACAAAAACAGTTCACAATTAAAATAGAAGAATTAACTTCAATTTAAAAATATTATTACTCAAAAATAGTAAATATTTAATGTATAAAGTAATGAAACAAAACTTACTAAACAAAAATATTACATCTTGCAATTCACACTCCATTTTAGTCTTTTAAATTTAAAGATACAAATAAAAACTCCAAATGGTCACATAGAATGACAGAATTGAAGTAACCTAAGTTTGGCTGGGCACAGTGGCTCACGCCTGTAATCCCAACACTTTGGGAGGCTGAGGCAGATGGATCACCTGAGGTTGGGAGTTCAATACCAGCTTGGCCAACATGGTGAAACCCTGTCTCTACTAAAAATACAAAAATTAACTGTCCATGGTTGTGGGCATCCGTAATCCCAGATACTTGGGAGGGTGAGGCATGAGAATCACTTGAACCCAGGAGGCGGAGGTTGCAGTGAGCAGAGATTGTGCCACTGCACTCCAGCCTGGGAAATAGAGTGAGACTCTGTCTCAAACAAACAAACAAACAAACAAACAAAAAAATTGGCCAGGCACGGTGGCTCACGCCTGTAATCCCAGCACTTTGGGAGGCCAAGGCGGGCGGATCAGTTGAGGCCGGGAGTTTGAGACCAGCCTGGCCAACATGGTGAAGCCCTGTCTCTACTAAAAAGAACCAAGAACAACAACAAAAAAAACTAGCCAGACGTGGTGGCAGGGTCCTGTAATCCCAGCTACTCAGGAGGCTGAGGTAGGAGAACTGCTTGAACCGGGGAGGTGGAGGTTGCAGTGAGCCAAGATCGCACCACTGCATTCCAGCCTGGGCAACAGAGCAAGACTCCATCCAAAAAAAAACAAAAACAAGAAGTAACCTAAATTCTATTTCTTCATCTTTACAATCACAGTTTATTTTAAATCTATTGTTTAAATCCAAGAATACATGGTACCAAAGGAATAGAGACACAAATTGCCCCTGGACCATTATGAATCCCGAGATGAATATGGGTATCAGTCCACATGTGTCAGAGATCCAAGTGTATAACTGGGAGTTCTCCAAATTAACTTCTATGTAGGATACAATGTTTATTATACGCTAAGAAACTAAAAAAAATGCTGATTTGAATCTTTCATTTGCATTATTAAAACTCAACAATTATTATACTTATTGTTTAGAATGCGTGCCAATATTAAATAAAAAATTGGTGGGGAGGGGAGATAGAGTATTTAATTGTGGACATTCTTTTGCCAGAATTGCCAGAACATGGTGATAATCAAAAGCTGACTGACTTTCTGTTGTTTCATCATTGTGTTTAAATTATCAGTAAACAATGCTTCTCATTATTGCCTGTGCCCAGGACTGCCCACTTCCCCATACTTGGTACACCACTGGATTGGCAGTGATCCACTGGTGAAAGGAAAATTAATGATGCAGCAGGGTGCAGTGGCTCATGCCTATAGTCCCAGCACTTTGGGAGGCTGAGGCAGGTGGATCATCTGAGGTCAGGAGTTCAAGACCAGCCTGGCCAACATGTCAAACCCGATCTATTCTAAAAGTACAAAAATTAGCCAGGTGTGGCAGTGCATGCCTGTAGTCCCAGATACTCTGGTGGCTGAGGCAGGAGAATCGCTTGAACCCGGGAGGCAGAGGTTGCAGTGAGTCAGGATCGTGTCACTGCATTCCAGCCTGAGTGACAGCGTGGGTGGGGAGGGGGAGGAAAAGAAAAGAAAATTAACGATGCAAAGGAGAGAGAGAGAGACAATTGCTAAGGCCATATCTCTGAGCAGATGAGAGGGGAAGGGACCCAAGGCGCCAGCAGAGGGGCTGACAGATAAAAGCACAAACAGTTCATCCACGGCAATGAGGCAAGACAGAGTCTATGGGTACAGATGAATGCAGGCCTGTCATCTAAGGTGTTCTTTCTTAGTTTCTTTCCCAGAAGTGGAACAGGGGATTCAGAGACTTTTCACCATCCCAGAGATGGAGGATCCTGTTTCTTTAAGGACCCTTTATTACCGATTTTAATTTTCTTTTTTTTCCCCTGGGTTTTTTTGTTTGTTTGTTTCTGTTTTTGTTTTTTTTTGAGAGAGAATCTCACTCTGCCACCCAGGCTGGAGGGCAGTGGTGTGATTTCAGCTCACTGCAGCCTCTGCCTCCTCAGTTCAAGTGATTCTCCTGCCTCAGCCTCCCGATTAGCTGGGACTACAGGTGTCCGCCACCATTTCTGGCCTATTTTTATATTTTCAGTAGAGACAGGGTTTCACCATATTGGCCAGGCTGGTCTCAAACTCTTGACCTCAAGTGATCTGCCCACCTCGGCCTCCCAAAGTGCTGGGATTACAGGCTTGAGCCACTGTACTCAGCCCAATTTTATTTTCTTGAAAACTTTGATCACTTCCTTTAATATGTGTTCTTTAATGGTATTTTTTTTTCATGGTAGAGGTTGCCGTGGATGTCACTGGTATTAATGCTTCAATATCAACTATACTGACTCAAAAGAGGACATTATTGTGATTTTAGAACTGAGATGATCAATTCCCTCTAACAGGGAATAAATGGTTAAGGCAGCTCTAATTTGGGAAACACATTTGTGAGCACTCTAGAGTTCAGTTTCTTTTTGTGCTTTTCATCTCTGAGAGAGACGCTACAGAGCTGTGAGTGGCCGGGTGGGGGTGGGAGATGCCGCCTGGGAGTAGTGCTTGTCCTTTTCTGTAGAGTTTTATTTTGATATTTTCACACTGCTCAGAGAGAATTCCATCCAAAGGTCCTCAAGTGCCATGAAAAGGACAAGGAAAGAGCATCTTTGAACAGTGGCATTGTTAAATGCCAAGAGCCTGCCTCTCCAGTGGATAATTTTGAGATATTCTGAAACACTTTTCAAAGGCTTTGCTAAGTACTCATTGTGGAAAAGGACACATTCTATATTAAACTCTCACTGGGATCAGAGATGGCCTTGGGTAAGACTGTGACCTAGACGATGTTTGTAGCCCTCTTTTTCTTGCCTCTTCCTCCGTCAGTGATGCTCCAGTCCCTTCCCCCACACCTCCTCAAGGCTTTTAGGGTCTCCCCGCCTCCTTCTTTTTGCTTTATCTGATTGAGTGCCACGGAAGGGTAGATGTCAGTAACTTAGATCTTGGTGTTCTTCTGCTGCAGGCTTTTCCAGTGGAGCTACTTATTCCTCCAAACCCCACAGACCTTTAACTGCTTCTCTACCTTCAGTGTGGCTGCCCTCCATCCTGCAGTCCACTCTTTGTGCTGCAGTCAGGAAGGGACACATTATCTTGCATTTGCTTACCAGTGAGCCTTAGCTTTCACCACAGCTTGCCTTATTCTCTACCCTCTAGCCAAACCAAACAAACTGCTCTCTTTTCCTCAAACCCATCATGTTCTCAAACCCTGCATGTTCTCAAGCCCCAAGTTTTGGCTGATACAGTGCCCTCTCCCTGGAATATTCTTCCTTGCCCCCTTCCTCTGTTCCCTACTCATTCCACAGACCTCAGTTTAGGGGGCCAATTCTAAGAAGCCTTCCCTGGCCCTCCCCATTCAGGTTAGGTGAACCTCACAGGTATTTTTTTTTTTTTTGGTACTAATCCTGTTATATTGTAATTACTTGCATCTTTTTCTTTTTGCCCACCCTCTTTGGGATTTTGACTGGGGTGGCTCTGCCCAGTTATTTCTCGTTTTCTGGGAAGAGAACCATCTGCAGGGGTGGTGGTAGGTGATGGTAGGAGCGATGCCAGTGATATGGGGCTAATCCCCTGGCCAGAGATTACGACCTATGTGTTCAATAAGAAACACTACATGAATGAATGATCGGATAAATTTAGATCAATGCACTACTTTTCTCCCTATGATAGTTGCATTTTAATCCGTAATTTTCTCCCACATATAGGCTAGAAATTCCATTTTATAAGAGCTTAAGAATAAATTCATATCAATAACTTTTAATGAGTGTTTTCATATTTGAGGTACTATGCTAGGAACTCAAGGGGCATATAAGAATGAATAATACACAGCCTAAGCCCTCAAGAAATTTAAAATCTTTTACACTTACGGTTGCAAATGTCCTTTAAAAAATAAACACATACACATATCCAAGGGGTTGAAAAATATTAAAATATTTGTTTTAAAATTTGATTTAATCTTGTTTTTGAAAGCTGGTAAAAGTGGAGAGGAAGCACCCTTAGCTTTTTAGCACCTATTGTTTGTCTGGGACTGTGTTTTCTCATTTAATACCCAGCAACTTATGAAGGAAGTGTTACTTTTCTCTCTTTTTAAATTTTCTTTTGAGACTTAAAAAATTTTTTTTTGAGTCTTCCTCTCTCTCCCAGGCTGGAGTGCAGTGGCCTGATCTCGGCTCACTGCAACGTTCCCCTCCCAGGTTCAAGTGATTCTCATGTCTCAGCCTCCCAAGTAGCTGGGATTACAGGTATGCACCACCATGTCTGGCTAATTTTTTGAATTTTTAGTAGAGAAAGAGTTTCACTATGTTGGTCAGGTTCGAACTCCTGGACTCAAGCAATTCACCCACCTCGGCCTCCCAAAGTGCTGGGATAACAGGCGTGAGCCACCGTGCACGGCCAAGGGGTGTTGTTTCTCATCATGAAATGAAAACATCTCTCTTGTTAAAGGTATCTTGGAACCCTTGTGTGGCTGTAGATGGCTTTTTTTCTTGTACTTGAAACAATATCCCGTGCTTAATTTCCTTGACCTGTCCATGTAACAATAAGATGTAACTTCAAATGAAAAACATTCACATAAAGAATCATTCACTAGCTCATCCCATGTAAACACATATAAGCAAACACTGACGTTGCCACTTTCAAAGCCAAAAGAAAATGCAATCACAAGTAGGGATGATAGTGGTAGGAAAGGGGCCACAGTGGTTTTCTGTGGTGTTTGGATAGAATACAGTGGTTATTGTGTAAAAGTTTTCTGTCTTGATGACCCTTTCTTGGTCCTTTGGCTAGAAAAAGCAAGCTTTTTTATGTTTCCTCTCTGACCATTGGTATTTCTGGGTTGCCAGCTTCTCCAGCACCCAATCTAGGATATGGGAGGCAAAAAGAAAATCAGAGAACTCACTGCTATGTGGCTCTTGGGATTGCGAGGTCCATAATTGGCCTGCCATATTCTCCTCACTTTTCAGAGTCTTCTTATGTTTGTTTAGATATATAACATTTTAGCTGTTCATAGCAGAATGAATAGGAAGAAGTGTGTTTATTTTATGTTGTCCCTGCCTCTCCGAATATTTGAAGCATCTAAGACAACAGAATAGGACAGTCAAGATGCTGCCACTTACCTCTTATAAAATGAGACAAATTAGGAAAAAAGAAAAGCACAGTTATCGAGGGAACAAAGCTGGTTGGTTTTCTGCAGGTCATAGCCTTAAGTTCAAATTATTTGTCTTTATCTCCACCTTGTCTAGGTTGGAGAATTAACTGGAGATAATAAACATTATTGTTGCTAATATTTTATGTACATGTATGATTATATGCATTACGATTAAAGAAATGAAAGTATAACCATTTGTTAGGTAGGAAATTACTGAATCCTTATGAAGACCTTGATGAGAATGTTGAAAAAGTAGTGATGAGGAAAATTGTGTTTGAAGTCATCCCACATACTTTTTATGAGTTAATTATAATTAGTAATATGTGCACAATATATACATCTCTTGAATATTAAAATATTTTGAAGTAGGCAGTCATGTACTCATTAACAGTGTTCCATTGCATTGTGTCACACGGTCACTTTAACTGAAATCTTGTTGGAGTCGGAGGAGGAATTCATTATGGTGGAATAGAATCAGATGTTCAAATAAAGCAAGTTGATTTTGGAGCTGTATTAGAAAATTGAAAATGTTACAAAAGTGCAGAGTATAAAATAAATCAGAACTGCCAACACTGTAACCATTTCAAAGTTACAGGGTGAGGCAGAGATTATCTGGATTTTCATTTCCTGTAAGATGTAAAGGATGAAACAGGGTCAGAGAAACACCCTGGGTTTAGTGCATTGGTTGCAAAATGTTCAGAAGTTAATTATGAATATTTGCTGCCTTTAGTCATATGCTCAAATATCAACTTGTATTTTAATCACCAATAAATAATTAGAGTCTATACAATTATTGAAATACTTTGTATTTGACTGGAAAGTTTAATATGTAAAAAATAATGGACTGTCTCTAAAATATTTTTCTTCACTTTTTTTCTTTTTTGGGACAGAGTCTCACTTTGTCGCCCAGGCTGGAGTGCAGTGGCATGATCTTGGCTCATTGCACCTCTGCCTCCCAGGTTCAAGCAATTCTCCTGCCTCAGCCTCCTGAGTAGCTGGGATTACAGGCATGCACCACCACACCTGGCTAATTTTTTTATTTTTAGTAGAGACGGTTTCACTATGTTGGTAGGCTGGTCTTGAATTCCTGACCTCAGGTGATCTGCCCGCCTCGGCCTCCCAAAGTGCTGGGATTACAGGGGTGAGCCACCGCTCCCGGCCTTTCTTTACATTTTTATCCAACAAAAGGACTTCATAAATATGGCCTTTGCTCACAATAAGCAAAGTGAAATTATTTCTTTACTTTCAGAAGAGTATCACTAACACCTCCAGGCAAAAGTAGTGAGAACACATGGGGAAGAAAATTAATCTGCTTATTAAGATTTGCTTAAATGTTGCAAAAACTGGTATTGATTATCAGTAATAAATATATATATTATATATTATGGTCTCTAAACAAAGTAGGAGAAAAATGAAAATCTGATGCTCCAAATTGTGTTGGCCAGTTAAGGGGGAGCTTTATGCTTTGGCAGAGGTGTAATTTCAAAGGAATAGGTACTTAAAGAAGGACTAAGTTTTGGCATTTCTTTTTTATTCATTATTTACTAACAAAAAATAGCCACTGTAAAATTGCCTCACTGAGGTTGTAGGATCTTGAAATTTCAATTTTAGCATCAAAAGTACCTTGTGGGCTGGATGCAGTGACTCATGCTCATAATGCCAGCACTTTGGGAGGCTGAGGTATGAGGATTGCTTGAGGCCAGGAGTTCGAGGCTGAAGTGAGGTATGATCATACCACTGCACTCCAGCCTGGGTGATAGACCTAGACCCTGTCTCTCTCTCTAAAAAAAGTGGTTTGTGTATGCAACATACTTCCTCTCTGAGTTTAAAAAATTGACAAAAGAAATGTAACCATCACGACTATAATATTCTGCATGTTTCATGATAATTTGATAAGCTATCAAATGTAAGTGTTAAAAGATTCTTTTACATACTTTTCAAATGCTCTTGTGACTGGTGAGGTCACTCAAGACACTTGAGATTACAATGAGGGACAGTCCAATCAGAGAATGGGTGCTGGTTTAGTTATTTCACACTGTGTAACAAATTATCCAAAATGTAACTGCAAATAAAATTACAGATATTCATGATCTCATATAGCTTCTGAGGATCAGGAATCTAGGAGATGCTTAGAGCGTAGATTTGGTTCAAGATAACTCAAAGATATGTAGTAAAGCTTGTCAGGGCTGCAATCATCTGATAGTTCAACTGGGGAAGGATCTATTTCCGAGCTTACTTATGTGACTGTTTGCGGGTTTCTCATACTTGCTGACTGTGGGCTGGAGTCTCAGTTCCTTGCCAAATAGACCCCTCCATAAGCTACCTGAGTATACTCATGACATGACAGCTGGCTTCCTCCAAAATGAGAGAGTGAGCCCAAGAAAGAATCCACAGCTATGAATAACCTTATCTCAAAGGTGATACGCTACTACTTCTTCTTTATTTTAGTGGTAAAATAAACCTACCATGGTACAAGGTAGGAGGGGACAACACCAAGTGGTCAATACCAGGAGGCAGGGATCACTGGGGGCAATCTTGAAAACTGGCTACCACAGGTCCACGTGGCAGATTTGCAACTTGGATTTACATAGAACTTGTGTTAAAGCATACCTCCTCTAGTAGTCATTGCCTGTTATTGGGAAGAAATGACTAGTGACCATTCAGACAGACTGCAAGGGGCAAATGAAATTTGCTGACATTTCTCTGCTAACATTACATAGCCTCTCCATAACTTGAGTATACTGACTGTACTAAGAAATAACAATTCAACTTTTAGTTACACTTTTTATGGGTACCAAGATCCAAGAATAATTTAAAAAATATACATGATCTACATATAGTTCTGAGAAGGGTAGAATGTGTAATAACGTAAAACAGTATGCTGTCACAGAAAGTTAGGTGATTACCAATCCTAAGCATTTAGAAATAAAGCTTTAAAACCTTGCTATGAAAAAGATGGAAAAGAGACCCTTTTAGCTTTCTTATTTCCCAGCTTGAATAATTTAATTGGATTTTATAATATCAGTAGGAATCAATGACTGCTTTTAGCTTTCCTACTTTGGGTGAAAGATAAGTCACTTTGAACACTCCTGGTAGTAAATTGCCAGGTAGAGAGATATGACCATTAAAATGACCATATATAGTTCTTGGCTTTTTGCAAAAGAAATTTCTAATAGTTTTCAATGTAGGAAAGTTTTCTAAAGGGTATCATATAAATCAGCTACTTGAAACTCACAAACCATAAGGTACCTGACCCAGGCAAATCACATACACAGTGGTAGGGGATAAACAGCTCTACTGCACTTACTTGCACAAATAAATAAACAGCCAATTTAAAATATAATAGAGTTTTTAATCATCAAATAACGTATCCATCTGGTTAGGTCAAGACCTATTTGCAGGATAGAAAGGCTGTTTAGAAGAGTTGTGGCCAAGCGCGGTGAGTCATGCCTATAGTTCCAGCACTTTGGGAGGCTGTGGCTGGCGGATCACTTGAGACCAAGAGTTTGAGACCAGCCTGGGCAACATGGCGAAAACCTGTCTCTACAAAACACACACACACACTCACACACACAAAATAGCTGGGCGTGGTGGCACACACACCTGTAGTCTCAGCTCCTTGGGAGGCTGAAGTGAGTGGGTTGCTTGAGCCCAGGAGGTAGACGCTGCAGCGAGCTGTGATCATGCCACTGCACTGCAGCCTGGGCAACAGTGTGAGACCCTGCCAAAAAAAAAAAAAAAGGCAGAGTTGTGGCAACAGATGGTGACTTCTTCCCTTTTCTAATCCTCCAGGTAATCTGTGCTTACATCTTCCCTCAGTCTTAGCTAGGTAAGGTATGCCCCAAGATGCTCTGCCCTTCAGGAGAGAGAATTATTGTAGGTAGACAGCTGGTGATTTCTGCCTAAGAAAAGGAGATAGGAACGTATTAGCTGCTGACTTTATTTTAGCAGTGGTTTTCCACCTTGGCTGCATATTAGAATCAGATTTTGCCGAGTGGGATCCAGGCACTAAACTTTTTTTTTAAGCTCCCCGCGTGATTTTAATGTGCACCTAAAATTGAGACTCTTTGTCTTAGGTCGGGGGGGGGGGTCTCATTTCAGCGCCCATTGGAATCACCTGGAGAGCATGTTAAAGTTACAGAATGCTAGGCTCCATCCTCCAGTCTGATTCAGGAGGGCTGGGGTGGGACCCATCATTTGCATATTTAACAAGTTCCCAGATGCTGCTGATGCTGCTGTACTACGCTGACAAGTCTTAGAAAAATTTGGCTCTTGTTATATTTTTATACAACAAAAAATGGAGTTCAGCTGTGAGTGGGGTGTAGGGGGAGGAATGAAAATTGGTAAATGCAGAGGACAGATATCACTAGTCTCCCCTCTTTTCTTTCCCCATCTTCTTCAAAACTGAAGTTAGACTGAGATCTACCCCTGCATTGCCCCTCCTCGATTTTCACCTTTCACGGATTGAGGAAACAACCTGTGAAAGGCCCAAAGCCGGCTAGACCCAACCTAACCATCCGTTTTAGCGGGTCTCTTTTCCCACACAGGCCGACCGCCTCTCCGCCTTGACCCCCACCTCCACTCAAGCCCGCTGCATCTATTAACGTTCTCTTCTGCCCAGCCACGCCCCCGGCGTTCTCCGTGGTTGCGCACCTGACGTACATCGTTCAAAACGTGCCCAGTGTTTCCCTCCGAGGGCACTGCGTGCCGCGCAGGCGCAAAGGGCCAGGTGCTGGAGGTGCTGTCATGGCCTGCCTCAACCCGGTGGTAAGGAAGACCTCAGGCTCTGTGTAGAGGGAGCGCCCTGGGACTCCGGGTTCACGGCAGCCGAACCCTGCACCTTTTGTTTCCCCCTGACACTTTACAGATTGTCATAAACCCTCTCTCTTCCTTAGGGGCTGGGGCTTTTCTTCACCTCTGTGTTGGAGGAAGCTGATGAGGGCCAGTAGTTCAGCAGGAAGTCGGGCCAGCCCCGCCAAAAGAACAAGTGCCCTTTTTCTCTTTTCACCCAAACTGAGGCTATCTAGTTGGGGTGTTTAGAGGTGGAACTGATCCTCAACCTTGCTGGTTTCCTAGGTACTAGAAAACCTCCAAGTTCGGTTGTGTTAATTTTACCGTGGATATTGTTAATTCCAAGCTGTATTATTTACTGCTTGAAATAACAATGTGATATCTTATGTTACCTCCCCACATGTTTTTAGTGTCTTTCACTACCCGCCCATTTCGTTGTCCTTTAACAACTTAATGCTTAAGTGTACAACCTACATTACCCTCCTACCTCTAACGGACACTTAATTTGCACAGTGAGAATTTCTAGTCTCGGTGGCACTTAGGAGACCATCAATCTTAAAAACCTGAATCAAAGAACAAAAATCAAGGATTCATCTTTATTACCAATTCATCTCAACAGACTTCACATTTCGTGAAAGGCAATGTGCTTGTCCAGATCTGTGTAATTTTATGGGTTCCGGGTATTATATATGCAGTATAAAAGCTCCATTTTTAGAGACATGCTACTTTAATTATATCTTTTTTATGATAGTGCGTTTTAAGATACATAAAATACCTATACTCTGCCTGAATATAAGCTTACTATGTATGCCAATTTATCTGATTGTGAATTCTATGAAGAAGTGTCTGTGTTTTAAATAGAGGAGTTAAGATGGACTAGACATAGTTTTAATAACAGGGATGCAATACAAAGTCTGTGGTCATAGAAGAGAAAATATGTTCAATACCTATTTTGATTTTTGAAAAACTGTGTTCTAATGGGTACTTTTTGACTACTGCTGTGTTAAGATTTTTTAGACCTAAGAGTTTTTTCCTTCTGTGTTAAGCGTGATCACACTAGCTGGGACTACCACTGAAGCATCAATTTAGTATGCCTTTATCAGGATAAACTGTTTTAGAAGAAGCACCTAATTTAGGGGCATTTAGTCTTAATGCATGTGCTTGTGAATAACATTATTTAAATGTTACTGATTGGCCTATTCATATAGGTTTACCCTGGGTCTTTAGAAGGATTAAAGCATAGCTTTAAATACTAAATACTCTTAGGGGCTGGGCACGGTGGCTTACACCTGTAATCCCAGCACTTTGGAAGGTCGAGGTGGGCAGATCACTTGAGCTTAGGAGTTTGAGACCAGCCTGGCCAACATGGTGAAACCCCATCTCTACTAAAAATACAAAAAATTAGCCAGGTGAGGTCGTGCACGCCTGTAGTGCCAGCTACTCTGGATGCTGAGACAGGAGAATCACTTGAACTTAGGAGGCAGATGTTGCAGTGGGCCCAGATTGTGCTACTGCACTCCAGCCTGGGTGACAGAGCAAGACTCCATCTCAAAAAAAATAAAAATAAAAAAAATAAAATAAAAAAAAGCACAGCTACTCTTGGCATGAACAGGAGTATTTAGGAGTATTTATTTAGTACTCTTAATGAGTACTGAATAGGGTAGGATGAAAAGGCAATCCTAGAGTGCCACAATTTTCATTTTGGTGTGATTAAGCAATTTGAAATAAGAGCAACTCAACTAAATTCCTGCTTTGCTGTTTCTTGCCTGTGGAACTTCCACTAAGTCAGTATTGTCAGCACATAGCATTGCCATTTTGGCCTGGGGGCATAGTTTATATAGATATGAAGGGCTGAGTTTTTTCACATACCCTCTTTTTTGTTGCTATAACTAGTGTTTAATCTGGGTAGAAATCTGCTTAATTTCATTGTCATGGCATGTTTGACTAGGAGGTATTTTAGAATGTTATTTGGTCTCTTCAGTAGGCACACTGTGGATGGGTAAGGTTGTTCGTGCCCTTCTTAGGTTCTGGTAGGAAATCCGTTTTGGAACAGGTGTATTTGATAATGGTCCAGAATATATATTTTTTGGACTTTGTGTATTTTGAAAGTGAGATGAGCTTTAATTGCTCTATTTTAAGTGCTTACCCCAGTTTTCTGGCTTGGAGTTTATTTATATTTGTGGAAATAATATAGTGAACCCTAAAAAATTCTCCTTTGGCCACTTTGATAAAAAGGTAAATTGAAAACGGAAGGTCTATTTCTGGTTGACTTACATTAATTTCCCTTTTAAAAGGAGTTGGGGAGGTTAAATACTGACACAAAAGGCAAGTAACATGACAATAACCATGCATCTTTGAGATTATTAGCTCATATGTTATTGTAGTTCTGTAATTCAGTCTTGTAGATAGGCTGAGACTATGGGTCTGAAGCTAACACAGTTTATGGAAAGCTAAGACTATATTGGGAATAGGAATGTACATAGTAAAAGTTTTAATGGTGACTTTACAAGACTAGAAGGTATGCACTGCATATCTTTTAAGGCCAAATATGTTCCAACTTGAGAAGTCAAATCTTTAACAGGCCGGGTGTGGTGGCTCATGCCTGTAATCCCAGCACTTTGGGAGGCTGAGGCGGGTGGATCATGAGGCCAGGAGTTCGAGACCAGCCTGACCAACATGGTGAAACCCTGTCTCTCTAAAAATACAAAAATTAGCGGGGCATGGTGGCATGCACCTGTAATCGCACCTACTCAGGAGGCTGAGGCAGGAGAATTGCTTGAACCCGGGAGGTGGAAATTGCAGTGAACTGAGATCGTGCCACCGCACTCCAGCCTGGGCGACAGAGCATGACTCCATCTCAAGAATAAATAAATAAATAAATAAATAAATAAATAAAATGAAACTTTAACAATTGCTTTTATGTAGCCTAAACTCTACAGATCTGTAATTGAAGATGTAATTGAAGGAGTTCGGAATCTATTTGCTGAAGAAGGTATAGAGGAACAAGTTTTAAAAGACTTGAAGCAGGTTTGTAGCCGATACAACTTTTTCTTCCTGTCTTTTGTTGTTTTTTTCAGCATACAAAACTGATATAGTTCTGATCTCTCAAATTATAGTTTAGTACTTACCCATTCATTGTGCCATCAGGATGACGTTAGTTTTTAAGAAACTGAAAAAAAGAGAAGTATCATTATATGTGTATATATTTTTTTAAAGTAAACTTTTTTTTTTTTTTTTTTTTTTCCCTCTGCAGCTCTGGGAAACCAAGGTTTTGCAGTCTAAAGCAACAGAAGACTTCTTCAGAAATAGCATCCAATCACCTCTGTTTACTCTTCAGTTGCCGCACAGCTTGCACCAAACATTGCAATCGTCAACAGGTTGGATACCATTAGTAAATGAGTACTGTTAGTATCTTCAGAACAAATTCTCATTTGGGAATGTTTTTCAGTTAGACAGGGTAATGTTCTTAGGGTGAGAAGGCTTGGACACCTAAATAATTTCTATTAAATGAACACAGTATAAATCATTGCCCCATGTAATTATTTATTAAAAACTCAGGTTATTCGAACTAGTTTTTATTTTAAATATTAAATTTTAGAAAGATGATAAAGCCTTTCTTTAGAGGAAAGTCACATAGTTTGTCAGCTGTTGGGAGCACCCATTGGTAATTTCAGATAATTTGACTGGGTCTAGTCAAGGATTAGAAGTGGCAGAGGGAAAGGTGAGTGCTTGCAAGTTTGTGTGTTCTCTTTCTCTTATTTTTTGTGTATATTATAAATCTGATATATTGGGAGCAAAATGGAGAGTTCAGAATATGGAGATTATTCAGGCTACCTCACTGTTTTGGATATATAAAATGATGGCTAGAAATTGATCATGTGCATTTATCTTTATTCTTGGACTTAGCAAATCTAGACTTCTGCTTTTAAGGGAAATGTTTGTCCACATTATGCGTATCAATTTAAACTGGAAGGGACCAGCTAATAAAAGATAAAACTTAAGAGTTTTCTATCCTTGTATGCTTGATTCCTTTCTTTTTCCTCTGATTCTTATAATCTTTATGTTACTCATGTGTGTATATATAAATGTATACTCGCATACAAACAAGTTTTATTGGGTTTAGCTGAAATTCAGCAGAGTAGTCTGCAAGAAGTGAGGGTAGATTTTGGATTGGATTATCAGTAATAAGTAGATAGTTCTTTGCATGCTTGGGAAAATTCACATGAAAATTACATGGGCCAAGGTGAAGAGAACATTGTAAGGATGCTTGTACTTCTTCTATTACAAAGTGGGAGAATTTACATGTGGCAGCAATTCTAACATATAAAAATGAATAAATTAACAATGAATGTTGAATTACCAAATACAAGTTTTATCGAATACTGTGTTAATAAAGTATAATTTTGCTCTGTAAGAATTAGTCTTGGCAGTTTTAATTGTTGACACATTGAAACATTTTTCATCAGTTGGGTTTTTGGCTATGCTTTAATTTTAAACTACTATTTCATTGGGACATCTCCTTCTCTGTTTAAATAACATTCCTTTGGACTTTTGTTTTCTTAATCACTGTTTTATTTATTACAGAATGCTAAAGATGTTTTTTTAACTTATGGTTGGCATGAGGGTGTGGTGGGTATGGAAGAGGAAAATACTTGACTGTCTTTTATCAAAAGAGGCCGAGGTGGGTGGATCACCTGAGGTCAGGAGTTCTAGACCAGCCTGGCCAACATGGCGAAACCCTGTCTCTACTTAAAAAAAAAAAAACAAAAACACAAAAATTAGCCAGGCGTGGTGGCTCATGCCTGTAATCCTAGCTACTTGGGAGGCTGAGGCAGGATAATCACTTGAACCTGGGAGGCAGAGGTTGTAGTGAGCTGAGATCACGCCACTGCATTCCAGCCTGGGCGACACAGTGAGACTCCATCTTAAAAAAAAAAAAAAAAAAGCATGGTGAACACTTCTAAGATTCTGTCATTCAAAACTGCAATACTAGATTTTGCCGCAAGATGGTAATATTACCAGTGATTTAAATAACAAAATAGTCTTGTAACTAGTGTATCAAGTTTGTTTTTACTCAGCTCCTTATTCTGTATCTTAGTAGTTAGAATAATAGAAATAATTACATTTTAAATAGTTTTTCTCCTTATTCTCTTCTACATCATTTATAATGAAGAGGTTTCAGAGGAAGTACATGTATCCCTTAAAAGTGCTTTATAGGCTTGTTCCTGTCTCTCTTCATCTTTAGGTACCAAACAGTAAGATTCTTGAAATAAATAGTCTCATAAAATTGAAGTACTTCTTAATTATATCTTCTCATGGTATGCTTTTAAAAGCCTGATTAAAATAACTTAAACTTCTAGAATTTTTTCATCTCTTTTGATAGCAAGTTCAAATTAAATCTACAATTCAATAAGTCATTTGCCTTTGCCTGCACCATCTTAAAACTTGTTTGCTCAGTCAAAATCACAATGAGATACCGTCTCACACTAGTCAGAATGACTATTATTAAAAAACTGAAAAACAGATGTTGGTGAAGCTGCAGAAAAAAGGGACCACTTATGCACTGTTGGTGGGAATGTAAATTTGTTCAGCCACTGGAAAGCAGTTTGCAGATTTCTCAACTTAGAGCTACAATTCAACTCATCAGTTCTATTACTAGGCATTTACCCGAAAGAAAATAAGTTGTTCTAACAAAAAGACACCCATACTTGTATGTTTATTGCAGTACTACTCACATTAGCAAAGACATGGAATCAACTCAACCCATACATGGTGGATTGGATAAAGAAAATGTGGTGCATATATACCATGGAATACTATGCAACCTTAAAAAAGAGAGAAAGAAATGTCCTTTGCAGCAACATGGGTGTTGCTGGGGCCATTATCCTAAGTGAATTAACACAGGAACAGAAAACCATATATTGCATGTTCTCACTTATAAATGGGAGTTAAACATTGGGTACATACAGACAGAAAGGTGGGAACACTGGGTACTCCAAAAGGAGAGAAGGAGAGAAGGGGGCAAGGGTTGAAAAACTACCCGTCAGGTACTATGTTCACTATTTGGGTGACAGGATAAATAGAAGCTTAAACCTCAGCATCATGTGATATACCCACGTAACAAACCTGTACACATACCCCCTGAATCTAAACCCAGAAACTTGTTTGCTCTATCATATGTTCTTCGTTTTTTATTTGTGTAGTAATTTCCTGTATCTTCAGTTCTCTACTTTGTTTGGTCTCAGGACCCCTTTAAGCTCATAAAAATTAAGGACCCCAAATAGCTTTTAAAATGTGGGTTGTAAGTATCTGTTTACTATGTTGGAAATTAAAACAAAAATTTAAAAAATATTGGTTTATTTAAAAATTTAATTACATGTTAACATAATAGCATATATTTATGAGTAATAATTCTTCAAGAACAAAAATATTTAGTAAGAAGAGTGTCATCAATTAATGTCGGCTTAATGAGGTCTGCAGAAATGAGCTGGATTCTTATCTATTTCTATTTATTTACATTTTATTGTATGTAAGGTGTTCACCATGGTGCTTTGATATAGATAGATAGATAGATAGATAGATAGATAGATAGATAGATAGATAGATAGTGAAGAGGTTGGTATAGTCTAGCAAATTAACATATCTGTCATCTCACATAGGTGCTCATTTTAGGTACTTTTAGTATGCCTAAAGTCTTCTCTTTTAGCAAAAATCCCAAGTGCAGCACAACATTATTAAGTATAGCCCTCATGTTATCTATTAGATATTTAGACTTATTGATCCTATGTATCTGTGACTTTGTATCCTTTCACCTACATCTTCTTATTTTCTCCCTTCCTGCCCCTGGTAACTGCTATTTTATTCTCTATGTCTGTATTTGTGGTTTTTTTTTTAACATATAAATGAGATCATGCAATACTTTTCTTTTTGTGTCTGGCTTATTTCACTTAGTATAATGTCCTTCAGTTTCATCTATGTTGTGGCAAATGGCAGACTCTCCCTCTTTTAAAAAGCTGAATCATATTCCTATGTGTGTGTGTGTGTGTATACAGACATACCACAATTTCTTTATCCATTTGTCCATTTGCAGACACTTCGGTTGTTTACAAATCTTGGCTATCGTGAGTAATATTGCAATGAACTTGGGAGTGTAGATATTTTTATGAGGTAGTAGTTTAATTTCCTTTGGGTATATATCCATAAGAAGGATTGCTGAATCACGTGGTAATTCTATTTTTAATTTATTTAGGAATCTCTGCACAGTTTTATACAATGGCTGACCATTCTGCATTCCCACCAACAGAGTACAGGGGTTTCCTTTCCTCTGTACTCTCACCAACACTTGTCGTCTCTTTTCTTTTTGGTAATAGCCATCCTAAAAGGTGTGAGTTGATATCTTAATGCAGTTTTGACTTATATTCCTCTGATGAATAGTGATGTTGAGCACCTTTTTGTATACCTGTTAGCTGTTTTTATGTTGTCTTTGGAAAAAGATCTATTCAAGTCCTTTGCCAATTTTTGAAAAGGTTATTTGTTTTTCTGTTACTGAGTTGTGTAAATCTTTTAATATATTTTGGGTATTAAGCCCTTTATCAGATATATGGTTTGCAAATATTTTCTCCCTATCTGTTGGCTGCTGTTTTATTTTGTTATTTGTTTTCTTTGCTGTGCAGGAGCTTTTTAATTTGATGTCTGTATTTATTTTATTTTATTTTATTTTTTTGAGAGAGGGTCTTGCTCTGTCATCCATGCTGGAGTACAGTGGAGCAATCGTAGGTCACTGTAGCCTTGACTTTCCAGGGTCAATTGATCCTCTCACCTCGACTTCATGAGTAACTGGGACTACAGGCATACTCTATCATGCCTGGCTAATTTTCAAATTTTTTGTAGAGACCAGGTTTTGCTGTGTCGTCCAGGCTGGTCTTGAACTCTTGGAATGAATCAATCCTCCTGCCTTGGCCCCCCAAAGTGCTGGGATTACAGATGTGAGCGACTGTGCCTGGCTTATTTATTTTTGCTTTTGTAGCCCAAGCTTTTGGTGTGATATCCAAAAAATCATTGCCAAGGCCATTGTCAAACAGGTTTTCCTCTGTGTTTTTGTCTCGGAGTTTTATGGTTTAAGGTCTTATGGTTAGGTCTTTTGTCTATTTTGAATTGATTTTTATGTATGGTGTGAAAATAAGAGTCCATTTCATTCTTTTGTGTGTGGAAATTCACTTCTCCCACCAACAACCATTTATTGAAGAAACTATCCTTTCCCCATTGTGTCCTCTTAGCACCCTTGTTGAAAATCAGTTGACCATATGTGTTTGGGTTTATTTCTGGGCTCTCTATACTGTTCTGCTGGTCTTTGTGTCTGTTTTTGTCAGTGCCATACTGTTTTGATTACTACAGGTTTGTAATATAGTTTTAAACAAGAAAATGTGATACCTCCACCTCTGCTTTTTTTTTTTCCCCCTCTGAATTGCTTTGGTATTTAATGTGTTCTGTTGTTCCATATGAATTTTAGATTTTTTTTTGTATTTCTATAAAGAAAGTCATTGGAATTTTGATAAGAGATTTTGTTGAATCCATATTTTGCTTTGGGTAGTATGGACATTTTAATGATATCAGTTATTCCAGTCCATGAACATGGGTATTTTCCCATTTATTTGTGTCCTTCAGTTTCTTATATCAATGTTTTATAGTTTTCAGTGTACATATCTTTTTTTTTGAGACAGGGTCTGGCTCTGTCATCCAGGCTGGAGTGCAGTGGCACAACCTTGGCTCACTGCAGCCTCCACCCCCTGGGCTCAAGCCATTCTCCCACCTCAGACTCCCAAGTAGCTGGGACTACAGGCATGTGCCACAACATCTGACTAATTTTTGTATTTTTTGTAGGGGCAGGGTTTCTCCATACTGCCCAGGCTGGTCTCAAACTCCTGAGTTCAAGCAATCCACCCACCTTGGCCTCCTAGAGTGTGCATATCTTTCACCTTCTTGGTTAAATATATTCTTAAGAATTTTATTTTTTAAGATGCTATTGTAAATGAGATTGTTTTTATGATTTTTTGGATAGGTAGTTATTTGTGTACACAAATGCCACTGATTTTTTTTGTTGATTTTGTATCCTGAAACTTTACTGAGTTCATCCTCTTTAAATATTTGGTAGAATTCAGCCATGAAGCCATCTGGTTCTGGGCTTTTCTATGTTGGGAGGTTTTTAATTACTACCTCGATCTCTATATTTCTTATATCTGTTCCTAAATTCAATCTGTTGTGATATGTTGTTTTTGTGAAAGTATAGGAAGAAAATCTAGCCTTCCACAGATACATAGTTGGAAAAAAGGGAAGCATTTTAATAGTATTTTCAGATAATTGATAACTACACTAAAACTCAACAAATGGTAGTTTCTGAGAGGTTAGCTGCATGATGGAATCTGGAACCACAAGGAACTTTTTGGAATATTTCATTAGGGTTTATTGGTATACCTTGCACTTTGAATGGCTTTTTAACACGTGTAATGTTACAGCATACATTGGTTGTTTGGAAAAATTGGTTTCCTGTCATACAGTTGAAACGTTGTTCATTATACAAGTTTAAAAAAATCATATTCATTGATATAACTAGGCCTCTCATCCATTGTGGTTGATATGAATTTTCCAAAATTAAATTTTTGCTTGAAAACTTGAGTTTTATCATTGGCAAATACATGCTGTTAGTTTTTCTTAAAGTGATGGGCATGCTTAGTTTATGTTTAAAAAAATGTCTGCCAGATACCCAGTTTGAATAACTATAGTTGCTGTCAGATATTCTTTCAAGTAAAAATGGTGTTTCTTGAAAAAAGAGGCCATGTTTTTTTTTCTCTTCAACTTTTATTCTAGATTCAGGGGTACACAGGCAGGTTTGTTACATGAGTATATTGCATGATTCTGAGGTTTGGGGTACAAATGCATAGTACCCCCAGGTACTGAGCATAGTATCCAGTAGTTAGTTTTTCAACCCTTGCCTTCCTCTCACCCTCATCCCTCTAGTAGTACCCCTTTTCTCTTGTTGGCATCTTTATGTCCATGGGTACTCAATGTTTAGCTTCTATTTGAAAGTAAGAATATGTGGTATTTGTTTTTCTGTTCCTGCATTAATTCACTTAGGATACCAGCCTCCAGCAGCATTCGTGTTGCTGCAAAGGACATGATTTCTTTGTTTTTTATGAGTGCATAGTGTTCCATGGTGTATATATACCACATTTTCTTTATCCAATCCACTATGGATGGGCACCTGGATTGGTTGCATGTCATTGCTGTTGTGAATAGTACTGTGATGAACATGGGAGTGCATGTGTCATTTTGGTAGAAAGATTTCTTTCTTTTGGATATATAGCCAGTAATGGGATTGCTGGGTCAAATGGTAGTTCTATTTTAAGTTCTTAGAGAAATCTCCAAACTGTTGTCCACAGTGGCTGAACTAATTTACATTCCCACCAACAGTGTACAAGTGTTCTTTTTTCTCTGCAGCCTTGCCAGCATTGGTTGCTTTTTGACTTTTTAGTAATAGCCATTGTGACTGGCGTGAGGTGGTATATTCTTGTGTTTTGATTTGTATTTCTCTGGTGATTAGTGATGTGGAGCATTTTTTCATATATTGGCCACTTCTATATCTTTTGAGAAGCGTCTGTACATGTCTTTTGCCCACTTTTTAATGGGGTTATTTGATTTTTTGTGAATTGTTTTAAGTTCCTTATAGATTCTGGATATTACAACTTTGTCAGATGAATAGTTCGTGAATATTTTCTGCCATCCTGTAGGTTGTCTGTTCACTCTGTTGGTAGCTTCTTTTGCTGTGCAGAAGCTCTATAGTTTAATTAGGTCTCACTTGTCAATTTTGTTTTTGTTGCAATTGCTTTTGAGAATTTAGTTATAAATTATTTTCCAAGGCCGATTTCTAGAATGGTGTTTCTTAGGTTTTCTTCTAGGATTCTTATAGTTTGAGGTCTTACATTTAGAACTTTAACCCATCTTTGTAACTGAATGCAAGTTCAGTCACTCACTACTTGCAGAGTCCAGTTAACAAGAGGGAGGTGTGGTAGAAAGAAAGTGACTTTGCAGCCAGGTGCGGTGGCTCATGCCTGTAATCCCAGCACTTTGGGAGGCCGAGGTGGGCGGATCATGAGGTCAGGAGTTTGAGACCAGCCTGACCAACATGGTGAAACCTGTCTTTACTAAAAATACAAAAATTAGCCAGGCTTGGTGGTGCGTGCCTGTAATCCCAGCTGCTCAGGAGGCTGAGGCAGGAGAATTGCTTGAACCTAGGAGGCAGAGGTTGCAGTGAGCCAAGATCATGTCACCGCACTCTAGCCTGGGCAACAGAGCGAGACACCGTCTCAAAAAAAAAAAAAAGTGACTTTATTTCCAAAGCTGGCAAGGAGGAAGTGGCTTGATTCCTGTCCAAAGCAATCATTTTGAATTTTGATGAGGGAAGGCAAGGGTTTAAAAAGGTAAAACTTGATATGGAAGGCATGCAAGAATTGTACTGAGTACAACGTCTGTGTGTCTTGTTCTGTTGGCTTTCTTGGGTTCCAGTCCACCTGGAGCATGGGCTGGAGTCATCTCAACAATGGCAAGGTTGTAGACTAGCTGCCTTGCATTTATCACTGCAGTTTTGCAGCTGGGTCCCCAGGCTTGGTCTGTTTGTCTCAAGATTAGCCCCTAGAACTTCTAACTAGGCACATAATTAGATACTAGCATACAGTTAGATAGATGTGAAGGGAGTATATGCGGTGAGAAAGGGAAGGACATGAAGTCTATTTTCAGGCTAAGGGAAAAGGCTTCTGAAGTTTGCTTCAAGGTTAGGTCTTGAATCCAAAGGGAAAGGAAAAAAAAAGTTTTAAAATGTATTTTGAATTTAAGCTGCCCAGTTATATCTTGAGTTAATTTTTGTATGTGGCAAAAGGTAGGAGTCTAGTTCATTCTTCTGCATATGGCTACCAGTTACCCCATCACCATTTATTGAATAGGGAGTCCTTTCCCCGTTGCTTATTTTTGTCTACTTTGTCAAAGATCAGATGGCTGTAGGTGTGTGGCTTTATTTCTGAGTTCTCTATTCTGTTTCATTGTTCTATGTTTATGTTTTTGTACTGTTGCTATGCTGTTTGGTTACTATAGACTTATAGTATGGGTTGAAGTTCCGTAATATGATGCCTCCAGTTGTGTTCTTTTTTGCTTATGATTGTTTTGGCTGTTCAGGCTCCTTGTTGGTTCCATATGAATTTTAGAACAGTTTTTTTCTAGCTCTGTGAAAAATGACATTGGTGGTTTGATAGGAATAGCATTGAATCTGTAGATTGCTTTAGGATGTATGGCCATTTTAATGTTATTGATTCTTGTATTCCATGAGCTTGGAGTGTTTCTCCATTTGTTTGTGTCATCTATGATTTCTTTCAGCAGTGTTTTGTAGTTCTCCTTGTAGAGATCTTTCCCTTCCTTGAGTACATGTGTTCCTAGGTATTTTATTTTTGTGTGTGGCTATTGCAAATGGGATTGTGTTCTTGACTTGGCTTTCAGCTTGAACGTTGTTGGTGTAAAGAAATGCTACTAATTTTATACATTGGTTTTGTATCCTGAAACTTAACTGAAGACATGTATTAGTTCTAAGAGTCTTTTGGTGAAGTCCTTAGGATTTTCTAGGTATAAGACCATATTGTCAGTGAAGAGAGATAGTTTGACTTCTTTTCCTATTTGGATGCCTTTTACTTTTTCTCTTGAGTGATTGTTCTATACCTCCAGTATTATATTGAATAGGAGTGGTGAGATTGGGCATCCTTGTCTTTTCTGGTTCTCAGGGAGAATTCTTCCAATTTTTGCCCGTTTAGCATGGTGTTGGCTGTGAGTTTGTCATAGATGGCTCTTATTATTTTGAGGTATGTTCCCTCAATGCCTAGTTTCTTGAGGGTTTTTCTTTTATCATGAAGTCATGTTGGATTTTACCAAAAGCTTTTTCCATGTATATTGAGATGATCATAGGTTTTTGCTTTTAATTCTGTTTATTGTATTTGTCAATAAATCATATTTATTGATTTGCATATGTTGAACCAACTTTACATCCCAGGAATGAAGCTTATTTAGTTGTGGTGAGTTAACTTTTGATGTGCTGCTGGGTTCAGTTTGCTAGTATTTTGTTAAGGATTTTTGCTCTGTGTTCATCAGGGATGTTGGCCTATACTTTTCTTCTTTTATCATGTCTTTTTCAGGTTTTGGTATAAAGGCTGGCTTCATAGAATGAGTTAGAGAGGAGTCTCTTCTCCTCAACATTTTGGAATAGTTTTCAGCATATTTGGAATAGTATCAGCACTACTTTGAACATCTGGTAGAATTCAGCTGTGAGTCTATCTGGTCTGGGGCTTTTTTTGGGTGGTAGGTTTTTTATTACTAATTCAATTTTGGAACTCGATATTGGTCTGTTCAGAGTTTTAATTTCTTCCTGATTCAATCTTGGGAGATTTTATGTTTCTAGGAATTTATCTATTTCCTCTAGATTTTCTAGTTTGTGTATGTAGAGGTATTCTAATAGTGTCTGAGGATCTTTTGTATTTCTGTGATTGGTTGTAATGTCATCTTTGTCATTTCTGACTGTGCTTATTGGAATCTTCCCTTTTTTTCTTTGTTAATCTAGTTAGTGTTCTATCAATATTGTTTATCCTTTCAGAGAACCGGTGTTTGGTTTCATTGATTCTTTTTTTCCCCCTTAATGATCAGTGTCAGAAAATCATTGATTCTTTGTATGGATTTTTGGGTCTCAATTTTGTTGTGTTTCACTCCGATTGTAGTTATTTCTTTTCATCTGGCTCTAGGGTTAGTTCTTGTTTTTCTAGTTCCTCTAGGTTTGATGTTAGATTGTTAATTCGAGATCTTTCCAACTTTTTGTGGTAGGCATTTAGTACTATACAGTTTCCTCTTAACACTGCTTTTGCTTCATCTCAGAGATTTTTGGTATGTTGTGTCAGTGTTTTCATTTATTTCAAATAATTTTTTGATTTCTGCCTTAACTTTGTTGTTTACCCAAAAGTCATTCAGGAGCAAGTTTTAAAATTTCCATGTAATTGTGTGATTTGGAAAAATCTTGGTATAGATTTGTTTTTGTTTTTGTTGTTGTTGTTTTTTGCTTCCAACTGTATTAGTCTTTTTATTCTCTTGGCAATGTCTTCCAGAGTTAACTACTTCTGTTGTAGGTGATAAAAATGTATAAGGCTCTACTTCAGATGTTGGTACTGCTGTGAGCGTGGTCTCTTCCTTTACTCAACTGAGAATTAAAACTTGATTCTTTTTTATATTCCAGTCCCAGAAGTAATTCCCTCTATAGAAGGTATCTAATGATAGTCTTATTCATCCTAGTAGTGGCTTACAACCAGGCTCTAACCTCTCCAGGAATACTATAGGATGGATTTAGCATAAACATATATTAAACTAAAAAGGATTCTTTCAAATGAGTTTAAGTGCATTTTATTTTTAGACAACCTACTTGACAAGTTTTTTGTTTTTTTTTTTTGAAGGAGTCTTACTCTGTCACTAGGCTGGAGTGCAGTGGCGTGATATCGGTTCACTGCAACCTCTGACTCCCTGGTTCAAGCGATTCTCCTGCCTCAGCCTCCTGAGTAGCTGGGATTACAGGCATGCACCACCATGCCCAGCTAATTTTTGTATTTTTAGTAGAGATGGTGTTTCACCATATTGGCCAGGTTAGTCTCCAACTCCCAACCTTGTGATCCACCAGCCTTGGCCTCCCAAAGTGCTGGGATTACAGGCGTGAGCCACCACGCCGGCTGACATGTTTTTCTTAAAAACAATGCTTCCACTCCAAAGATATAATGGTCAAAATAAATGAAGAGCTCAAGTTGACATCAGTCCAATTTATCTTAAGTCATTGTGTCATGTGGGTGATAGGCAGCAAGCAGTTGTGATGACAGGTGATAGAGCCAAAGTAATTGCCAATTGGTTAACATTTTTCCATTTCTAAACCATCTTTAAAGAAAATCATATACAGGGTCACACCATCCTCATGGTAGAGCAACTATGCCATCTGGATTCATGTTTTTACTGGTAAAAAACTGGTAGTTGTTGAAATTAGTAAGATGTGCTTGGTTTGTTCTACAGCTTCTGTCATAAAAGGTTTTACTGTTTAGGTCTCTGTTCTTCAAGTTGGCCTTTGATTGATTTTATGTAATCTTTGATGTACTTCTTGTAGGCTTCTTTTGTGAAGTTTGTTTCCTGCAAGTGATGGTTCATGACAGTATCAACATAAGTGATTAATGTGCTTTCGGTACCCTCACCCTCAGGGCCTTCTGCGGAGGCATTTCTGTCAATGTTACCCTCTGTCCTACTGACCATCTTCCTCCCCACCACCCCCGTCCCACTTCCAGGCACAGCCAGTCTGCAATCTTCCAGATATTGTAAATGTTGGAGAACAGCTCATTATGGCTGATAAGGTCCGGGTAGATAAATCTTGATGGCAGCTGAACGGAGATGCGGTGGTGCTGGCTTAGCAGGATTCCAGAGATTAGAGTGAACATGATGCAGCTGGAGCAGTGCTTGGTGGGTGGGAGGAGTGAGTGGAAAAGGAGATTTCTGTTTTTATTCCTCTGTGGTCTATGAGTACGGTTGGTATGATAATTTTTTTGAACTTGTTGAGATTTGCTTTATGGCTGAGCATACGGTCAATTGTGGAGTATGTTCCATGTGCAGATGAGAAGAGTATTGTTCTATGGCCAATGGGTGGAGTATTCTGTAGATGTCCATGAGGTCCAATTGGTCAAGTTTAAATTCATAATTTCTTTGTTAGTTTTCTGCCTCGATGATCTAATGTTTTCAGTAGGGTTTCAATAGGGGGAAGTCCCCCACCATTATCGTGTGGCTGTATAAGAGTTTTGTAGGTCTAGAAGTACTTGTTTGTAATTCTGGGTGCTCCAATTTTGGGTGAGTGTATATTTAGGATAGTTAAGACTTCTTGTGGAATTGAATGCTTATCATTATATAATGGCCTTCTTTGTCTTTTTTTATTGTTGGTTTAAAGTCTGTTTTGTCTTATATAATAATAGTGACCTCTGCTCTTTTTTTGTTTTCTATTTGCTTGGTGGATCACTCTTCAGCCCTTTATTTTGAGCCTATGGGTGTTTTATGTGCATCTTGTTTTTTATCTAACTTGCCCCTTTATGCCTTTTTAGTGGAGTGTTTAGACCATTTACATTCAAGGTTAATATTGATATGTGAGGTTTTGTTTTTATTGAGAAGGAGTCTTGCTCTGTCACTCAGGCTGGAGCGCAGTGGCACAATCTCAGCTCACTGTAACCTTCGTCTCCGGGTTCAAGAGGTTCTCCTGCCTCAGCTTCCTGAGTAGCTGGGATGGCAGGCGAGCATCACCACACCTGGCTAATTTTTGTATTTTTAGTAGAGACGGGATTTCACCATGTTACCAGGCTGATCTCAAACTCCTTACCTCAAGTGATCTGCCTGCCTCGGCCTCCCAAAGTGTTGGGATTACAGGCATGAGCCACTGTGTCTCTGGCTGATATGTGAGGTTTTGATCCTATCATGAAATTGTTAGCTGGTTGCTTTGTAGTTTCTGTTGTGTGGTTACTTTATAGGGTCTGTGGGCTTAAGTGTGTTTTCATGGTAGCTGGCATCAGTCTTTTGTTTCTGTGATTAGAACTCCCTTAAGGAGCTCTTGTAATGGTGGTCTAGTGGTAACTAACTCCTTTAATGCTTGCATGTCTGAAAAAACCTTTATTTCTCCTGTGCTTATGAAACTTAACTTGGCAGGGTATGAAATTCTTGGTTGGAATTTCTTTTCATTAAGAATACTGAAAATAGGCCCCTAGTCTCTCCTGGCTTGTAAGGTTTCTGCTGAGATGTCTGCTTTTAGCCTAAAGGGTTTCCTTTTGTACATGATCTGACCTTTTTCTCTAGCTGCCTCTAAGATTTTTTCTTTAGCATTGACCTTTGACAGTCTGGGAGGGCAGGGGCCATGAAGAGTGGGGCCAGATTGGGCACATCCATCTACAGGTCCCCCAGTGGCAGGTACAAGCACTGAAGCTGAGGGAGAATCCAGTGGGCAGCCACCAGGTGCCCAGAGGTATATCTAGGCATGAAACTGGGAAACCTCCTTGGCCCCAAGTTCTCTGCACAGTGATGAGGGGCAGCCTAAAATTCTAATCCAGGGTAGTGACTGCTCCAGATATCTGGAGATCTGCCTGGGCATGGAGTGGAGAGGGCCTTCCTGCATCAAGATCTCTGCATAGGAGGGGTGGGATGACTCAGGCTACTGGACCAGGCAAGCAGGTGCTATGAATACCTGGAGATCTGCCTAGGTGTGTAGCAGAGAGGGCCCCCTTGCACCAGGATTTCTGCACAGGAAGGGTGGAGTGGATCAGGCTGTTAATCAAGGTGAGTGGGTACTCCAAAGGTCTAGACATCTGCCTGGGCATGGAGTGGAGATGACCCTTCTGCAGCATGTTCTCTGTCCATGAAAGATGAGTGGCTCAGGCTGCTGGTTCACGCAAGCAGGTGCCCTGAATGCCTGGATTTCTGCTTGGGGGGTGGAGCAGAGGGGACCCCACTTCACCTCAATCCCAGGGGAACAGCAGGGGCACCAAGGGATGGCACATGCAGATCAGTTTCAGATTGCCAAGCTGGCCCTGGCTGCAAGTCTCATTGCCCAGGAGAGACTGCAACTGTAGCAGCACTCCTCCCACTCCAGGCTTGCAATAGGGAAGAGTATAATTCCAATACCTACTTCTGAGGTGCTATCCACCTCAGAAGTGGTGGAGGCTGTGGAGGCTACTACCCTGCTCCAGAGCAGGTGCTTCAGTCTGTGGCCCAAGAGTAAAATGCTTGTATGGCCATGCAGCTGGGTTACCTAGAATGGCTGACTTTGTATGCAACCAGATTAAAAATGGCATCCTGTGCTTGGTCCTATGTCTGGGAAAGTGTCTGCAGCTTCTCCTAGTGTTTTTCCCTCACAGCGTCTCCAACCCTTTCCCCAGGTTAGCTTCAGGGATTGGGAGAAAAAAAAAGTTCTCCCTCAGCCTGAGTTGCTCTGATCTCCTGTGGAAAGGTGAGTCACTGAGGGAGGCTGTCTTTCTCTCATGTACTGGGGCTTCACTTACTTTTATCAGCCAAATGCCATCACAGTGGCTGTTTGGCAGGATTCTCGTCTCTGGGATTTGGAGTATCCTGCATGATTCCATTAGATTCTCATTTTCCTTCTTGAATTAAAGCTCAAACCATTGATCTTTATTTACTATTTTGTTATTTCCAAATGGTGGAGGCCTGCTAACAGGCTTTAATCTGCCACCTTAGGAAAAAAAGACTATATTAACTCCCAGCTTAAACAATAACACAAATGCTTTTCCTTGTACTTTTGCATGCTGCAGAAATGCTTTATCCTTCTATTTCATCTCATAAAATATTAAAAGGAAGTATACTTGCTAGTTGAAATTTAGTATAATAATTCTTAGATTATGCAAAGGACTTTCTTACCTTAAGTGAAATATCTTTGTGGTTGTTCCTGCTGTTTTTGTCTGTTGTGTTTTTTTAACTGTGAGTAGCAATTGAGAATAAAGTGACCACTTGCAAGGTTTGGTGCTACTAACTTAATTCATGCTAAGATGTCTACAGTTTTACTTGTTATTGCTTTTGCATCATCAGTTCAAATGTCAACAAAACCAAATAAAAATACTAAATGAGAAAAAGGCATACTTTGTCTTGGTATCATGAAAATAGTTTTGACCTTATAAACACCCTGAAAATGGTCTTAGGTAGCCTCAGTGGTTTGTATATTACACTCCGAGAACTGTTGTTCTGCATGTAGGGTGACTATATGTAATTTATAATCTAGTTTTGAGAGAGAGACAAATGGGATTCTATTAATAATTACCTCAGAATAACAGGTGTAAACTGGGACTGTCCTGGGCAAACTGGGATGTGTAGTCACCCTATGATTACCTTATTTCTAGGGGACTTCAAGTCAGCTTCTGTATTTGGTCTTCATGTCACATGATCTTTTTAAAATGATACTATCAGTCATGATGGAAGGAAGGGAAGGGAGGAACAGGGACACTGAGAGGTTTGTGGTGGCTTTCATATTTGAGCATTAAAACTCCTAAAGTATAGGTGTAAACTGTATGTCCGATTGTTCTTGAACTTAGATGTGTTGAAAATTTCAGCAATGTGGTTGGTTCTTTAGGTGATTTGAGAGTTAGAATATTGTTTGGTCATCAGGAGACATCTTTTATGCTAATGCGTATTCACAAAGAAGAAATTCACCTGTTTCTATATTTCCTGAATCATGTAATTTTATTATTAAAATTTGGATTGGTTCAAAGAAGATCCAAGAATCATAAAACTATAACTGCCGCAATGTATGAAAGAATTTTTGATGGTGAATAAGAAACAATACACTTATGAATGTGGATATTGTTATGCCATGTTAGTGTATTATAACATTCTTAAAATTATGTTTGTGGAATTGAATTCTTGCTATGTTAAAATTTATTGTTAAATTTACTATTTCTAATGAGAACAAAGATACAATATACCAGAATCTCTGGGACACAGCTAAGGCAGTGTTAAGAGGGAAATTCATAGCTCTAAATGCCCACATCAAAAAGTTAGAGAGATCTCAAATTAAGAACGTAACATCACAATTGAAAGAATCAGAGAAGCAAGAACACTTCAGCCCCAAAGCTAGCAGAAGACAAGAAATGAACAAAATTAGAGCTGAACTGAAGGAAATCAGGGCACAAAAAACCATTCAAAAGATTAATGAATCCAGGAGTTGGTTTTTGAAAAAATTAATAAGATAGATAGGCTGCTGGCTAGACTGCTAAAGAGAGAAGATCCAAATAAACACAATTAGAAATGAAGGGAATGTTACCACTGACCCCACAGAAATAAAAATAACCATCAGAAACCATCAGTCTAGCTGCTGGCTAGACTAATAAAGAGAGAAGATCCAAATAAACACAACTAGAAATGAAGGGAGTGTTACCACTGACCTCACAGAAATAAAAATAACCATCAGAAACTATTGTGAACAACACCTCTATGCACACAAACTAGAAAGCCTAGATGAGATGAATAAATTCCTGAACACATACACCCTCCCAAGACTTAACCAGGAAGAAATTGATTCCCTGAACAGACCAATAAGGAACTCCAAAATTGAATCAGTAATAAATAGCCTACCAACCAAAAAAAGCCCAGGACCTGATGGATAAACAGCTGAGTTCTACCTGATGTACAAAGAAGAGCTGCTACTATTCTTACTGAAACGATTTCAAAAAATTGAGGAGGAAGGACTCCTCCCCAGCTAATTCTGTGAGGCCAGCATCATCCCGATACCAAAGCCTGGGAGAGACACAACAAAGAAACCTTCAGGCCAATATTCCTGTTGAACATCACTGCAAAAATCCTTAACAAAATACTTGTAAACCGAATTTAGCAGCACATCAAAAAGCTAATCCACCATGATCAAGTGGGCTTTATCACTGCAATGCAAAGTTGGCTCATTATACTCAAATCAATAAATGTGATTCATCACATAAACAAAACTAGACAGAAACCAAATGCTTATCTCAATAGATGCAGAAAAGGCTTTAGATAAAATTCAACAGCCTTTCATGTTAAAAACTCTCAAGAAACTAGGTATTGAAGGAATATACCTCAAAATAATACAAGCCATCTATGACAAACCTACAGCCAACATTATACTGAATGGGGAAAAGCTGAATGCATTCCCCTTGAAAACAGCACAAGACAAGCATGCCCTCTCTCATCACTCCTATTCAACATAGTTTTGGAAGTCCTAGCTATAGCAGTCAGGCAAGACAAAGAAATAAAGGACATCCAAATAGAAGAGAAGAAGTCAAACTGTTCCTATTTGCAGATGATATGATTCTATATGCAGAAAACTCTATAGTCTCGGCCGAAAAGCTCCTTCAGGTGATAAACAACTTCAGCAAAGTTTTGGATACAAAAATCAATGTATAAAAATCACTAACATTCCTATACACCAACAATAGCCAAGCAGAGAGGTAAACCAGGATAACAAAAAGAATAAAACACCTAGCAATACAGCTAACCAGGGAAGTGAAAGATCTTTACAATGAGAATTACAAAACACTGCTCAAAGAAATCAGAAGACACAAACAAATGGGAATACATCCCACGCTCATGGGTAGGAAGAATCAATATTATTAAAATGGCCATACTACCCAAAGCAATCTGCAGATTCAATGCTATTCCTATCAAATTACCAATGAAATTCTTCACAGAGCTGGAAAACACTATTTTAAAATTCATATGGAGCTAACAAAGAACCTGAATAGCCAAGGCAATCCTAAACAAAAAGGACAAAGCTGGAGGCATCACATTACCTGACTTAAAACTATACTACAGGGCCACAGTAACCAAAACAGCATGGTACTGGTACAAACAGACCCATAGGCCAATGGAACAGAATAGACAGCCAGGAAATAAGGCTGCACACCTATAGCCATCTGACCTTTGACAAAGTCAACAAAAGTAAGCAATGGTGAAAGCACTCCCAATTCAATAAATGGTGCTGGGATAACTGGCTAGCCATATGCAGAAGACTGAAGCTGGACCCCTTTCTTACACCACATACAAAAATCAACTCAAGATGGATTAAAGACTTAAATATAAAACCCCAAACTGTAAAAATCCTAGAAAACAACCTAGGCAATACCATCTTGGACATAGGAACAGGCAAAGATTTCATGACAAAGACACCAAAAGCAATCACAAGAAAAGCAAAAATTTACAAGTGAGATCTAATTAAACTTAAGAGTTTCTGCACAGTGAAAGAAACTATCAACAGAGGAAGCAGCCTACAGAATGGAAGAAAATATTTGCAAACTATGTATCTGATAAAGGTCTAATATCCAGCATCTATAAGGAACTTAAACAAATTTACAAGAGAAGAACAAACAGTCCCGTTAAAATGTGGATAAAGGACATGAACAGACACTTTTCAAAAGAAGACATACATGCAGCCAACAAGCATATGAAAAAAAGCTCAATATTACTGATCATTAGAGAAATGCAAATCAAAAACACAAGGAGATACCATCTCACACCAGTCTGAATGGCTGTTGTTAAAAAGTAAAAAACGAACAGATACTGGTGAGGTTGCAGAGAAAAGGAAATACTGATATACTGTTGGTGGGAGTGCAAATTAGTTCAGCCATTGTGTAAAACAGTATGGCAATTCCTCAAAGAGCTAAAAGCAGAACTGCTATTTGATCCAGCAATCTCATTACTGGATATTCTCAGAGGAATATAAAGCATTCTACCATAAAGATGCATGCGAATGTTCATTACAGCACTTTTCACAATAGCAAAGACAGGGAATCAACCTAAATGCTCATCAGTGACAGACTGGATAAAGGAAATGTGGTACGTATACACCATGGATACTATGCAGCCATAAAAAAGAATGAGATCATGTCTTTTGTGGGAACATGGATGGAGCTGGAGGCTATTATCTTCAACAAACGAATGCAGGAAAGACAGCCAAATACTGCATGTTCTAAGTGGGAGCTAGATGATGAGAACTCATGAACACAAGGAAACAACAGACACTGGGTCTACTTAAGGGTGGAGGGTGGGCGGGGGCAGAGGAGTAGAAAAGATAACTACTAGGTACTGGGCTTAATTCCTGGATAATGAAATAATCTGTACAACAAAATAATCTGTGAAATCTGTGACACGAGTTTACCTGTGGAACAAACCTTCACATGTACCCCTGAACTTAAAATAAAAGTTAAAAAATTTAGTATTTCTAGAACATATACATGAAGACCAAAGTTATGACACTTTTAGTTTGAGTAAAAATACATACTCATTTAAAACTTACTTTGTTATTAAAACCATCTTGAATATTAAAATTTGTTTGATGCACATTTAAAGGTATAACTTGTGAGCATATAAAAATAAGTTATTATTTTTATGTTCAAGTATATAACTTGTTAGTTTAGTATCAAAATTAAGTAGGAGCTGCATGAAACTTCATTATAAAACTGTTCAATGCTTTTATTCCAATATCTATAAAGAAACTTTAAAAACTCTCTTATTGTACTGTTTGATTTATTTAAATATAGAGAATTATCTTACAGGATTTATTGCAAGGTACCTAAAAGAGGATGATTGTTGCTATTTTTTCTCAAGGAATTCATTTAATTGCTTTAGACAATGTGTTAACAGATTTTTATTTCCTCTCCGGCTATTACTTAAGCTGCAGCAGCTTAAGCTTTGCTCACTTCAGCTAATGAAGACTAATACCATTGTGTTCCTGCCAGTTCAATTCTTTCTAATTTAGCTTTTCTAAAATAATGCCTGTTAATAAGCAAGGTCGTAGATGAACAGAGGATACAAATAATTCTGTGCTTCATTAACCATCAATCTGTAGCCTTTCTTCTGTTGTCTTAACGTGGAAGGAATGGTTAGTTTAAAAAAATATTTGCTTTTATGAGTTGTTTGTTTTATGTGACGGAGCCATTCTAATGTCAGGAACAGATCTTTGGGGCAATTTTCCTTAATGCAGTATGTGAAAAACAGGCCATAATAAATATTACATTAACATATAAACATGCTAAAGTTTGTGTTTTTATTAAAGATGAGGGAAAATGACATTCTAACAGCTATATTTAGTCATGTTCAGGTAAAATGAACCTTGAGTATCTAAGGTATATGCTTACATTGATCAACTAAGATCCCTCTACTGTAGTTATTATTTTTTCTTTATGCTTATTTTTAAATGATAGATTACATTTACAACTAGCTGGTCAATCTTTGAGATGTATTATAAATGAAAGGCTGGTTAGCACAGAAAACTGGTAGATAATAAAGGAAAGATATATGGGACTGTAGGTCTAATGTAGGTCGAGTTGTCATTCTGGGGATTTGTTTTCTTACATATTTTTAGCAATTGTACCTGTTTTATTGCAGAGACTTGAGGAGACATGTTCTTATTCATTGGTTCCTAAAACTGTTCAGGTGTGCTTGCTTACTTGACCAAAGTACTGTAAATAACTTTTCATAAAATAATGAATTGGAATTTATGTTGAACCTATACAATTTAGAATGGGTTTATGTTGGGTTAACATATTTATGCTCAATATTATAGTCTCACGGAAATGTGCCACTTTAATAAATATTTAATAAATATTACTTGACTTAATAAGGACAATCTAGGTGTTTTGTTATGGATTTCCAAAGTACAGTATAGTTGATTACAATGAGATATTTTCTTTCAGCACTTAAAGGAGTTTATTTGTAAAGTCTTTATGTGAAGTTGTTGCAAAAAATATAATTACTTTTTACCTCACTTGGAATCAGGAAGTTTAGAATTCACCATGGTTTAACCTGTTAGTGATAGAAAATATTTTTTAAAAATAAGCTATATTTAGTGATTTTATTAAATTGGTAAATTCTAATGAATGTATATTTATTTTGTTTTCTATGCAGCATCATTAGTTATTCCTGCTGGTAGAACTCTTCCAAGTTTTACCACAGCAGAACTGGTATGTAGCTTACTTAAAATATATTTTAAAAGACATGTCCCACTGTTAGCGAGTGGTGGCAAAATGCTGAACATAGATGTAATTTCTTACCCTCCAGTTGAAAGTGAAAAGATGTGGCCGGGTGCGGTGGCTCACGCCTGTAATTCCAGCACTTTGGGAGGCTGAGGCAGGTGGATTGCCTGAGATCAGGAGTTTGAGACCAGCCTGGCCAACATGGCAAAACCCTGTCTCTACTAAAAGTACAAAAATTAGCTGGGCGTAGTGGTGGGCGCCTAGTAATCCCAGCTACTCAGGAGGCTGAGGCAGGAGAATCTCTTGAACCTGGGAGGCGGAGGTTGCAGTGAGCCGAGATCATGCCATTGCACTCCAGCCTGGGTGACAAGAACAAAATTCTGTCTCAAAGAAAAAAAAAAGATGTGGTAAAGAGTGGGGTGACAGAATAGCATCTGTAGCATAGATGTAATAAAACTCGGAAGTTCCAGAATTGACATTTTCTTGCCAAGTTTTCCTGTCTTTCAGAGAAGTTGTTAGCATCTTCCAAGACTGTACCTACAAGGTTAGGAAATGTCTGAAGTTATGTTGTATGGGGTTTTAATACACTATATAATGTTATATGCTTGTTACATCCTAAATAAATAATTTTGAGTTTTTTTTTCAGATTTTTTTTCCCCTCTAGAATGGAGCAACATCATAGTTTTGACTTTAATTAAACTGGAATATTTTTGTCATTTTGTACCTTCGTGAAGTACAGCTTGTTTATATTTTTCCCCTTAGTACTTGAAGGCAGAAGATACATTTACAAGTTAACATAGAAAACCAAGTAGTTTTTTGGGTAGAGAAGAATAGCAGCTTTTCACTTTTATCTTTCTTCCCTGGTACTGAGAGTAGTATATAATCTACTAACTGTTTTTTAATTTTCTTTCAGCCCATAGGTTGCCTTTCTAGGGCAAATGCTTAGTGGGCTAGTTATTTCCATTTCTTCACTAAGAACAGCCAAAACCACACAACTTAATAGGATTTTTGGAAAGAATGGTGCTGCTTTTGATAGGAGACCAATGAAGAAATACCTCTGCCTTTGGAATTCAAACAAATATTTTTTTTCCTGTTTAAATAAGTAATAAGCTTGTATTAATAAAAAGTAAAAATGGGCTGAGCACAGTGGCTCACACCTGTAATCTCAGTGCTTTGGGAGACTGAGGTACTGGGCACCATAGCAAGACCATATTAATACAATTTTTTTTTTTTTTTTTTTTGAGACAGAGTCTTACTCTGTCACCCAAGTCAGGAGTGCGGTGGCATGATCTCGGCTCACTGCAACCTCCGCCTCCGAGGTTCAAGTGATTCTTCTGCTTCAGCCTCCCGAGTAGCGAGATTACAGACGCCCGCCACCATGCCCAACTAATTTTTTGTATTTTAGTTGAGATGGGGTTTCACCATGTTGGCCAGGGTGGTCTCAAACTCCTGACCTCAAGTGATCCACCCACCATGGCCTCCCAAAGTGCTGGGATTACAGGCGTGAGCCACTGTGCCCGGCCTGTACAAAATTTTTTTAAAAAAATTAGCCAAGCATGGTGGTGTGTGCCTGTAGTCCTGGCTACTTGAGAGGCCGAGGCAAAAGGATCACTTGAGCCTCGTAATTGGAGATTACAGTGAGTTATGATTGCACCACTGCTCTTCAGCCTGGGCAACAGAATGAAACCCTGTCTCTTAAAAATAAAAATGCAAAACATTTATAAATAAAATAAAGAGTTCTGTAGTCTTATACTCCAAGAATAAATGTTTTAACTCTTTGATGTTTATTCACCCAGACTTCTTTCATGAAAGCTATATTAGTTTTTAGGATAAAAAGTAGGGATACTCTTTTTACTGTTTCTGTAATTTCTGTTTTCTAATTTAGTAATATAGATGGACTGTTTTCAATTTCAGTTAGTACAAATTGACCTTCGTGGATGCAACACAGTTTAATAAACAAACTTTTGTTGGTGAACATTTAAATTATTTCCAGCATTTTTCTAATATAGTATTCTATTGATTATGCTTGTATATATGTCTGTGTGTTTCTGTGATAATCAGGATAAATTTCTAAAAGTAGAGTTCATGGGTCAAAGGTCATTTGTATTTTCATTTTTGGTATATATATTGCAAAAATTATCCTCCAAAAGGGTTGTACCAATATACATTCATACAAACAGTAGTTTGAGAGAACCAATTTTTATCACATTCTCAACAACACTGGATGTTATCAGTCTTTCAAATTTTTGCAGGTCTGAGAACCAATGGCCCTGCAAAGCTATGTCTTGGGCAAGTTTTTTGAGTTAATGTTTATACTGTTCATTAGGACTTACTGGCTTCATTGCTAATAACTGTAGAATAGGATTCCTCTTGATCCTTAATGGGATGATCAATATTGAAAACTATTTTATTCAAAGAACTCAGCCCTAATGTTAAATGTTAAGTATTGTCAAACTATTGTCCAGAATCAGATTTTTTGACTCCCTATGAGAGATCAGGGAAAAAAAGAAACAAGTAAAGTCCTTTTCTAACTTTCTAATATAAATTTCTTATATCTAGGGCACTTCAAACTCCAGTGCAAACTTTACTTTTCCTGGTTATCCCATTCATGTACCAGCAGGTGTGACACTACAGACTGTATCTGGTGAGAGTATATTCTAAGAATCTTTTTGTTTTTAGCATTGGTACTATTTTTTGGACATTAAGCTTCATGATTTTTAAATAAACTATATACCAGAAGTTATAAGAACTTTTAATAAAATTGATTTTAAAAGTAATGATAAATGGTGGTTTTGATTGTTATAGAGACAATCTACCACAAAAGGTACTGTACTAGGCCTGTCCTATATTTGATTCCCAGTTCTCTTTCCCAACATTGTATAGGGGTTCTTTGTATATATTTTTTCTAATTCAAGTCAGTTATCTAAATTTTAACAAATACAAAATAAAATAACTTACCTGCATTCCTGCTAGCTCTAATTACGGATTAAAGATTAGGTTGATCAACCTTTGCCCCCTTTCTTACTAGGGATTGCATGGTCTGATAGAACATCCAATAGTTTGGAGGTTAACCGGTCTCTGCTTTTCAGAGCACCATCTCTTGATTTTGAAGAGGATCATACCTCTTCTTTGGGTTGTTGTAAAGTTTAAGTAAAGCACCTAACTCAACACTCAAAAATAAGTCCTTTTTTTTTGAGATGGAGTCTCGCTCTGTCGCCCACGCTGTAGTGCAGTGGCGCAATCTCTGCTCACTGCAAGCTCCGCCTCCTGGGTTCACGCCATTCTCCTGCCTCAGCCTCCCAAGTAGCTGGGACTACAGGCGCCGGCCACCACGCCCAGCTAATTTTTTGTATTTTTAGTAGAGACAGGGTTTCACCGTTTTAGCCAGGAGGGTCTTGATCTCCTGACGTCGTGATCCACCTGCCTCGGCCTCCAAAAGTGCTGGGATTACAGGCATGAGCCACCGCGCCTGGCCTTTTATTTTTTTCTTTTATAGTGTTATTTTAAAGGAAGAAAGGAGAAGAAATTTGATTACTTTTGAAATCATTAAACTCTCTTTTGGATAGCATTGTCTTGCTATATGGCATTTTAAATATATGAAGTATATTTTACATGATTATGTTTGTTAAAATCCAGTTTTTTGGTTGATAACATTAATTTATCAAACAATGGAAGAGGTTCATGGATTAAATATTGGTGGCCTTTATGTATCTCAAAGTGTGCCATAAAAGCAATTGTGGGAAAAGTCTGGAATTAAAGCAAAACATATGTAATTAAAAAAATAAGAATTTATATATTGATTGTAGAAAATCCAAAAATGTCTGAAGAATAAAAGAAAAACCCCTAGAGAGAACCACCATTAACATATTGGTGTATTTTTTTCCAGCCTTTGTGGATGAGATTTTTTTTTTTGTGGTGGTTGTCAAAGGAAATTTTAATTCTATTATACTTACAATTTTGCTTTCTCCTTTTTAAGGTCACCTTTATAAAGTCAATGTACCAATTATGGTGACAGAGACTTCTGGAAGAGCAGGTATTCTTCAGCATCCAATTCAGCAAGTATTTCAACAGCTTGGCCAGCCTTCAGTAATACAAACTAGTGTTCCACAATTGAATCCATGGTCTCTTCAAGCAACTACTGAAAAATCACAGAGAATTGAAACCGTGCTACAGCAACCCGCAATTCTACCTTCTGGGCCAGTAGATAGGAAACACTTAGAAAATGCCACCAGTGATATACTTGTATCTCCTGGAAATGAGCATAAAATCGTGCCTGAAGCTTTGTTGTGTCATCAGGAAAGTTCTCACTATATCAGTCTTCCAGGTGTTGTATTTTCTCCACAGGTCTCTCAAACAAATTCTAATGTGGAGTCAGTGCTCAGTGGTTCAGCTAGCATGGCTCAAAATCTGCATGATGAGTCCCTCTCCACAAACCCTCATGGGGCTCTCCACCAGCACGTGACTGATATTCAGCTTCATATTCTTAAAAATAGGATGTATGGATGTGATTCTGTAAAGCAACCAAGAAATATAGAGGAACCCAGCAACATACCTGTATCAGAGAAGGTATAGTTCTGTGTCCAACTTCTTGGTATCAGGGTACAGATAGTGGCCAGTAACTGGATATCCTGAATATTTTCAAGCTGTAATGTTAATCAGAATTATATATATTTTGTTTTTTCCTTTAGAAGATTATTTCTTTTTTCTAGTGATTTAAAAAAATTTTTAATTGTGATAAAATACACGTAACATAAAGTTTACCAACTTAACCATTTTTAAGTGTACAGATCAGTAGTGTTACATACATTCACATGTGGTACAACCAAGAAGATTCTTTCTTTATTGTTGTTTTTAATATAACTATCAGTTCTTGAAATATTCATGCTTAGCATTTCTAAATTTTTCATTTCAATAAATGAATTATAATACTTCTTCAGAGAAAATGCGTTTGTTTTAAAAGGTAATCTGTTTACCAGTCTCTTATATTGGTCAACTTATTTTATGTCTGCAGATAAAAATTAAAAGACCCAGAAATCCAGACCAGTAGTTTATGGAATGTTTTGAGATAATTAATTATCAAATGTAATATACAAAAGAAGCCCAAAAAGTTTTTTTTTTTCCTGCTCTACCTAATTTTTCTGAATTCCTATATGGAAACTTTTCCCTACATGAGGGATTATGTTGCTAATAATTTTGTTTCTCCCTGCCTACTAAAATACTAGTTTTACTTAATTTCTTTTGGTATTGAAACCACTAAAAATTAGCTTCTAGTTAACTTTTGATATTGAAAATAGGTCTGAATTTTTAATTTTCAAGGAATTAATAGTAATGGCAGAAAGACTCATGGAGAATTTTGGATTATAAAAATTAAAAAAATTGCATTCTTTTTACAAATATAAAATACATCTTGTGGCTAATTCTATTTACACAATTTAGGACATGTGAAAAATACTTAAAGGTTTTTGCTCCAGCTAGTGGTTTAGCCATCATCTAGACCCACTGTACAAATCTGTAGCAATGGATAGTTAAGCACAACCTTAATATTTTATCTTCATGATATTTAAATTTTGCTAGTTAGGGAAAGACATAGGGCATAGTGAAAGGCCATGAACAAAGAAAATGACAATCAGAAACTATTTGACCTGTTCTAGAATGTTTCAGATATTTATTGAAACCTGTTCAAGATCTCAGAGCAAATCTGTTTTTAGTTTTTCTATAAGTGTTCATATTAAAATGTTTTATTGAGTTTTTTTTTACGTTTTTTAACATAATATATAACACTTAGTAAATAAATGTAGGTTAAACTAATAAGTATGAAACATTTGATTTTGAGGTAAAACTAACTACAAATGTAAAATGTTTGTTTTCATCACTACTACTTTTGGAGGCACTTTTTACCTGGATTCTGTGTGAATTTTGCAAATGTTTGGTGTGATGAGTCAAGGACTTATTCTACTGTTATGTATTGTATGTCATCATGTACTTTTTCTGATATGGGGAAATAGATTAGTTAAGGGATATTAATCAAGGATTGATTGGGGGTAGTGGTTGAGAACATAAGCTTTGAAACCACAGTAGGTTCAAATTCTAGGTTCACTACTTGCAAGCAAACTATATAACATTACTCCCTGAAATTCAATTTTAGTCTTTAAATTGGCCCCTAATACCAACCTTGTAATTTTGAGAATTATCAGAGATAATATATATGAAGTATTTAAAGCTTCTGCCACCATAGTAAGCTTTAGATTAGTGCTATTATGCTCTGTGAGCTTGTAATATATTGGGTAACTTTTCATGTAACTTGTTTGTTAGTTTTAAAAAAGGTCTATATCTAACACACAAAATCCAAACGTACAAGAGTATGTGTAAAATGCTTATTTATTTATTGTAAGTTACCTTTAAGATAGTAAGCAGTTTGGTAGGTTTATGCTGAACTAATTTTCAAAGACTTTACAAGTAGTTTTTCTTTTTGTAAGTAACTTAAAGCAAGTTATAATCAACTATACTTGTTTACTTTTCCTGTGTTGTAAACTACTGGAGAGCTTATGGATCTATAGGTTTAAGAGGTAAGGATTTATGTCGTTTGAACATTCTGTTTCACAAAATATATTCTTGATAGCTTTTGATTCTGCCCCTTGTAATTTCTATTCTATTTCCTTTGTCTGAATTTGACTCTTCTAGGTAATTTAAAAATGGAATCATACAATATTTGCCCTTTTGTGACTGTCTTATTTCACTTAGTATAATGTTTTCAAGGTTAGTCGATATCGTAGCATGTGTCAGAATTTCATTCCTTTTTAAGGCTGAATCATGTGAGTTTGACAATTTTTAAATTTTGTAAATATTCCTGGAATCTGTTCCTTCATCTCCACTCCTAGTGCCATTGCCCTAATTGTTTCTCATGTGGGATAATTTTATCTAACTAATTTATCAGTGTGTAGTCTCTTCTACCTTTTACTCTGCTCCTGCCAATCCATCCATCCTAGAGGTCAAAGGCCTAAGCTTCAGGGATCAGAATTGTTTTGAATCCCTTCTCTATTCCTTAATAATTCTATGACTTAGAGAAGTTACTCATTTATAAAATAAAGATAATAGTATCTGCCATGTAATTGTGGTAGGATTAGTTAAGAAAATTAATGTAAAGTGCTCAGTAGCACACTGGCACCGTGGTAAATGCTCAGTGCATGTTAGCACTCTCTTCCTGGTGGCTTCCAGAGATCTGTCCCAAATGCAGCCTGGTTGTGTCTTTTCTCCACTTAACACATCACTGACTGCCCTTCACCTATAATGAATAAACTTCAGGCACCTTAATATACATATACAAAACGTATTATGCGTTCTTTCTCTGCCAAAGTTTCCTATTTACTCTTGCTTCCTCACATGAATATACTTTATTGGGAACACCAAACCGTGAGTGATTCTTGGTTTTTAACCTTGTTATTTCCTACTTCTCTTTTTGCTTTTTGTTATCCCCTCTATTTGATGCCTGGAGTTTCTTCCCACCATCCTTTCCTCTGGTTAATTCCTGCTTATTCATTACTTCCTCCAGAAATCTTCAATACTTCTCCACCTAATTTTTCCTTCATTATTAAATTGGATGTAGCTCTTCTGTTTTGTCACCCGAAGTATGTCTGTCATAATGTAGTTCAAAGATATATTGATATGTTCTCTTTGCATTGACAGGTACATTTATCTTTGTATATGCAGTAATCTAAGAATATATACACACTCGTGTGTAGTAGAATATAAGCTTTTAAGGATAGGATCTAGAATTACGTTTATTTGGCTCAGTGGTTCTGAATCCTGGCTGAATGATCAAATCATTGGGCCATTAAAAAAAAGTGCAGGTCTACCCCAAGAGATTTAAATCTAATTGATCTGGAATGGGGCTTAGTCATCAATATTTAAGAGCTTCTGGAGTGATTGTAATATATAGTCAAGGCTAAGAACCACTGATGTAGCTCAAAATCAATGTATGAGTGAAAAATGGAGTGAGAGGATAAGAGAATATATAACTTCTAAGTAAGAGTTTTCATTTTTCTTCTAAGTCCACACATATTCCTCTAAAATATAAAATGTCCTATCAATAATTGACTTTAGAATTCATTTAAATTGAGTAAATACTTTTTGAGTCTCTATATGCCATTGTGAAATTAATATATCAAAATCAGAGATGTTTAAACCAGATATGTGACTTTTTCTTCATTATAAGAAGAAAGCCAATTTAACAAAATAATTTTTTATATCTGTCAAAATATATTAAGATATATTTCATTCCAAATAAGAGTGGAGTGGCATGGGATGCTACTGTACATGGTCAGGCAATATATAATTATCATTGTTACTCTATTGTAATAAATTAAATTCCTGTTAAGAATTAAAGAAAATATGCCCTGCCATTACAATTGTAGACCACTGAATTTGATATAGTTTATGTTGAAAATGTGAAAAGAATGTGTATTGTAGGTTAGGCTTATCTTGTTTTATATTTATCCCCACATATGGGTATGAAGTTCTGCAAATTTTTACTAGCCATTGGAAAAATACGGTTCTTTCATTGGAGGGAAGCTTAAATTGCAAAGACTGGAAGCTGGATTTGGCGAACAAAGCTTTATCATGAAGCATCCTATTTACTTGCTTATTGTACTACCCAGTCACAGAAGCCACATACAATCAAAGACACCTTGGTTAAGCTGAGAATATTGGACATTATTGAGCTGGTTTGTTTTAGAGCAGAGAAAATAAAAAAAAAGGAAGCATTTCCTCTGTCAGATGACATCATCTGCATTAGAATTGTTGACATTTCTTTCACGTTTGGCTGGAATTCATAGATGTATCAGCAGCGACTTTCCTTTAACATTCAACAGGCTAAAAATACCAGTATTTCTTAGGGCTGCCAACATCTGATTTTAATCATTATTTGTACATTGATACCATCAAAGAATTTTTATGTTGTGAGTTCTTTTTTTTTTTTTAAATTGGAAACTGACATCTTTGTAATAATGAAAAGTTTGGTTAGTAAAATTTGGTACTCTATACCATTGGAGCTCCTGAGATGCTTGGCAAACATGGTTTTGCTGCTTTAGTAAAGAAAGCGTTGCTGTCTATTTCAGCACATGGCATGCATTAGTGCTAAGACACAGCCAATAATTCTAAAAGAAGTCTCATCTGCTGACATAAAACTCAAATATATTAGAGCCACGGTTTTGAATTATTGTGTTTCCCAAGACATTTATCAAAAAATGTAGGCAGAATATTAAATTCTTCATGCAGAATTTTTCTGGCTTTTCAAAGGACAATGCTTGAAGCCCTTGTTTGATCCTTGGGGAGACATTTACTGTTTTTGAGAGGGAGCAAAAGCCCCCTCATAACAATTTGATCTAGAGGAGTTCATTGATGATCTATGTGGTGGACGTTTGGCTATATGAAAGACTTAAATCTTTGTTTTCATGGTCCTGTGGTATCAGTTATGGATGTTGCTGTACAACTCCTGGTTATTTTGGTCAAATTACCACTTCAGAAGAGATTGGAGTCAGATAATCATGTGAATTTTTCAATGCCTGGTGGAAGTGCTTCTGAAGAAAAAAGTTGAGAATGATAACTCTTTTGCTGTTTTGAAATTAAGATTAGATTTGTAATTTTAATCCTCTCCCAGAGTAAAGAGGGCCTCACTGATTGAAGGAAAATGGTATGAGGCTACGTAAATTCAAGTAGAAGAGTCCTGGAATCTTCAGTATTCCTTTATAAGCTTATCCTCATCTGGCAAGGTAACATAGAAGCTCTGATTCATTTTTCAACAAAAGATCTTGTGGTTTAAAGTTTTCAGTACTTGTTGCTATTAAAATGAAAAGCCAGGCCGGGCATGGTGGCTGCTGCCTGTAATCCCAGCACTTTGGGAGGCCAAAGCGGATGGATCACTTGAGGTTAGGAGTTCGAGACCAGCCTGGTCAACGTGGTGAAAACTCGTCTCTACTAAAAATACAAAAATTAGCGGAGTGTGGTGGCAGGCACCTGTAATCCCAGCTACTCGGGAGCTGAGGCAAGAGAATCACTTGAACCTGGGAGGCGGAGGTTGCAGTGAGCCAAGATCGTCCCACTGCACTCCAGCCTGGGCAACAGAGCGAGACCCCATCTCAAAAACAACAAACAAACAGCCAATTTCAACATGTGGTTTAGGCCTAGGACAAATCTTATACTAATTGACTTTATTATTATTATCATTTATTTATTTTTGAGATGGAGTCTCGCTCTGTCGCCCAGACTGGAGTGCAGTGGTGTGATCTCGGCGCACTGCAACCCTCGCCTCCCAGGTTCAAGAGATTCTTCTGCCTTAGCCTCTCAAGTAGCTGGGATTACAGGCCTATGCCACCACGCCCAGCTAGTTTTTGTATTTTTGGTAGACACGGGGGTTTCACCGTGTTGGCCAGGCTGGACTTGAACTAATTGACTTTAAAATAACTCAAATTTAGGCCTGGCGCAGTGGCTTACGCCTGTAATCCCAGCACTTTGGGAGGCTGAGGCGGGTGGATCACAAGGTCAGGAGATCAAGATCATTCTGGCTAACATGGTGAAACCCCATCTCTACTAAAAATACAAAAAATTAGCCTGGCGTGCGCCTGTAGTCCCAGCTACTCGGGAGGCTGAGGCAGGAGGATGGCATGAACCCAGGAGGCTGAGCTTGCAGTGACCCGAGATTGCGCCACTGCACTCCAGCCTGGGTGACAGAGCCAGACTCTGTCTCAAAAAAAAAAAAAAAAAAAAGTAAAATAACTCAAATTTAAAGAGGTATGATATATATACAATAGAATTCATCTTTTATAAGGTAGCTTTTAGATTTACCATATGAATTTTGGCAAACATGAAGTTATACAACCCTATCTGAGATAGAGAACATTTTCATTACCTCACAGTTTCCTCATGTGCCTTTGTAGTCAATACCCTCTTTCAACCCCTAGTTCCTGGCGGTCACTCACTGATCTGTTTTCTGTTGGGGTAGGTTTACCTTTTCCAGAATATTAGACACTATCATGCAGCATGCATTTTTAGCACAATACATTTGAGATTCATCCATGTTGTTGCATGTATCAGTATATTCCATTGTATGGTTATACCACATTTATTTACCAGTTTGACATTTGGGTTGTTTCCAGTTTTTGGTATTTGTGAATAAAGCCCCCGAAAGGGCCGGGCACTGGGTGATCCCAGCACTTTGGGAGACTGAGGCGGTTGGATCACTTGAGGTCAGGAGTTCAAGACCAGCCTGGCCAACATGGCAAAACCCCATCTCTACTAAAAATACAAAAATTAGCTGGGCATGGTGGCACACACCTGTAATCCCAGCTACTTGGGAGGCTGAGGCATGAGAGAGAATAGCTTGAACCCAGTGATCTGAGATCATGCCACTGCACTCTGGCCTGGGAGACAGAGTGAGACTGTGTCTCAAAAAAAAAAAAAAAAAAAAAGAAACAGCCCCGAAAACATTTATATGTAGATTTTATATGTGTAAATACCTAGGAGTGGGATTGTTAGATAAGATGATAAATGTATGCTTATGAGAAACAGTCAAACTCATTTCCAAGGTGGCTGTATTCCACCAGCAATGTATGGTGGAATTTTGCATTTCTACCAGCAATGTATAAGATTTGTTGTTGGTACACCACATCCTTGGTAGTTAACACTATCTTTTGGTAAGGAGAAGTTTTTAATTTTGATGAAGTCCAGTTTATTATTTTTATCTTCCAGTTTATTTATTTTGACTTCCAGTCCAGTATATTATTTTGACTTCTGCTTCATGTGTCTTATCAAAGGCTGCAAAGATTTTATAATACTTCTAAAAACTGTATAGTTATAGTTTTGTCATTTAGGCCTGTGATGTATTCTGGGCTAGTTTTGTATATGGTGCAAGGTTAGGATGGAGGTTCATTTTTTTTTTTTTTTTTTTTTTTGGAGACAGAGTCTCGCTCTGTCGCCCAGGCTGGAGTGCAGTGGTATGATCTCAGCTCACTGGGTTCAAGCGATTCTCCTGTCTCAGTCTCCCGTGAAGCTGGGATTACAGGTGCCCACCACCATGCCTGGCTAATTTTTTGTATTTTTAGTACAGACAGGGTTTCACCATACTGGTCAGGCTGGCCTTGAACTCCTGACCTCAGGTGATCCCCCTTCCTCAGCCTCTCAAAGTGCTGGGGAAACAGGCGTGAGCCACCGTGCCTGGATAGCTCTTTTTTTTTTTTACATATGGATATTCAATTGTTTTAGCATTGTTTGTTAAAAAGACTGCCTTGTCTCACTGAGTTAGCTGTCTGTGCACATTATGTATCTAAAGCACTTCACCTTTAGTGAAAATTACTACATCTGTGTTGGTTTATTACTGAAGGTTCACTCTGTTTCATTAATTCATGTGACTATCTTTTTGCTAGGACCACACTGTCTTGATTATGGTAAATTTATAGTAAATCAGAGAGTGTGAATCTCTCAAATTTGTTCTTTTTTCCAAATTTTTTGGGCTATTCTAATTCCTTTATATTTCCATATAAATATTAGGATGCGCTTGTCAATTTCTAAAAAGAAAAATTGCTAAGACTGATTTGGGTTTGTGTTGAATCTATAGATCAGTAAGGGGAATTGACGTCTTCACAATATTGAGTCTTCCAATTCATGGACATAAGTTTTTTTTTTAATTTAGGTTTTTGACTTCTGTTACTAATGTTTTCTAGTTTTTAGCATATACATATTGTACATATTCTGTTATATTTTTATCTAAATATTTCATGGTTTTTGGTGCTATTATAAATGGTACCTAAAACTGCCATCAAGAACATTTTTATTCTTATTTTTAAGCTTCATTTGCATTGCATTTTTAAAAATATATTTTTATTTTTAATTAGTTAATTCATTAGTTTGTAGAGACAGACAGAGTCTCACTGTGTTATCCAGGTTTGTCTCAAATGCCTGGCCTCAAGCACTTGTCTCACTTTGGCTTCCCAAAGTGCTGGGATTATAGACGTATGAGCCACCATGCCCAGCCTAAAATACATTTTTTAAAAGGTAGAAAAAACTGAAAATTTCTAAGGCATTTGAAGTACATTGCCACAATATTTTAAAAAGAGGTTGTGCCAGTTTTTCCTGCCACCAGTACTTTGATCAGTTTTGCCACATAGTATAGTATATCACTACTGATTTTTAAAAATTCAATTTTTCTCCCGTGCTAAAGTACACATAAAATTAACTATTTATTTTATTTTAAAATTATTTTTACAATTTTTAACTGTATAGCTTAGTGACAGTAAGTATATTCACATTGTTGTGTAGCTATCACCACCACCCATCTCTAGAAATTTTTCATCTTCCCAAACTCCATGCCCATTAAGCAGTAACTCCCCATTTCTCACTCTCCCAGTCCCTGACAAACAACAATTCTACTTTCCATCTCTATGAATTTGACCACTTTAGTTACCTCTTATAAGTGGAATCAGACAGTACTTGCCCTTCTTCATTTAGCGTAATATCTCAGGGTTCATCCATGTTGTAGCATGTATCAGAACTTATTTCCTTGTTTTAAGGTGAATAATATCCCATTGTATGTATATACTGCATTTTGTTTATTCATTCAAGTGTCTGTGGATACTTGGGTTGCTTCCAGCTTTTGGCTATTGTGAATAATGCTGCCGTAAACATGGCGTACAAATATCTCTTCAAATTCCTGTCTTTAATTTTTTCGGATACATATGGAGAAATGGAACTGCAAAATCATATGACAATTCTACTTTTAATCTTATTAGGAACTGCCATACAGTTTCCATAGAGGCTGCATCAGTTTACATTCTCAACAGTAGTGCACAAGCATCTGATTTCTCCATATCCCCACCAACACTTATTTTCTGTTTTTTTGTTTTTTGTTTTTTTTTTTTAATAATTGCTACCCTAAGGGGTTTGAAGTGGCATCTTGTAGTTTTGATATGTATTTCCCTAATAATTAGTGATGTTGAACATAGTTTTATGTTCTTCTGGCCACTTGTATGCATTCTTTGTAGAGAAGTCTATTCAAGTCCTTTGCCCATTTTTTTAAAATTGGACTGTTTGCTCTGTTGTTGTTGACTTGTAGTTCTTTATATATCCCGGATATTCACCTCTTATCAGATGTATGATTTGCAAATATTTTCTCCCGTTTTATGGGTCGCCTTTACTCTCTGTTAATAATGTCTTTTGAGCACAAAAGGTTTTGATTTTGGTGAAGTCCATTTTATCTATTTTTTTCTTTTGTTGCCTATGCTTTTGGTGTCATATCCAATAAATTATTTTCAAATCCAATGTCATGAAATTTTCACCACCTGTTTTCCTCTAAGAGATTTATAGTTTTAGTTCTTATCTTTAGCTCTTTGATCCATTTTGAGTTAATTTTTGTAGATGGTATAAATTTAGGGTTCAACTCCATTATTTTCAGTGTGGTGCTAGTTTTCCCAAAATGATTTGTTGAAAAGACTGTCCACTCCACATTGAATGGTCTTGTTACCCTAATGGAAAATTGATGTTTTATGTAACGGTTTGTTGCTGGGATCTTTATTCTATTGGTGTATACACCTGTCTATACATTAATAACACACTGGTTTTAGTTTTAAATTTTTATTATTTATCGTTTCAGCTTTTATTTAAGATTCAGGGAGTACATGTGCAAGGTTTGTGACATAGGTATATTGCATCATGCTGAGGTTTGGGTTGTGATTGATCCTGTCATCCAGGAACTGTGCATAGTACCCAAAACAGTTCTTCAGCCCTTGCCCTCACTTCCCCTTCTCCCTTTTTGGAATCCCCAATGTCTATTATTTCCACCACTGGGTGTCTGTATGTGCCCAATATTTAGCTCCTATTTATAAGTGAGAACATCTCTTTATGGTTTTCTGTTCCTGTGTTAATTCACTTAGGATGATGGCCTTCGGCAGTATGCATGTTGCTGCAAAGAACATGATTTCTTTTTTGGGGGCTGCATAGTATTCCACGATTTATATGTAACACATTTTCTTTATTCAGTCCACCATGTATGGGCACCTGGGCTGATTCCATGTCTTTGCTATTGTGAATAGTACTTCAATAAACATAAGAGTGCAGGTACGTTTTTGGTAGAAATATTTCTTTTCCTTTGGGTATATATCCAGTAATGGGATTGCTGGATTGAACGGTAGCTCTATTTTCTTTGAGAAATCTCCAAACTGCTTTCCACAGTGGCTGAACTAATTTACATTCCCACCAACATTGTACAAACATTCCTTTTCCTCTGCAGCCTTGCTGGAATCTCTTGTTTTTTTTTTTTTTGACTTTTTAATAATATCCATTCTGACTTGTGTGAGATGATATCTTATTGCATTTTTGATTTGTATTTCTCTGATGATTAGTGATGTGGAACATTTTTTCATATGTTTGTTGGCTGCTTCTATATCTTCTTTTGAGAAGTATCTGTTCATATCATTTGCCTACTTTTTAACGTGATCATTTGATTTTTGCTTGTTGAATTGTTTAAGTTTCTTATAAATTCTGGATACTACAACTTTGTCAGATGCACAGTTTGTGAATATTTTCTCTAATTCTGTAGATTGTTCACTCTGTTGATAGTTTCTTTTGCTGTGCAGAACCTCTTTAGTTTAATTAGGTCTCACTTATCAATTATTGTTTTTGTTGCAATAGCTTTTGAATAATTAGTTATAAATTATTTCCCAAGGCTGATGTCCAGAATGGTGTTTCTCAAGTTTTTTCTAGGATTGCTTATAGTTTGAGGTCTTACATTTAAATCTTCAATCCATCTTGAGTTAAGTTTTGTATATGGTGAAAGGTAGGAGTCCAGTTTCATTCTTCTGCATATGGCTAGCCAGCTATCCCATCACCATTTATTGAATAGGGAGTCCTTTCCCCATTGCTTATTTTTGTTGACTTTGTCAAAGATCAAGTGGCTGTAGATGCATGGCTTTATTTCTAAGTTCTCTATTCTGTTCCATTGGTCTATGTGTCTGTTTTTGTACCAGTGCTACGCTGCTTTGGTTACTGTAGCCTTATAATATGGGTTGAAGTTAGGTAATGTGATGCCTCCAGCTTTGTTCTTTTTGTCTGTGATTGTTTTGGCTGTTCAGGCTCCTTGTTGGTTCCACATTAATTTTAGAATGGTCTAGGGATTTTTTTTGGCTGGTAAGTTTTTTATTATTGATTCAATTTCATAATTAGGTATTGGTCTGTTTAGAGTTTCAATTTCTTTCTGTTTCGTTCTTGGGAGATTGCTTTCAGGAATTTATTCATTTCCTCTAGATTTTCTAGTTTGTGTGCATAGATGTGTTTATAATAGTCTCTGAGGATCTTTTGTATTTCTGTGGGATTGGTTGTAATGTCACCTTTGTCTTTTCTTATTGTGCTTATTTGGATCTTCTCTCTGTTTTTCTTTGTTAATCTAGCTAGTGCTTGCTTGTATGAAAAAGCTCTTATATCTCCTTAACTTATGAAGCTTAGTTTGGTGGGATATGAAATTGTTGGTTGGAATTTCTTTCCTTTAAGATGCTAGAAATAGGCCTACAATCTCTCCTGGCTGGTAAGGTTTCTGCTGAGAAGTCTGCTGTTAAGATGGGTTTCCCTTTGTACATGATTTGACTTTTTTCTCTAGTTGCCTTCATATATATATATATATATATATATATATATTGGCAGTGACCTTCCGTAGTCTGGTAACTATACACCTTGATAATGTTGATTTTGTATAGTGTCTTGAAGGTGTTCTCTCAATTTCTTGTATTTGGATGTCTACCTTTCTAGCAAGATTAGGGAAATGTTCTTGAATTATTCCATCAAATATGTTTTCTAGGTTGTTTAGTTTTTCTCTTTCAAGAATGCCAGTAATTCATATATTTGATTGCTTTACATAATCCCAATATCACACTATTTTTATTATTGTAATTTTGTAGTATGTTTTGAAATCAAGAAATTTAAGACTTTCAACTTGATTCTTCTTTTTCAAGATTGTTTTGGCTATTTGGCATTCCTTGAGATTTGAATTTTTGGATGGATTTTTTTCTTTTTCTGCAAACACTCTTGTTGGGTTTTTGATAGAGATTGTGTTGGCTCTTCAGATGGCTTTGGATAATATTCACATCTTAACCTTATTAATTTTTGAATCCATGAACTTGGGGTGTCTTTCCATTGATTTTTGTCTTTATTTTCTTTCAGCAATTTTTGTTGTTTTCAGCATACACAAGTCTTTTGCCTCTGTGGTTCTGTTTGTTCCTAAATAACCTATTCTTTTTGATGCTATTGAAAATGAAATTATTTTCCTAATTTTCTTTTTGAGTTTTTAATTATTTGTTGAAATGCAGCTGATTTTGGTGTGTTGATTTTGTATTCTTTAACATTGTGGAATTTATTTATTTTTCCTAACAGTTTGTTTTTGTGTGTCTGTGTGTATGGAAACTTTAGAATTTTCTACATATAAAGGCATAACATCTGTAAACAGAGATAATTTTAGTTTTTCCTTTCTAATTTTGATGTCTTTTATTTCTTTTACTTGCCTAATCATCCTAGCTGGTACTTTTAGTACTGTGTTGATTAGAAGTGGTGAAAGTAGTTGTCCTTTCCTTCTTTCTAATCTTAGAGATTTCAGGGGTTTACCATTCAGTATGATTGGTTTTTTTATCTTGAACTATCCTTGCATCCCAGGATTAAATCTCATTTGGCCATGGTGTAGGATTCCTGTAATGTGCTATTATATCTATTTGCCAGTATTTTGTTGAGGATTTTTGCATGAATATTCATCAGAAGTATTGGTCTGTAATTTTTATGTTTTGTCTTTGGTATCAGGGTAATGCTGGCCTCATAAAATAAGTTTGGAGATATTTTGTTCTTCCATTTTTTGGAAGAGTTTGAGGATGATTGGTATTCATCTTTAAATGTTTGGTATAATTTTCTAGTGAAGCCATTTGGTTCTGGATTTTTCTTTGTAGGCAGGGTTTTGATTACTTATTCAGTCTACTTTCCAGTTAATATACTTATTAAGATTTTCTATTGCTTTCTGGTTCAGTCTAGATTGCGTATTTCTAGGACTTTGTTAATTTTTAAAATAGATTATCTGATTTGTTGTGGTGTAAGTGTTCATAGTTTTCTCTTAAAGTTCTTTATATTTCTGTAAAATTGGTAATGATGTACCCTCTTTTATTTATAATTTTATTTTATTATTATTATTATTGAAACAGAGTCTCTGTCGCCCAGGCTGAAGTGCGGTGGTGTGTGATCTTGGCTCACTGCAACCTCTGCCTCCTGAGTTCAAATGATTCTTGTGCCTTAGCCGCCTGAGAAGCTGGGATTGCAGGTGTGCTCTACTATGCCCGGCTAATTTTTGTATTTTTAGTAGAGTTGGGGTTTTGCCATTCTGGCCAGGCTGGTCTCTAACTCCTGGCCTCAAGTGATCCACCTGCCTCGGCCTCTCAGAGTGTTGTGATTACAGGTGTGAGACACCGTGGCCGACCCTCATTGATAATTTTAGTTGAGTCTTCTCTTCTTCTTATCAGTCTAGTTATAAAGGTTTATCAATTTTATTGATCTTTTTGAAGAAGCAACTCTTGGTTTTGTTGATTTTTCTCCATTGTTTCTCATTCTGTGTTTTCTTTTTCTCTAACATTATTATTTATTTCATTCTGCTAGCTTTAGGTTTGATTTGTTCTCTCCTTTATAGTTTTTTAAGATGTAAAGTTAAACTGTTAATTTGAGATTGCTCTTTTAAAATGTAAGCACTTATACATTTCCCTCCCCATTGTTTTCACTGCATCCCCAAACTTTTTTTTTTTTTTTTTTTTTTTTTTTTTTTTTTTTTTTTTGAGACAGAGTTTCACTCTGTTGCCCAGGCTGGAGTACAGTGGCACAATCTCCGCTCACTGCAACCTTTGCCTTTGGGTCAGGTGATTCTCCTGCCTCAGCCTCCTGAGTAGCCGGGATTACAGGTGCCCACCACCACTCCTGCCTAATTTTTGTACTTTTAGTAGAGATGGGGTTTCACCATATTGGCCAGGCTGATCTCAAACTCCTGACCTCAAGTAATCTGCCTGCCTCAGCTTACCAAAGTGCTGGGATTACAAGCGTGAGCCACTGCACCTGGCCTGTTGCATATATCTGGGGGCTCTGATGTTTGGTGCACATGTATTTATAATTGTTATATCGTCTTGCTATATTGATTATTTTATCATTATGTGATTAAAAATTATTTTTTCCTTTTTAAATAACAGTTTTTGACCTAAAATCCATTTTATTTCTGGTGGTAACATAGCCACTGCAGCTCTATTGGTTATCATTTGCATGGAATTTATTTTTCCATCTTTTCCCTTCCAACCTATTCATATCCTGGATCTTTAGTCTCTTATAGAGAGCATATAGTTGGATCTTGTTTTTTATCCATTCTCCTAAACTATATCTTTTGACTGGGGAGTTTAATTCATTTGCATTTAAAGTAATTACTAATCGGAAAGAACTAACTCTTGCCGTTTTGCTGTTTTCTTTATGTATTTAGGTTTTCTGTGATTTCCTCCTTTATTACCTTCCTTTGTGTTTAATTGGTTTTTGGTTTCCCTTCTCATTTCCTTTGTGTACATTCTATAGATATTTTCTTTGTGGTTACCACGGGTATTACATATAATATTTTAGGCTTATAATAACCTGTTTTAATCAGATAGTCACTTAAATTCAATCACATACAAAAAGTTTACTCGTTTACAACTTTGCCCTCCCCTACTTTGTCTTATTGTTGTTACAGATTACTTCTTCATATTTTATTTACACATTAACATAGTTTTTTAATGCTTTTGTCTTTTAAATGATGTAGAAGAATAAAATCAATTATAAACTAAAATTATGTTAACACTGATTTATGTATTTGTCCATGTATTTAACTTTACCAGATAATTTTACATTTTGTGTAGCTTCAAGTTACTATCTAGCATCTATTCATTTTAACTTAAAGGACTCCTTTTAATATTTCTTGTAGGGAAAATCTAATTATAATGAATTCCCTTGGTTTTTATCTAGGAATGTCTTAATTTATCTTTCATTTTTTAAAGGATGGTAAGGCAGAGTTTATTCAAGGGGATCCATGGCAATAGGAACTACTCTAGCTGGGTTTTGCAGCGGCAGAGAGAGACTGGAAGCAATTCTCTCCCTTATTGTTGAAAGATAATTTTGCCAGATACAGAAATCTTGGTTGATCTTTTTTTTTTTTTTTTTTTTTTGAACACTTTAAATATATCATCCCACTGCCTTGTGGTCTTCAAGCTTCGGCTGAGGAATCTGCCAAAACACTTACTGGGGATTCCTTGTACATAGATGCGTTGCTTTTCTCTTGATGCTTTAAAGGTATATATTTTTTAAATTTATTTCCAACTACCACATGTTCTCACTTATAAGTGGGAGCTAAACAACAAGAACACATGGATACTAGGAGGGGAACAATGAACACGGGAATAATTGAGGGTGGAGTGTAGGAGGAGGGAGAGGATCAGAAAAAAATACCTGTTGAGTACTATGCTTATTACCTGGGTGATGAAATTATCTGTAAACTAAACCCCCGTGACACATAGTTTACCTACATAACAAACCTGTACATATACCCCTGAACTAAAGGAAAAGTGAAAAAAAGAGAGAGGTTTATTTAGGAAAGAGGTCTCCCTTGTAGATGGATTAAAATATTACGCATTCTAAACTGAAACTTGGCTGGAAACAGTGACTCATACCTGTAATCCCAGTACTTTGGGAGGCTGAGGAAGGAGGATTGCTTGAGTTCAGGAGTTCAAGACCAGCCTAGGCAACCTTGCAAAACCCCATCAATATAAAAAATACAAAAAAATTAGCTGGCCACGGTGGTGCCCTCTTGCAGTTCCAGCTTCTCGGGAGGCTGAGGTGGGAGGATCGCTTGAGCCCAGGAGGTCAAGGCTGCAGTAAACTGAGATTGGGCCACTGCATTTAAGCCGGGGCAACAGAGTGAGACCCTATCTCAATCAATCTGAATCAATCTCAATCAATCAAAACTGAAACTTAATCCTTCAAATATGTTTATTTTACTTGTCCTAAAACAATGTCCCTAGAAGTATTAAAGTGTAAAACACTGTTATTTTCCCATTTTGAGATCTCTAATGTAAAAATGTATTTTATGAAAATAATTTAAAACATAAAATGCTATATAATAAACATTTAAAAAATTTTTTTTATTTTTATATTTTGAGACAGGGTCTTGCTGTGTTGCTCAGGCTGGAGTGCAGTGGCAGGTCATAGCTCACTGCAGCCCTGATCTCCCAGGCTCAAGTGATTCTCCTGCCTCAGCCTCCTGAGTAGCTGGGACTGTAGGCACACACAACCATACCTGGCTAATTTTTAGTAGAGATAAGGTTGGTCTTGAACTCCTGAACTCAAGCGATCCTTTTGTCTTGTCCTCCTAAAGTGCTGAGATTACAGGCATAAGCCACCACACCTGGTCTAAAGGTATTGTTTTTAAATTTCAATTTCTAATTGTTTATTGCTACTATATAGATATGCAGTTGAATTTTGTAAATTGACCTAATATCCTGTGACCTTGTTAAACCCACTTAATAATTTTAGTAGTTGTTTTGTAGACCATTTGGGGTTGCTTTATGTAGACTATAATCTATTTTGATGAATAAAAAAAAATATTTCTTCCCAGAGTGTTTTTTTTTTCTTGGCTTATTGCACTGACTAGGACTTCCAGTACAAAATTAAATAAGAGTGCCAAGAGCAGAAATCTTGTTCCTGATTTTAAGGGGAAAGCATTCTATCTTTCATCAAGTGCTATGTTAGCTGTATGGTTTTAATTTTTTTTGTAGATATCCTTTATCAGATGGAAAAAGTTTTCTTTAATGTAGTTTTTTTTAAATCATGAGTTGATGTTTAAACAATTTTCCCCTCTATTGAAATAAATGGGTTTCCTTCTTTCATGTTTTGATATGGTGAGATACACTGATTGATTTTTGAATGTTCAGCTTTCATTTTATATATTGCTGGATTCAATTTGCTAAGATTTCGTTGTGGATTTTTGCTTCTATGTTCATGAGGAGTACTGGTCTGTAGTTTTGTTATTTTGTGCTGGGTATTAGGGTAATATTAGTTTCATAGAATGAATTGCTATGTGTCTGTATCTCTTCTGTTTTCTGATAGAGTTTTTAGCTTTCTGAATTTAGAATTTTTCCTTGTGGGAAGGTTTTTAATGGAATTAAATTTCTTTAACTGATACGTCTCTTTAGGTTATCAGTTTCTTCTTGAGTAAATTTTGGTAATTTCTTGCAATGGATTTATCCATTTTACTTAAGTTGTAAAATTTATTGAAAGTTGATAATATATTATTTTAATGCCTCTAGGATCTATGTAACATCCCTTCTTTAATTCTTAATACTGTTTGCTTGTGTCTTCTGTCTGTCTCTCTCTCACTCTTTCTCTCTGTCTGTCGTGCTAGAGGTTTTTCTATTTATTTATTTATTTATTTATTGAGACAGAGGCTCACTCTGTTGCTCAGGCTGGAGTTCAGGTGGTATGATCTCGGCTCACTGCAACCAGCACCTCCTGGGTTCACGTGATTCTCGTGCCTCAGCCTCCCGACTAGCTGGGATTACAGGTGTGTGCCACCATACCTGACTAATTTTTGTATTTTTAGTAGAGAATGGGTTTCACCATGTTAGTCAGGCTGGTCTCCAACTCTTGGCCTCAAGTGATCCGCCTGCCTTGGCCTCCTAAAGTGCTGGGATTACGGGTGCAAGCCACCCTGCCTGGCCAGGTTTTTCAATTTTATTGATAATTTCAAAGAATGAACTTTTGACCTTACTGATTTCTCTCTCTTTTTTTTTTTTTTGGTTTTTAATTTCACTTTTTTTCCCTTTTAAAATTTTCATTATTTCCTTCCTCCTGTTTACTTTGGACTTATTTTGGCCTTCTTTTTCTAGTTTCTTAAGGTGGGATATTATGCCATTGATTTGAGATGTACTTATTTTCTGATATAATAATTTAATGCTGTAAATTTCCCTCTAGGCACTGCTTTGGGTACATCTCAAAAGTTTGGACATTATGTTTTCATTTGCATTCAATTAAAATTATTTTCTAATTTATCTTATGATTTAGTCTTTGACCATTGGGTATTTATAATTGTGTTGTTTAATTTTTAAATATTTGGGGGATTTTCCAGATATCTTTCTGTTACTGGTTTCTAGTGTAATTCTTTTGTGGTCAGAGAATATACTTTATATATTTTAAATTTGTTAGGGTTTGTTTTATGTTTCAGAATATGGTTTATCTTGGCAAACATGATATGTGCTCTTGAAGCTATTTGGCTATTTTTGGGTGGGGTATTCTCTATATATTAATTAGGTTAAGTTGGTTGATTGCATTGTCCAGGGTTTCCATATCTTTACTGAATTTCAGTCCACTTTTTCTATTGACTACTGAGAGAGGAATTTTAAGTCTTCACCTGTAATTGTAGATTTGTCTATTTTTTATTTTTATTACTTTTTAGTTTATTTTTGAAGCTATGTTTGTAGGTATATAAGTATTTAGGATTGTCATCTTCAATCGATCCCTTTATTATATTTAATGTTTTTTATTTATCTCTGATAATATTTCTGGTTCTGAAGTTAACATTTTCTGATATTAATATAGCAGTTTCAGGTTTATTTTGATTAGTGTTTGCATGGTATGTGTTTTTTCTGTTCATTTACTTTTAACCTACCTGTGTCATTGTATTTAAAGTGAGTTTCTTTCTTTCTTTTTTTTTTGAGATGGTGTCTCGCTCTGTCACCCAGGCTGGAGTGCAGTGGCGCGATCTCAGCTCACTGCAACCTCTGCCTTCCAGGTTCAAGCATTTCACCTGCCTCAGCCTCCTGAAGAGCTGGGATTACAGGCATGTGCCACCACGCCCAGCTAATTTTTAAAAAACATTTTTAGTAGAGATGGGGTTTCACCATATTGACCAGACTGGTCTTGAACTCCTGACCTTGTGATCTGCCCACCTCGGCCTGCCAGATAGACAGCATATGGTTGGGTCTTGCTAATTTAATCCAGTATGATAATCTCTATCTTTTAAATGAGATGTTTAGGCCATTTATATTCAATATAGTTATTAATCAACTTGTCAGGGTGTGTGTGTGTGTGTGTGTGTGTGTGTGTTTGTGTGTGTGTGTGTCTGTGTTCTTCCTTTTTTCTGTTTTCCTGAATGCTTTTGATTCTTTTTTGCTGTGTCACATCTACTGATGACCCCTTCACATGAAATTTTTACTCTGATATTGTGGTTTTTATTGTTAGAATTTTGTGCTAAAATTCTTGTGTTTCTTTTTTCTTTATTTTCCTAAGTCCCCAAACTTGTTATCTGTGCTGAAATTCTTTATTTGTTCATGGATTTTTTTCCACTTTTTTCCCTAAATTATTTGGTGTATCAATCATAGTTTGACATTTCTAACTGTCTCTGAGTCTGGTTCTCTTGATTGCTTTGCAGTGTGATGGTTGGTTTTTGTTGCTTTTAGTTTGTATTATTATTTTTGAGAAGAGTCTCACTCTGTCACTTAGGCTGGAGTGCAGTGGTGCAATCACAGCTCACTGCAGCCTCAACCTCCCTGGGCTCAGGTCATCTTCCTGCCTCCACCTCTTCAGCATGCACTGCCACTCCCAGCTAATTTTTTTTTTTTTTTGTATTTTTTGTAGAGATGGGATCTTGCTATGTTTCCCAGACTAGTCCTGAACTTCTGGGCTCAAGCAATCTGCCAGCTTCAGCGTCCCAAAGTGCTGGGATTACTGGCATGAGTGGCCATGCCCAGCCTCATTATTTTTGATTGAATGTCAGACATCTTATATATAAAGAGAGACTGAAGTAAATAGTATTTATAGTTGGGAATGGACATTACTCTTCTTATAGAGAGATATGTTTGTATGTCCCATCTGTAAGGGCTGTCCCTCCTTGGATTTCAGGCTGCTTCAAGAAAAGTTGTGAGTTTGTAATTTATCCAGCTTTTGTTCATTGTTAATGTGGTAGTGGCATTCTTTTCAGCTTTTACATTATGGGCAGTGGGCCCTCTAAGATTTCTCTAATTTATTCGTAACAGAATACAAATTTATCTTATTTATGTAATTTGGACTTATTTTCATTTTTGAGCACATAGCCATTAATTTTTGCATACATGTGATATTCCTTATATTTCATCTGTGAAGGAAATCTGTTTCCAATGTAGTAAAAATTAATTACATGTAAACTTACATAATTTTAGTCAATTTGAATTTTTCTACACAGGATTATTTGTTGGGTATACTTTTTTGAGGGTTCATTATTGGTAATATTCATATGGGTTTGAATCCTAGAAGGGCAGTTGTTCACTCAAAAAATAAGTTGAGTATATGCATATTATTAAAGTTGTATCTTAAGTTATTGAGATGTGTATTATTGTATTAAACATCACCCATGACTTGCAAACTCAGAAGAAATATGAATAAAGGGCATCTGTTCAAACCTTAGTAAAACTTCTTGGCTTCTGTTAGGAGCCTTCTTGACTGCAAATTCCCAAGACTTTCCAGGCTGATACGATGAAGGCTTTTTGGGTGCTGTATCACTCTTCATTCCCCTCTTCATAGCCCCTGGTAACCTTGATTTTACTGTCTGTTTTTATGAATTTGCCTGTTCTAGGTACCTCATATAAGTGGAATCATATAAGATTTGTCCTGTGTTTGCCTTATTTCACTTAGTATAACCTTTATATTTCTGATTGTAAAGGATGGAAAGTCATCCTTTCCATTTGCTTGGGCTACATTTCTATATTCCAGTCTTAAAGCTAATGTAACCTGTTGCTTATGTAATATGTGCGTCAACATTATGTATGCATTTCCAAAACAACCAGCATTATAGCATCTGGAGCTTTCACCAAGTTTTCAAGGGGCCTCTTACTTTTCCAAAGAGGTTAAGAACTACTGCTATAGATTCTGAAGCATATATAATCATATAAAACAGCCCCTGATCTTAAGGAGCTTGACATTTTATTGATCTTTGTCCTGTCTATGACAAACTGATGGGTTGGGGTGGGTAGTATGGTATGACCAATATAGAAGCCTACACTGAAGAGTGAAGCGCTGTGGCTTACGCCTGTAATCTCAGCACTTTGGGAAGCCGAGGCGGGCGGATCACGAGGTCAGCAGATCTACATCATCCTGGCTAACACGGTGGAACCCTGTCTCTACTAAAAATACAAAAATAAAAGTAGCCGGGCGTGGTTGCGGGCGCCTGTAGTCCCAGCTACTTGGGAGGCTGAGGCGGGAGAATGCTGTGAACCCGGGAGGCAGAGCTTGCAGTGAGCCGAGAACGCGCCACTGCACTCCAGCCTGGGCAACAGAGCGAGACCGCATATCAAAAAATAAATAAATAAATAAATAAATAAATAAATAAATAAATAAAATAAATAAATTAGAAAATGCCTATAAAATACTTAGCAGAGGGGTTTATTTGTTAACTGTGCTGGATGAAGGTAATGATAAAATAATAACCATCTACGTGACCAGCGGTGATTACTAAATTTCCTTTATATATTTTTTACTTTTGTTGTGCTGAATTATCTATAACATAAAAATTTGCCATTTTACCCATTTTTAAGTGTACATTTCAGTGGTACTAAGTACATTCACAATGTTGTACAACCATCCCCACTCTCTATTTCCAGTACTTTTTCATCTTCTCAAACAGAAACTCTGTACTCATTAAACAATAACTTTTCATTCCCCTCTTCATATCCCCTAGTAACCTCGATTTTACTTTCTGTTTCTATGAATTTGCCTATTCTAGGTGCCTCATATAAGTGGAATCATGTAAGATTTGTCCTTCTGTGTTTGGCTTATTTCACTTAGTGTAATCCTTTACATTTTTATTTATCCATTAAGCACAATGACATTTGTCTTTTCTATTTCATTGAATTACTGTTTAAAGTCAAATGAAATAGTTAAATCCTAATAGGTACTATATAAATTTAAGACGGTATGTATAAAACTGGTAAATATTACCTGAAAGTAATAAACTCATTTGCTGTCTCCCTGTGATTGTAAGTGGGTTACTTTATTTATAATTTAAAATATTATTCCTATGTTACATAGAAATGCTAGGCTTATTCTAAAATTCAAAGTTAGATTTTAATGTCATAAGAGAGAAGTTTGCTTGAACTGACCATTTGTGGAATGTTTGTTAATTTTAAATTTGGATTCAATATTTTATATACCTTATTTGACTTGAACTTTATTGTATTTCTTTCTCTTTTTAGGATTCTAATTCTCAGGTGGATTTAAGCATTCGGGTTACTGATGATGATACTGGTGAAATAATTCAAGTAGATGGAAGCGGTGATACATCTTCCAATGAAGAAATAGGAAGTACAAGAGATGCAGATGAGAATGAATTTCTAGGGAATATTGACAGGGGAGATCTGAAGGTACCTGAAGAAGAAGCTGACAGTATTTCAAATGAGGATTCAGCCACAAACAGTAGTGATAATGAAGACCCTCAAGTAAACATTGTAGAAGAGGTGAGGATGACTTTTGAGCTGAGACTTCCTTTATTAATTTATAACATTTCTACTTTATTATGCCTTGGAACCAAAAGGAATAGCAAGATTAATCTTTTCTTTACTCTTTTGAAATAAGACTTATTTGGGGCCGGGCACGGTGGCTCACACCTGTAATCCCAGCACTTCAGGAGGCTGAGGCGGGTGGATCATTTGAGGTTTGGAGTTCAAGGCCAGCTTAGGCCAACATGGTGAAACCCTGTCTTTACTAATAAAACAAAAATTAGCAGGGCATGGTGGCACATGCCTGTAAAGCCAGCTACTCAGGAGACTGAGGCAAAAGCATTGCAGGAGACAGGTTGTAGTGAACCAAGAAATGCCACTGTATTCCAGCCTGGGTGACAGAGCAAGACTCTTTAAAAAAAAAAAAAAAAGACTTATTATATGCTTGGATTTAAACTTTTAATCTTCAACTGTAATTTAAAACCAATAATAAATATTTGGGAATGGGCTTCTGTATTGGTCTTAACTAGAGGTAGCAGGTGATCTAGGCAATGGGAGTGGCTGTTAAAGAAGGCAGCCTAGGTAGAAACATATAGTATCTGCTCTAATTCTAGTAAATGTCATAAAATCCAGGTAGAGTGTGCTTATTAAAAAGTGTGTAAGTAGTATTAGCTATAATTTATGGTAGCCTTATATATGTGCCAGGCATCATATTAAGTCTTAAATGCCTTATCTTAATAGTCCCAAAGTCCTATGGTTCTTACTGCTATCCTGATTTTAGATATGAGGAAACTGAGATATGGAGAGTTTTAGTAACTTGCCTAAGGTCAGTCTTGTAATTATTAAATGGCCAAACAGGGATTTATTGATTTATTTATTTTTGAGACAGGGTCATGCTCTGTTGCCCAGGCTGGAGTGCAGTGGTGTGATCTTGACTCACTGCAACCTCTGCTTCCTGGGTTCAAACGATTCTTATGCCTCAGCCTCCTGAGGAGCTAGGATTACAGGCACACCACCATGTCCAGCTAATATTTATATTTTTAGTAGAGATGGGGTTTCACCATGTTGGCCAAGCTGGTCTCGAACTCCTGGCCTCAAGTGATTCTCCTGCCTTGGCCTTTCAAAGTGCTGGGATTACAAGCATGAACCACTGCACCCGGCTCAAACAGGGATTTAAACCCAGGCTATTTGACTTTTAGTACAATTATATTCTGCTGCTCTAGGTTCCTTTATTTCTTTGTTTTGGTTTGGTTTGGTTTTTGAGATGGAGTCTTGCTCTGTCGCTCAGGCTTGAGTGCAGTGGTGCGATCACAGCTCACTGCAGCCTCAACTTACTGGGTTCAGATGATTCTCCTGCCTTATTCTCCCAAGTAGCTGGGATTACAGGTGTGTGCCATCATGCCAAGTTAATTTTTTGTATTTTCAGTAGAGATGGGATTTCACCATGTTGCCCAAGTAAGTCTTGAACTCCTGGCCTCAAGCAATCTGCCTGCCTAGGCCTCCCGTAGTGCTGGGATTATAGGAATGAGCCACCACGCCAAGACAAGTTCCTTTATTTCTATATGTCTCTTTATCTTTAAACAATTTAAAGCATCATAAAATTCCTTAATGTGATCATCTTTCGTCTTTAGGACCCTTTAAATTCTGGAGATGATGTTAGTGAACAGGATGTGCCAGACCTGTTTGACACGGATAATGTAATTGTCTGTCAGTATGATAAGGTACTGTATTTACCTTTTGGACTTTGGGTTTATTAACTGCATTTATAGTAGAAAGGTATGTAAAATGATGGGAAATAAGATGAAGAGTTACACTTCACAATTAATCAAAACAGCAGTTTAATTCTGGAAATTCTGAGTGTGTATTTTGGGTCTAGCGCTGTGCTATGTGATCTCAGTGATACCAGAAAAAGTGACAGTCCTTAAGGAAGTAATGATCTTATTGAAACAAGATGTTTCTTTTGGAAAACTAGAAAGACATACAATGAGATGGTAGGTAAATCAACAGCTAAAATATGTGACAGGTAAATCAAATGCTAAAATATGTGGAATGTAATCAAATGCTAAGATGAGTGGCAGGTAAATCAAATGCTAAGATATGCAGCACAGATAGTAAGCCCTAGAAGTGGCTAGGAAATGTAAGAAATCATTTGTAGTTGGAGTTCCCCATAAATCCATGGGTGATGTGGGGTTTTGAAATGGGTCTTGAATGATTTGTAGGATACAGGTAAATATGGAGAATAAGCATCAGATAGAATAGCCCAATAAAAAGCAGAGAAATGAATGGATGTAGTATGTACAAGGGACACTGAAGAGATAGCTCTGGCTTGAACAAAGTGTCTTTTATTGGATGTATAGTACTAGGAAGTGAAGCTGGTTGGGAGACAGAATAGGAAGCAGATTAGAATATCCTGAATGCTAGTAGGAAAAATCTGAACTTGGTCTGAGGGACACTAGCCTTCTGAGAAGGTTATTGAGAAAATTGTAATTGGGTTTAAAAGCCAGATGTGTTTGATTTGGAAAAAGCAAATGGTAAAAGTGGGTAGGGCAGACGTGAAGTGCCCAGAACCCAGACAGAGGATGGCAGTGTAAGAACATGGAGAAGTCAGAGGTTATGATGGAAAAATCGGTGGGACTTGGTCATTAGTTGAAGGTGTCTCTCAGGTTTCCAGCCTAGAGATTATGTTAGTAGCAGTTTAACTCTAGCAACTAAAAATAATACTGCTTTTTAAAAAACACTACAGCTGTGATTATGTAGTCAAATGGGAGTTTTTGTCCTTAATTCATGAATATTTATATTCTTAAAGTGGCTTTGAGATATAATGAACATAGTATACAATTCGCCTATTTAAAGTATACAATTCAATGGTTTATTTAGTATATTCATAGATATGTATAACAATTATCACAGTCAATTTTAGAACCATTTTATCACCTCAAAAAGAAACCCCATACTTTTTGTTTCTTAGTGCAGTATTCTCCCCATTTTCCCCACTCCAAGCCTGTAGGCCTAAGAAACCACTGATCTACTCTCTATTTCTATGGATTTTCCTATACTGGAATTTCATATGAAAGAAATTATATAATATGTGGTCTTTTGTTACTGGCTTCTTTCACTTAGCACAGTGTTTTCAAGAGTCATCCATGTTGTAACATATATCACGTCTTCGTTTTTTAAAAAAATTGCTGAATAATAGTCTATTGAATGGATATGCCACATTTTCTTTTTCCATTTGTCTGTTGAGGGACATTTGGGTTGTTTCCACGGTAGGGGAGAAAAAAGTAATACCTTTTCCTTACCCATTGCTATTTCCCTGGTTGAGGCACCTATAAAAAAGACAGATTAACAAGAGAAAATCATTCAAATTTATTTTAACGTACATTTTACTGACACAGGAAACTTTTTTTTTTTTTTTTTGAGATGGAGTCTGGCTCTGTCGCCCAGGCTGGAGTGTAGTGGCATGATCTTGGCTCACTGCAAGCTCCGCCTCCCGGGTTCAAAGGATCTTCCTGCCTCAGCCTCCCAAGTAGCTGGTACTACAGGCGCCTGCCACCACGCCCGGATAATTTTTTGTATTTTTAGTAGAGATGGGGTTTCACCGTGTTAGCCAGGATGGTCTGGATCTGACCTCGTGATCCACCCGCCTGGGAAGTGCTGGGATTATAGGTGTGAGCCACCGCACCCAGCCGACACAGGAATCTTTAGAAATGAAGACCCAAAGAAACAGGGAAAACTATTTTTCTGGACAGTCATACCGAAGTATGATAGGAGGAAAAAAGGATATGATTTAATGACAATAAACTGGAGGAAACTTAGTAAGGCCTGTTTGTTCAGATTTTTGTGTCTCTGTGTCTTCAGAGATAAGGACACTTATTTTCCTTTGTGTATAGGGTAGGGACCTCTGTAATAAAGGTTTTATGACTTACTTTAAAGGAAGGTCAGATAATCCTTTTATGGCCTGGTTCAGGGGAGAAGGGTGAGGGCAAGGTCAGAAAGACTTTCCTGCTTCTGCCATTTTTTCAAATGTCAGGATGCCAGAACACATATGGGGTAATGTGTTCTGAACCCCATAGATACCTTTTTGCTGCTATGAATAATGCCTCTATGAACATTTGGGTACAGGTTTTTGCGTGGACATATGTTTTCATCTGTCTTGGCATATACTCAGGAGTTGAATTCCTGGGTCATGTGGTAACAGCTTAAGGAACTACTAGACTATTTTCCAAAGTGGCTGTACTATTTTACATTCTTATTAGCAGTGTTCGAGGGTTTCAATTTCTCCACATCCTGGCCAGCACTGGCCATAATCCGACTTTCTAATTCTAACCATTCTAATGAGTGTGAAATGGTATATCATTGCGGTTTTGATTTGTGTTTCCCAGATAACTAATGCATATTTACATATTTAGCCTTTTTTTTTTTTCCAGTCACAATTTGAATATATTTGGGGGGAAACAAAGAATAATGTTTTGAATTGCTGTAAAAAGAAATCTTTTTCTCTGAAAATAAGGTCACTTTCTCCACTATAACATTTTATACAAATAGAAAACAGCAATTTAGATGCTGAATACAAATATAAACATAAGAAGGAATAGGGGATAGAAAAGGAACAGTTCTTAGTTTGAAACTTGTTTTAGTTTCTTATAAACAATATATTGCCTTCTATAAAAAAACATTATAACGTACTTAATTATATATACATTCCATAAAGTCTCATGCAGAATTTTCTAGACCATTATGGATGTGGTATCCTTTGTTTGCCGCAATGTGGGAGATACCTTGTAATTAATTATGTAGTACTTTGTATTTTTGCGGTGTTTTATCATATATTATCTTTTGCTTCTTATAATAACCTTATGGAATAGATAGAGGTGATATTAAATATACACTGCTAACAAATCTAGTATCTGAGAACACTTCTACTTAGTGAATATTTTAAGAACAGTGGTAAAAAATTAATGGAAAGCAGGACATTGGGGAACCATTGAAACATTTTAAAAGGGGAGTGATGTAGTCAGAAGATAGCCAAAAGAATGTATCTAAAGGTCAAAGTGGGGTGAGGAACACTGTTATAGTGAATCTTTATGAAAGAAAAACTTTCCAGTGCTGGTCACTGGTTGATTTGTTTCAAATAGTATTGAATGTAACCCAACTCAAGTGAATTGAAAGAACTTTCAGTAGTCTCTTTTAGAGCTTTACTAATTCAGTGTGTTTTATGGGCTTAGCGCGCTTTTGTTATGCCACTCTGCTAACTTACTCAGCTTATTTTAAAGGCAGGTAGTATCAGTTCCTCTGGGAAACTATTACAAATGCAGAATCCTGAGTCCCACGCCAGAGTACTGGATAAGAATGTACATTTTAACAAGACTCCAAAATGATTTGTATGGCTGTTAAATTTTGAGAAGCACTGTTTGGTTTCTTTAGTATATTTTATTTGGATTTGATTAACAGATGGAATTTATCTTTAAAATTTAGAGATGAACAATTGGGGGGAAAACTTTGAAAATATAAACATGTACAGTGCAAAAGGGCTAAATGAAGGCCACTGGTTTACATACTGGGTGAGAATTAGTTAAATGGTATAGATATTTTGTTTCAGAGGCCTAGAGAATGTCTAAAATTAATATAAGGATTTAAATAATAAAGATATAGCGAAAATTAATGGTGAAATGAAACCTTTTACTACAGATGGAGGTGTTCTGTGCTACAAATAGGACACTATTTATAGTGGAATGTGAAACCATTTGAATATCCTATATCTTCGTTTGACAGTTTAGCAGACTTGCTTATAGCTGACTTTATCCCTTAGATGCTATACAATGATTAATTTCTAGGTGTGTAGCATGGTTTCTTTATATATACAGAGAGAGATATGTATATATGTGTATATATAGTCTCTTTATATATATCTATATATCTCTCTATATAATAGTCTATATATATGTACATTTCCTTTGAATAGATAGTGCATACACATGGTTAAAAAATCAAAATACTGTAAAAAGGTATACAATGAAAAGTCTGGTTCACATTCCTTCATCATTTTTGCTTTCTATTAGTAGCTCCTTTTCCTGTTTTGAATGCAAATAAGTAGTTATATTAGTTTTCATCGAATTTCTTTATTCAAATACAAATACAAAAGATAGCATAAATAACACTATATTCTGTACCTTGCTTTTTTTCTTTAAACAACGTATCTGTCAGATCTTCCCATATAAGGAGGCTTTCTTTGTGATGATATTTTAATGGCTGTATAATATCCTATTGTAGGATTACTAAAATTCATTTAACCAATCCTCTACTGATGGATATTTGTGATTTTTCAGTCTTTTGATTTGAATTACTATGTATATAAGACATTTTCATAATGTGTGCAGATATATCTATTAAATCCCCAGAAATGGGATTCTGGGTCAAAGGGCAAATGTACGTGGTTAGGTATTCCCAAAATGCTCTCTAAGAGCATTTTGCCATTGTGAAAGACGAAAAGTGATACCTTGTTGGAATTTTTAACTTTCCATATGTTAAAGGGCCTTTTGTATTTACATTTTGTGAACTGTTTGTTCATAATCTTTGTCTTTTTAAAAAATTGGATTATTTGGTCTTATATTTAGTGATCTCTAAGAGCTCAATATTATTTTGGAGAAAATGAGCTTTTTGTTATACACAGAAGTACTTTTTACTCAGTTATTTTCATTGCTTTTTCTTTTCAATATGTAGATTTTGGATCTGTCAATCTTTAATTTTATGTCTTCTGCATTTTGAGCCATGAATAAAAAGTTCTTTCTTACCTCAGAGTTTTAAAGGGAAGCTCATGTTTTCTTCAAGTATTTCATATATATCTATATATCTATATCTATATCATCTATATCTATATCTATATCTATATACTCAAGTCTTGATTCATTTGGTGTTTGTCTTGGTGTATAATGTAACATATGGTTTCAACTTTTTATTTTTTTTTTCCAGGTGGCTACTCAATCTTCCTAACATTTTTTAAGAAATCTATTTCGTCCCTAATGTTAAGAAATGATTTATCATCTGCTACTGCATTTCTAAATGTATTTGGGTCTACTTATTGATTTTCTGTTTTGTTCCATTGGTTTGTCTGTCCATAGGCCTATGCTACTCTGATTTAATTATTAAGATTTTTAATATCTGGTAAGGCTAGTAATTCTTTACTAATTTTTTTGCAGAGTTTTCCTGGATATTCTTGTTCATTTTTCATATTAACTCCAGAATCAACTTGTCTGGTTCAAAATAAAACCCTGTTGGTATTTTCATTGAGATCACATTAAATTAATAAAATTTGTTATTTTAATGATGCTGGGGAGGAGTAGATTGCAATTTTAGATGGAGTGTTTAGGGGGGCCTTATTGAGAATGTAATAGGGTAAAGATCAGAAGGAAGTAAGGGAATGAACTGTGAGGATATTAGAGTGTAAGCATTTTAGACAGAAAGAACAGGAAATACAAAAGTCCTGAGGTAGGAGTATGCCCGTGTGTTCAGGGAACAGTGCAGAGGCCAGAGCAGTAAGTGAGGAAAAATGAAGGATTTTGTAGTCCATTGTAAGGACTTTAGTTTTTGGATGGGAAGTCATTGGAGAGTTTCGACAAGAGAAATGACATCTGATTTATGTTTTTAGCAGACACTCTGGGTATCCTGTTTATAGTAGACTGAAGTGGGTGTTGTCAGGGAACAAGGGTAAAAACAGGAACTAGTTATGAGGCTATTGTATTGATCTGGGCAAGAGAAGATGATGGCTGAGATAAGAGTAACAGTAGTGGAAGTGGTAGAAGTTTTTGGAATATGAATATGTTTTGTAGGTAGAACTAACACTTACTGATGGATCTGGATATGGGATGTAAGTAGCAAGCATAAAGAATACCTCTAATATTTTTGACTTGAGCTCTTAGAAGAATAAGTGGTCATTTCCCAGTGAGGTGGGGAAGATTGTGAGGTTTGGGGAAGACAGTATAAGTGTCATAGTTGTAAACTCTGAGATGGGTGTGTGTGTGTGTGTGTGTGTGTGTGTGTAATACACAGTCTTTAATATTTTTTCTTGAGTTTTAAAAAATCTAATATGCAATAGTTTTATTAAATACTTTTTCAACACAATTAGAGGTGATTATATGATTTGTCAGTAACTGAAGTAATATGATTTTTATATTAATAAATTCCTAACATTGAACTATTGTTGTATATCTAGAAAAAATATAGTCACTAGATAAAGGTACCACAATTAGTTGTTGCTTCTGTTGTTCTCCTAATGCTGCTTATATTTTATTACCTGTGCTGAGTTTGGGATGTTTGTTGTCACCGTTGTATTCCCGAGAGATTTTTAAGACACGTGCAAGTGACTGTGCAAGACAATTTGGGAATAAAACTCAGAAAAAATTTATTAGGACTTTAAAACCCCCCCATAAAAATAGGGGTTTATCCTGTGTGTTTTATTATGCTTCACAAAATGCATCTGAATACCAGTCACAGCCTTTGTTCTTGGATTTGACTATTTGTAGTCAACAACTAGGTTTAAATTTTACTCTTGATCTCAGATCATATATTCCTAGGGCTTTTAAATAGTCACTTGCAGTTTACTTAGAGGTAGCAATGATTTTATGGCTTGTTACCTCTTGAAGTATTAAAATTTCTTATTTTTTATTGTGTCTGTGTCTAGGCTGATTTATGGAATCTAGAAAACAGCCAGCAGAGTCTTACAGATTATAAGCTGTATATTCTGACCTTGTTCAGTGGTTTATTGCGAATTTCTTCCTCATGATGAAGTATCACTTTTTCATTTCTGATAATATTGGCTACATCTTCCCTGTTTATTCCTTTGCAGACATACTGGACTCTTTGCTGTTCTTGAACAATCCAGGCATGCCCCTCTTTAGGACTGTTCACTTCTATTCCTTTTATCTGGAATGCTCCTGAGTCAATATCTGCCTTGCTTTATTCCTTACCTTCTTCAAGTTTTTGCTCAAGTGTCACCTCAAATGACAGCTTAATATTCTACATAATTTACTTATGTATTAGGTTTCTGTCCTTCCCTATTAAAATGTAAACTCTTAAAAGGCAGGGATTTTTTTTTGGTTTTACATATACAGGATGTGTGTTTTTATATATAATATATACAGTATAGAAATATATGTATCTTAAACTAATATATTTCCAGTGCCTAAAACAGTGTCTAACACATAGGAACTCAAATGTTTATGGAATAAACAAACTATCTTGAGGAGGTTTTAGTTTTAAGGCACTCACATTTCGGGTGAGAATAATCCCATTTACTGTAGCAGAGAAATGCAGGTGATCCTTTAACTTGTAAAATTAATTAATGTAAACTACTTTTCTCCCTCCAGATTCATCGAAGCAAGAACAAATGGAAATTCTATTTGAAAGATGGTGTTATGTGTTTTGGAGGGAGAGACTATGTATTTGCAAAAGCCATTGGTGATGCAGAGTGGTAAACCTTGTGAGCTCAGTACATCTATTTTGTGAACATCAGTTGGACTATATTGCATATTGTGAATTCATTTTTATTTTGAATATAGTCCAGCACAGAGCTGTTCAAATTTTTAGTTCACTCTATGGAATTTAATAAAATTATAATTCAGATGCAGATACAATTACACAATTTTATATGTATTTTGTTTTATGTCTTAACAGGGTTTTTTAAAACTCTCATTCTATACCATTACAAAGCATAGATGCATCAGGATAATGGAACATGAAGAAGTATCACATTTCTTTTTTCTTGAAGTAAAATTTAAATCACACTTCAGTTCCCCTGCATGGTAAAGTCAGTATCAGTTATTAGATTGGGATCAGCATTCCTCCCACCTCTCACCAAACCATGTTATAGAACGTCCTTGGGAGTCTTTTAAGTAGTGGGATATTCGAGAAGGCGTCTTTGGGTTTTAATTCTGTACTGATCACTGGAAGTATGTTGACTGTTTAAGCCCAGATAGTCCCCTGGAGGCAGGCGCCTATACTATTATTTGAACATGAAAATCTTTGCTGAGGCTAGGATCCCTGTAGCTAAGGATCAGCCTCTCTGGACTTATCATTTGGCTAGGCCATTCTTCTTTATATTTCTGGGGAATTGTGAGGAAGTGGGTTAGGTTCCTGTTCTACTTCTTGAAATTTCATATTTCTGTATTTTTCCTAATCATGGTGTGTTTTTTTTCTCTCTCCCTACTTTTTCTGTTTTTCGTGCGGTGGAAGACCCCTTTGCAAACCCTTTCCCCTTCAAAGGCAGTACCTCACTCTCTTTTTCTTAACAGGGATCTCCTTCATTGATTTTAGGCTTTCTGAAACAAAAGTCAAGAAGAGATGTTCTCTTCAGGAATTTCTGCTTTAGCAGTCTCATTTGAGATACGGAGGACTGGATAACTGTCTTGAAATCACAGAGAGAAAACAAAACATCAGATAAATAGCCCTCATTTTCCTGTGGCAATAAAAACCAAAGCAAATTAATATTCCGATAAGTTATTCTATAATACTCTTTTCCTTAGTAGATTCACGTCTCTCAAAGAAATATTTTCCCCATCACTCTGCTGCTCTTAACAGGTGGGGCACATATGGTCTGTAAGTCTAGGAGCTCTGTTTTTATCCCTGAATGGTGTTTTTAAGGACAGTAACTGTCATAAAAAGAGCAGTGCAGGGATGAGTAGGTTATGGCCTATTAAAGCTCCTTAAGGATTCGATGCCTGGATCTGACTGGTTACAGGGCAAATTCCCTGTATCTTTTTGGAAAGCAACCCTATTGGGGAGTTTAATTTTTTTCCAACACTTTTCTGTCCTACCCAGGAGGCTCAGCTATTGGTATATCTTCTTGAAATCTGGATGGATCTCCTCTGGGTCCTGGGCAATGTGGATGGGGTATTGTCTCCAGCCTAAAGTAGGCAGCTGCATGAGGATTCAGTTAGTACTAGTGAGTGGGCTGGTCCCCTAACTGTATTCTCCCACTAGGCCCTCTTCATCCTTAGAGTGATTGACCTTTTCCTTATTAGCAGTGCTATTCTAGATCCTTCTCTGGATCTTGAGAACTCCCAGGAGCTGTGGGTTCTTTTCAAGGGTGTTGCCTTCCATGAAATGTCTGTATTCTCTACATGGAAAGCAAAAAGAGAGCCCTCTGCATCTGTCTCTGAAATGTACCCACTCCAGGGCTGAGGAGTGTACTTTCTTCTTCCTGTTTTCTTTCAGGCCCACCCAGTCATTCTGTATTTTCCCCAGGCAAATTTTATTGCAAATTAAGGGCTGAATTTATTGATAAGGTGTACACACCTGGGAACTGGGAATTAATGTGTTGGTTCAAGTGCCTGGGGGAGGCAATAATATTTATTTCTAAAATTCTTTTCCTCTTTTTCACTGTGAACTTTAAAATCTCATTTTACTTTAGTGATTTTTTAAATGGTATATTACAAATACTGTTATGATATTGGGCCTCTTTATTTGTGTAGTATACTTTATCATTAAAGAATTAGTCATGGTTGTTCCATTTGTGTTTCTGCTTGCCCTCATGCCCCTCATCTTTTAAAAATGCAAAAAATCAATTTAAATGTACGCTTATCACAAAACAATAATAATAATTTTCCTTGCATGCTAACATAAACCAATTACATAGTTTCACTGGTGACTACAGAGAGAATTAAGAGATCACCAAATTATTTTGGATCTGTTACTTTTTTATTGGTCTCAGATAATGCTAGGAAAAATCCTAGTTCTTGAGAAGTCATCTGAACAGTGACTTTAACATTTTTTGGCCAGAATCTACCCTAAGAAATACAGTTTAACAACTCAGTATATATTTGCATGTCTACTGACACACAGAACACAAATGGAACAAAAGTTTCAGAAAATCATGCTGCCTTTAGCATATGATAGCCTTCCCGACATCATCTATTTGATTCTGTTTTGTTTCATTAAAAAAATTGATGGTGTTGACCCACTAAATTGATTTCACTACCTACATTTTTAACCTGTGTAGTAAAGATAGGGTGAGACACTAGTTAATTTTAAAAGAGAAAATTATTCTTTAAAAGCCCTGTAAGTCAGGAGAGTTTACCTGAGACTTGGCTTTGATATCATATTACTTTTACTTTCAGGAACCTCTTTATTATGTCCGAGGTAAACATTTCCTATTGCATTTTTATAACAAAATACTCTAAGTTTCTTAAGTTCTTATAAAGACAGTCTCTTGGCAAATGTCATTTCTAAGCTCTTTTATAGGTAGAGAAATTTCTATGTCAGTATACTTTGAGAATTTCTCAAGTATTTTTGTTAGCATGCTGTAGTTCTTTCTTCCCTCCCTCTCTTCCTCCTTCTTTTCCTCCTTTCCTCTCCTCTCCTCTCCCCTCCCCTCCCCTCCATTTCTCCTCCCTTCCCTTTCTCCTCCCCTTCTCCTCCCCTCCCTTTCTCCTCCTCTTCTCTTTTTTTTGAGACAAGGTCTGGCTCTATCACCCAGGCTGGAGTGCAGTGGTGCTATCTTGGCTTACTGCAACCTCCACTTCCCAGGCTCAAGAGATCCTCATGCCTCAGCCTCCCAAGTAGTTGGGATTACAGGCATGCACTACCATGCCCGGCTAATTTTTGTATTTTTTGTAGAGACAGGGTTTTGCCATGTTGCCCAGGCCTGTCTTGAACTTGGGAGCTCAAGTGATTTGCCTGCCTTGGCCTCCCAAGGTACCAGGATTACAGGTGTGAGCCACCACACCTGGCCTATGCTATAGCTCTTTCTTACATACTTTCTTCTTTTCTCTGTAGACTAAGAAGATCTTGCTGAGTTCGTACAGTTAGTCTCTTAGGGACTGACCAACTGACCTTGTCTGGTACATTTACCTATTTTATTCGATGTGCAGAACACCTCAGTCATGGCTATAATATATGTAAATAATCACCTCTGTAGCTCAGTCTCCATAGAGCAGCAAGAAATCTATTGACACACTCAGTTTCAGTCACTTAGGTTGTGTAGGAAAAAGAATAACTTTTAGAGTGAATAGCATCAGTTAATTGTCGTGGGTAAAAAGGGAGGGGATTTAGTGGGAGATTTTATTTTGACTCATATTAGTAGGTTAATATTATCCTGGTTTTCATGTAAATACACACTAAGCCAGGTGAGAATGTTGTGATTTATAACTAGAAAGCTAAATTATAAGTAGAAAGCCCTAGGTAATAACTCTTAGGGGGAAAAAGATAAAAATATTGCTCATTTTGAGGAAAACATTATTTCTAATTATAAACACATTTATTGAAATATTTGTGACAGAGATTCTTAATTTACATGTGGACTTACTACAATCTGAGGAAACCAAAATCATGCCTTTTACAGCAAATGTTATAAATGGAGGAAAAAATACCATTGCCCTTTAAAATCATTTTGTAAATTTAGATGAGTTATTCCAGATGAATTAACCCCTCTTAGCCATTTTGCAACCTACTAGTGATAATATCAAATGTTGGTTAAAAAATACAAAATAGAAATATAAATTTATCAAGTATTGCATTTTTATGATTTAGGTATGAGAGATTATACAGAATAAGGATACACGTTTTCTATGAGACCATCTCATATAGGAAATGCTTCTTAACTAGGACAATTTTATTTTCAGTTATAAAAGTGAATCAGCTAAAAAATTATTAATCATCTATGATGTGTAAGACTCTAGATATAGTCGGAAACAGAGATGAGTGTATCACTAAAAAAACTCCTATCATAGGTGAATAAGCAGTGTGCTTGTAAAGATAATTAATAATACCCAGCATTGTAGGGTAAGAGACAAATGAGTGATGCAGAGGACAAATGCTAAAGAAGTCCAAAGAGAGAGACCACTGTGGGTTATACATTATTTATGCCCTACTTTATTTTGGATAAAGGAAGAGTCTTGACTATAGTAGATTAAGGAGAAAGTAAAGAGAGTTTAATTTTTTAAAAATAAAAAAGGCCGGGCACGGTGGCTCATGCCTGTAATCTCAGCACTTTGGGAAGCCAAGGTAGGAGGATTTCTTGAAGACTGGAGTTCAAGACCAGCCTGGGCAACATGGCTAAACCCCATCTCTACAAGAAAAAAAAAAAGCCAGGCATGGTGGTGCATGCCTGTATTTCCAGCTACTTGGGAGGCCAAGGAGGGAGGATCACTTGAGCCCAGGAGGTAGAGGCTGCAGTGAGCCTTAATCACACCACTGTCCTCCAGCCTGGCTTACAGAGTGAGACTCTGGTTGTTTTGTTTTGTTTTGTTTTGTTTTTCTTTAAGAAAAAAGATAAAAAAGATGAACCTATGGTTGTTTTAGGGCCTTAAAGGATGCAGGGAAGGACAGGTAAGGGGTAAGATATTCAGACAGTGAGAATGGCATGGGCTCCAGCATGGATATTCATAGGGCATGGCTAGGGAAAAGTGATTAGAACAGTTTGTTTCATGTAGAAAATCAGCAGGAAATAAAGTTAGTAGATTTAAAGTAGATCAGTAGAAATAAAGTTAGAGCTCTCTGAATGTTAGGCTAAGCTCTAAAATTTAAATTTATAGGTCTGATGAATTGCTCAGGATTTGTTTTGCAGGTATATAATAAGGTGAAATAGGATTTTATGACAATTAATCAGTGGTAGTGGGTATGAGAGTATGGACATGGGAAAGATTGGATAGGAATAAAAATTAGGGAGATACTCCAGGAGTAAGGGGAAAATGATCTGAGATGTGGGTGTGGCAATAGGAATGCAATATTTTTTTCAGTTTACATTTACATGGGAAGTTTTTTTTTCTTTTTTGAGACAGGGTCTCACTTTGTTGCCCAGGCTAGAGTACAATGACATGATCATAGCTCACTGCAACCTTGAATTCCTGGGCTTATGTGATTCTCCTGCCTCAGCCTCCCAAGTAGCTGGTACTACAGGCATGTTGCCACCACACCTGGCTAATTTTTTAATTTTAATTTTTGTAGAGATGGGGTCTCGCTATGTTGTCCAGGCTGATCTTGAACTTTTGGCCTCAAGTGATCCTCCTGCCTTGTCCTCTCAAAGTGCTGGGATTACAGGCATGAGCCACCATGCCTGGCCCTGGAATATTAACTGGTGTAGAAGACAATTCAAAAGAATAACTGGTAGATCTTAGCAACTGAAGAATATGGGAATGAGAATGAGGGAGACAATAAACTGTAACTCCATGTGTTAAAACTTATAATGTAGAAAATAAACATCAGTTTTTGTGCAAAGGTCATGAAAATTATTGAGAGTATGCGTACAAGTAGCTTGGTCTCAAACTGCATTTGAGTGTGTAATTTAAAGTTTCTCCACAAGAATAGATTTTATTTCCCTTTTTTCCTTTGTGCTTTTTTTGCTTACTTAGCTGTTTTGGTTCTGGGATTTATATATGAAACAGAAAGTTTGTGTTAGGTATACAGCAACATGACTAATTAGTATTCTGTTATATTGCTGAGACAAATTTTAGAACACTAGCTTATGAGAGAGGCCTGCATCTGAATAAAGACAAGTTACTTGTTATGCAGCAGAAAAGTCAGAAATGTGAAAAACACAGTACAGAGAAGAGATTTTATAAAATTTATAATGTTATGATCTCTTTGAATCACTTTGCACAGTGGCATAAGGATTGAAAACAGATTGGATGTGTAGCATGTCTAGTTATGTCTATACATTTATATAATAAAATCTCAAAGCTAAAAATTGGAAATAACACAGATATTCATTAATAGAAGAATAGAAACAATATTCTATTCATACAATGTAATACTAATCAGCAATATTCAAGCAGTAACATGGATAAGTAGCAAACACATTGGGTTGAGTCAAAGAAGCCTTATACAAAAGAGTATATACTATATGATTCTGTTTATATGAAGTTCTAGAACAGACAAACTAATTGGTGGGAGAAAAATAAAAAACCATCCTTCCCTGTGGGGCTGAGGGTCAGGAATTAACTGGGAAGGGGCATGAGGGAACTTTCTGAGGGTGATGATATTATATTACTATGCCTTGATAGAAGTTTGGGTCAGAAGTTTGGGTCACATGGTGTATGCATTTCTCAAAACTCATTAAATGGTATGCTTAAGATTCGTCCATTTCATTATATATAAATTTTATCTAGAAATGTAAATATCTTGGTTAGTAATAAAAGTGCCAAAATGTTTAGGGCTAAGTACTGATGTCTACAAATTACTCTGAAATGCATCAAAAATAAGATGAATTGATAAATAATGAATAATTATATACATATGTAATGAAGCTAATATGGTAAAATATTGTTGAACCTAAGTGGTGCTCTATGGGTGTTCACTGTACAATTCTTTCAATTTTTCTGCACATTTGAAAAGATAATAAAACGTTGGGGAAAATTTAAGGAACTTTGAATGCATATTAAACCTTTAGATGACTGTTTTACCAATATGGGAGTCAGTAAAATACAGTGATTAAGAGGCTGGGGTCCTGGATCAGAGCTTTGAGTTTAAATTCTATTAGTTGGATCTTTTATTCGTTTTGAGAACTTTGACAAATTGTAGGTTTTGCTCTCCTATAAAATGTGAATAATATCTACATCATAGAGTTTTATGAAGATTAAATGGGTTAAATTATATAACGTTTTTCAAGACGTTTGGTATAGAATTAGCTTTCAATAAGAGTTACTTTAAAAAAGTCAAAGGGGCATATAAAAAACACTGTAGTTAAAACCATAGTTTTGTTGTCCTATAAGAGACAATTCTAGTAAGTAAAAATATCTTCCAGCAAATATTGAATGTCTTTTCCTATACTCTCCAAAGGATAGAAACGATGAAACTTAATTATTTTTAAATATTTAAACATTTTATTTCATTCAAATAAAAATATAAGCTCTAGAAAAAATTGTTTTCATTATATGTTTCATAACTTCAGAGTAATTCTAACTCAGCACATTTGTAGTGTACCATTGCCAAGATCTTGAGGTAGGAAGCAGGAAAACAAAATGCACTGAGACAGGGTTCCTACTCACGAGGAGTTTACAGTCTACAGCTTAATGTTTCACTAAGCAAATAGGCTGAAATGTGCTTTCAGATGTTTACCTTAAATTATAAATAAGTAGAATCCAGATAGGGCATAGATAAAAGTCTCTATAATAGAACAGATAGAACTTTCTGTGGTGATGAAAATATTCTGTGTCTGTGCTGTCCAGTATGGTAAGCACTAGTCACACGTAGCCATTGAGAACTTGAAACGTGGCTAGTGCAACTGAGAAACTACATTTCTTATTTTATTTAATTTTAATTTAGCCACATGTGGCTAGTGGCTACCGGATTGGACAGTGCATCTCTAGAGTGTGTTTTTCAAACTACCTGAGGAAAAAGGCCAGTTATTTTAAATTTCTGATCTGTTATGAACTAATATTTTTATAGAAAGCAATACAAATGACGAAAATGAAAAAAAAGATATGCAAAATACCTCCTCAGTTTTTTAAAAGATTCATCAAACAAAATTACTGTGTCAAAATTTCTATAAAAATTTCTAAACACTCTCAACTTCAGTATTTATGCCATGTAACAATGACAAATAGTTTTTAGTATGGCAGTGGTCATAGACTATACTTTCTACTAGGTAGAAGTCTCTTGCCTAATGTACCTAAAAATAAATAATTTCCTAAATCCAACCCTTTATATTAAAATTACTGGTACAGGTAATTTTTTTTTACAGGTTTAAGAACAATTCAATAATGCAGTTACTGATGTAACAGTTAACACTCTGTGTAGCAAGTCTTGTCTAGGAGAGCTGTACCTTGACAGTGCAATGTGGACAACTTCAAGGTGGGTTGAGAAGGCTTATTTGATCCAGTGAAGCCATTTTTGCAGTTGGAGGTGTAAGCTGAAAAATCTTTCCTTCTATAAAGTTCAGCCCGACGTTTACAGCAGCCAAATTTGCTCAGCAACAGAAAGAAATCTCTTTGGAATGTCTTAGTGAATATTGCATACAGAAATGGATTGGCACAAGAATTGATGGGATAAAAAAGAACCAGTAAAACTTTAGAGTTGGTTACTGTGATAAGAGGTACTTTGAAGGCAGCTGAGATGGCAAAAAAAGAGATAGGTGCCATGCAGGTGAAATCGGTGAAGATGAGGATTGCCATTTTCTTAGCAATCTTTGTATCTTTATTGGTAGCCATTAATTCTGGGTTTCGAACTGCAAAATAAATTTTAATGTAGCAAGCACAAATTATGAAGAAGGCCACCACATTGAGAATCAGGATGGTTAATATATAGACTTGTGAGAGAGTGGTTTCCACATCCATGGGGAAGCAAATACTGACCTTCATGTAATTGCTGACACCGACAAGGGGCAACATAGCAATTAGAGAAGAAAAGAGCCATCCTCCAAGCATAATCAGAATGGCATGTCTTAATCGCAGCTTTTGGTCCAGGTGAATAGCATAGGTGATGGTGTGCCATCTTTCTAGAGTGATGACGGTGAGGGTGTAGACAGAAAGTTCACTTGCGAATACAGTGAAAAAGCCAGCAGTGCTGCACCCACTCCCTGTCTGCCAGTCTATGGCATGGTTATAGTACTGGCCCTTGGTTTGGGAATCAACTGAGGCTATGAGCAGCAGATAGAGCCCCATGCAAAAGTCTGCAAAGGAGAGATTGCACATGAGAAAACGAGGCACTGTAAGTTTGTAACGACTTGTCAGGAGAACAAAAAGAACAGTCATGTTTCCCATGATGGCTAGAATATTAATCAGCCAAATCAGGACCCTAAGGAAGTCATAGCCCATAATATCTTCACAGGGATTAAAAGCATCTGGTTCAGGAGCACATCGGGGTGTCTTGGGTAAGCAGAAACCATATTCATAGTCCCAGCCACTCAGTTCACTCTCAGCAAGCATGGAAGAATAACTGTAAGAAGAATTATTGGCTTGAGGTAAGGGATTTTCTCTGAGTATTAAAAAATTCAAGAATTATGTTTCTTTAAAGCCAAAGAAACAAAAGGAAACAAAGCCATAATAGCCTCAGCCTTACATTTATTTGTTAAATTATTTGAGAACTCTGATTTGATGTAGGAGTACCTTAAGAAGGGAATGAAAAGCCATTTAGACTATATATACACACACATACATACACACATATATACACACATATATATACATATATACACATATATACATATGTACACACACATATACATATATACACACATATATACATATATACACGTATATATACTATACATACATATATATATATAACATTGATACAAAAACTTAATGAAGCTGTTTACAAAGGATGACTTTCTTTGGAAAACAAGTTTAGAAAGACAATCTATGCTTGGTAAATCTAAAATAATCCTTTCTTGGCATTTTCTTAACTATTTATCTCTCATTTAGTTGCCAACCAAACTGCTACCAAGCTGTTCGTATGTAGTAGAACACAAATGGAATTGGAAGGCTCATGTTGTTGAAAGTCATTAGCTACTGGTGGACTTGTTTGCACTTAAGTCCCTAGCTAATCAAATAGTCCAATCGAGAAATAGAAACCAAGGATAGATGATTAGAAATTTAGGAGCAGAGGAAGAATATAGTTGTGGACAATAGGAAGAGATGGTGAAAACATTGCTCTTTAGGGGTATGAGTCAAAGACAGAGGGAGGCTTAAGAGGTACTTTGTCCCTAGTGAAAGAACAGTCCTTCCTTTGCCACTCCTTTCCAACCCCACTGATACTTCCTGAGTTTAGGGTCTTTTCCTCTCTCTCTCTCTCTTTTTTTTTTTTTTTTTTTTTTTGAGACGGAGTCTTGCTCTGTCACCAGGCTGGAGTGCAGTGGCACAATCTTGGCTCACTGCAACCTCTGCCTCCCAGGTTCAAACGATTCCCCTGCCTCAGCCTCCTGAGTAGCTGGGACTACAGGCGCATGCCACCACACTCAGCTAATTTTTTGCATTTTTAGTAGAAACGGGGTTTCACCGTGTTGGCCAGGTTGGTCTCCATCTCCTGACCTCGTGATCTGCCCGCCTCGGCCTCCAAAGTGCTGGCATTACAGGCATGAGCCACCACGCCCGGCCCAGGTTTTTGTCCTCTCTTATGGAGCAATTAGTTTTCTTCCTGATATCCTTTCTCCAATTTTAGCTCTCTCCCTAGTCCATTCTGTATGTTCCTTCTAGAATGGCCTTTCCCAAATACAAAGTTTTGGGAATTCACTTACCGAATTCAAACCTGCCCCAGGCTCTTATTGGCTATGAGATAAAGTCCAAACTCATTGTGATGACTTCCAAGGCACTCCTTGGTCTGGGTTCTGCCTATCTCTCCAACCTCATCTCTAAGAAGCAGTAGTGCTGCAGAATTCAGAGAATGGGCTCTGGAGCAAGATTGCCAGGATCCATTCCTAGCATGGCTCGTACAGGCTGTGTAATCCGAGGAGAGTTAATTAATATCCGTGTGCCTCAAGTTCTTTATTTGCCAAGTAGGGATAATAATCATACCTTCTATGTTACAGTTGTGCTAACAGTTGAATGCATTCATACATGTAGAATGTTTAGAATAATTCTTGAAGCAATCAATATTAGGGATTCTTAAAATTAGCTCTTGCAGATCCCTTGGGCAACCTTCCCTTTGGTCACATAAAATGACTCGTAGTTCTCTGAATAAGTTCTACTGTTTCACTCCTCTGTCTTTGTACGTACTTCTGCCTAGAATTTTCTTCCTTTCCTCATCTCTCTGGTGAATTCCTCCTCATCTGTAAAGATAAGCTCTTCTATGAAGGCTTTCTTGATTATAGTACCCAAGTATTATTTATCCTCCTGCCAGAGCTGCACTTAATACAATTGCAATTATCAAAACCTATTGCAATTAAGTGATGATGCATGTCTATCTTCTTTAATTGTCTAATCACTTCTTGAAAACAGAGGACTAGGTTTTACTTATTTCTGAAATCCCAGTGCCTAGCACAGTTTTGGCTCAGAGTGTTCATTCAATACATGTTTGTAGAGTGAATAATTCTAAACCAGGATGATTCTAGCTCTGAAAGGAACTGAGAGGATACAGGGACAATGAGCACACAGCATGATGCATGTAGGCTCAACAAACATTTTTGTTTTTACCCATCTTCTGCTAATACAATCTTAGGAACTGGAGAAATGGGCATAATTTTTCTGTCAAGGCCATTACATATATGTATTTATAATACATTTTTGTATAATACATGAGGAGCCTTATGGTTCCTACATATTATTAAAAGCATATTTTCCTCTGCTTTTGAAAGCTAACTTCCCATGTTTTGTATTTTAAGTGCATACCTAGTTCAGTGAGTGGAGGAGATAATAAATTGGAAGAATACAATACTGAAGGGAAAGAACACAGATTTTTAAAAAGAAAAAAAATCTGTGACCTGGGACTCCGAAAATATGTTAGAGTATTGTGGAGCCCAGTTTGGAACTAGAGAAGGGCTGCTGCTATGTACAGAAGACCGCATAGGAACCTCTCGTGTTTTATTATTAAATATTGTTATAACCAGCACATTTGTTTGTCCTCTTCTCACAGACATCAATATAATTATCATTTTTTAATCTTTAAAGGGAGGAGATGGTTATAAAGAACTATTACGGAAAATAGATCATAAATTTCTTAGCATTAGAAAGGTTTTAAGGCTGGGCGCGGTGGCTCATGCCTGTAATCCCAGCACTTTAGGAGGCTGAGGCTGGCAGATCACCTGAGGTCAGGAGTTTGAGACCAGCCTGGCCAATATGGCAAAACCCTGTCTCTACTAAAAATACAAAAATTAGCCAGGCGTGGTGGTATGCCCCTGTAATCCCAGCTACTTGGGAGGTTGAGGCAGGAGAATCGCTTGAACCCGGGAGGTGGAGGTTGCAGTGAGCTGAGATCATGCCACTGCACTCCAACCTAAGTGACAGACCGAGATTCTGTCTCAAAAAAAAAAAAAAAAAGGGTTTTAAAGGCCATCTCATTGAATCCTTTCATTTTATTGGTAACGAAACCAAGATTAAAGGAGGTAAGTGACTTGTCCAAGTTCTTTTGGGGATAGTGACAGTGGCAGCATGAGGTCTTCATAATCACAGTTCAGAGACCTTTCCCCTAACTTCACTCTCTCTCATTGTTTTTCAAAGTGTGGTCCTTGGATCAGCTCCATCAGAATCACCAGGGTGTTTGTTAAAATGCAGACCCCTGGCTTTACCCCAAACCCTGAATAAAAAATCTATAGAGACATCGCCCAAGAATTTGCATTTTAAGTAAGTTCTCTGGATGATTCATACAAAATAATAGCCTTTGTTAAATTAGATGAAAACAGTCCAGCTATTCCTGATTTCCTTTACTCCTTTCCCCTTATCAAAACTACTTCAGCTGTTAGAAGCACTATTGTAAAACTTCTAAAAATTCTGCCATGATTTCTGATTAAATTTATATCAACAAGAGGTCAAACATGTTTTCTCACTTCCTCTTGCTGTCTGGTCCTTTGTCCTTTCTTTTTTTGCCCTTCTGGGCATATGTCTAGCAATTTTTCTCCCTGGTGATTTGTCTTCGGACTAAATGCCCACCTGCTGTTACTGGTATTTGTGTCCTGGGATGGCTCCTGAGGGCAGCATCATGCTTATTGACAAAGCCCAGCACAGAGCTGTCTTTAGTATTGGAGGCTATGTGGGGAGTATGAATGGACTCACATGGGCTTAGTAATATTGAATCAGAGGAAGGAGAGCTGTAGCACCGCTGCTCCAGTCACAAGAAAGAAAGGAGAAAAGATGGGAATTTTAGGAGGACAATAGGGCCAACCATAGAGGTAAGGACACATTATCTTGGGGAGAATAGGTAAGCCTTAGTGGCTGGCTCTAGAATTTCTAAACTCTAGGGACTGAGGAATGGCTATCTGGTGGGAAGTAGGAGGTAGGAGATTTATCATAAAATGCTTTCACAAGGAGAATGCTCTTTTTACTTAGATTTTATGTTAATTTCAGTTAGTTTTGGAGATGCTAGAGATTAGGGACTTGTCTTAAAGCAGTGATAGCATAGCAAACTTAAGGTTGTATATGCTCATTTGAGAAGGTTTATGGTGAGGACTGGTGAGGATTATATTGAGGATGGTTTAAAGTCTTCCTTCCCCTCAAACCACTCCTTGGTGCTATTATTAACTATATCCATAAATGTTTTCTTGATGATAAGAATAAAGTCATGTGGTTGCAAAAGAGTTACATAGAAGGTTGCTGATAGAATACTGAGCAAGAAGAGAGGGAAGGGTGAAGAAAAGGCCACTGGAGGATATGGGTGCCAGACCTACTGCGAGAAAAGGAAAAGAAGGAGACAGTAATACTTATTTACCCTTGGTGTTGTCGCATTGCTTAGCAACTTCCTTCATTCTCATGGTTCTGAAAGCCAAATGGTATTTCTGCTGTTCCTTACAGATGAGGAGAAAGGTCTCAAAAGGGATAAATTTTGCCAGCGATACTCTGTTACAGGAAGGTTACTTCCAAAGATTCATATACTTGGAGTGGAACCCCAAAGTCCAGGGTCATTCCACCATACCAACCTGAAGCATCTATCTAACTTGGAGATTGATAGGAAAAGAAAAGAAGAGAAAATTTCAGAAAGAGATTGGCGAAGTATCTTAGAGGGACATCTAGTTTTGTAGTCTGGAGGACTCATGGGGGCATAATAAAACTTCTAAATCTTAGTAAATGTGCCGTAGGGACACTGGGATTATCTTTTGAGGCATGCTCTTTTACAGTTGAAGATAAGTGAAATGCCAAGGCAGCCAGCATTTATAGCAGAAAAGTGTTAAAAGTTAGTCAGTAAAACAGAGATGTAGCTTCCATCCAGTGTATGTGGTAGCGATAGCATTAAGACTCATTTTAAGCTCAGGAGCATAGTTGTCGAGGTAGCCTAAGTCTCCTTTAAGGGAAGTGGCTACTTTTAAGCTACCTTTGCAATTAGTTAATCTTTGTGGAATGTTGACCATGTGACTAGGGAAAATTCTTACAAATGAAGCTATCAGTTATATCAGCCTTTGGTGACATCAACATACCTGCAAAGTTTTAATTTTTGAGGAGGCTTTAATATAATTGTAGAATAAATATTAAGGAACATTTTAAAATAGTTTTTTTAAACAGTTGAAAGACATACCTGATCAACTTGATGCCAATTGCAAAGAAAAAATTCCCATTTTAAAACTATTAAAAGTTGCTTTGCAACAGCTCCGTAACCAAGACTTGTATCAAAAGAAAATAATTGATGCTGATAATAAGGTGCACACAGAACAAGATACGACTTCTGAGTTTCCTTGCATGCAAATACTTACAGTGTTTTATTATTCACTTTCCTTACTGTGCTTTCACATTGTTTGGAAAAGTTTTCAGAAATGGAATGTGAAAAATTCTGTCTGAAAGAGAAGAGGTTAAAAAAAGCATTTGAGCTTTTGGTCTTCAGGCTAAACCTGACTGTGCGTCTATTTATGCTTTGTTCATGCAACCTCTTTACCTATTACACCAGCATCTTGTTCTGCACCATTGTCCTAACTGAAATGCTTCCTGAGGAGAGAGTAAAGGCTTCTGAATTGTCATTAGAGTGCTTCCAGCTTAGATAAAATGCTTCTGAATACTAAGCGTTTTGTGTGGGCACTAGAGATGAAAAAACTTAAATTTGTCATATTGAATCAAGGATTTTCCAATGATTACTAAAAGCTACTTTTATGATATATTAAGGTTTGCTCCTTACCACTCTCCTTTCCACATTGGCCTTAACAAATAGTCATTCTGTGTTCATGGTTTTGAATTGTAACTGGGCATCTTTTTTGTAAGGATTTGAAGATGCTGGACCTGACATTATGATGTGAATTTCAGGTTATTTTTTCTTATGTGCAGAAACATACGTGGGTGCTCCCTACTCCTCCATCTTTCCCTCTAAGAAGTTTAGCCTGTGGAAAGAAGAGAAATACCAATAAAATAAAATGAGGCCTGTTCTCACCTGGGGGAGCACTTACCTAGAGATGAAATTTAAGGGAGATACAAATGAATAAAGATATAGGGTATAAGCATTCCCTTTTCTTCCACAGCCTTGCCAGCATCTGTTGTTTTTCTCATTGTGGTTTTGATTTGCATTTCTCTGATGATTAGTGATGATGAGCATTTTTTCTTTAGAAGACATACAAGCAGCCAATAAGCATATGAAAAAATGCTGTTCTATTCATGCCCTTTGCCCATTTTTTAATGGGATTATTTATTTTTTTGCTTGTTGATGCGTTTAATTTCATTATAGATTCTGGATATTAGACCTTTGTCAAATGCATAGTTTGTGAATATTGTTTCCTATCCTGTAGGTTGTCTGTTTACTCTGTTGATAGTTTCTTTTGCCGTGTGGAAGCTCTGTAGTCTAATTAGGTCCCACTCATCAATTTATGTTTTTGTTGCAATTGCTTTTGAGGACTTAGCTAAAAATTCTTTGCCAAGGCTGATGTCAAGAAGGGTATTTCCTAGGTTTTCGTTTAGGACTTTTACAGTTTGAGAAAAGGGAATTCTCATACACTGTTGGTGGGAGTGTAAATTAGTTCATCCACTGTGGAAATCAGTTTGGAGATTTCTAAAAGAACTTAAAACAGAGCTACTATTCAACTCAGCAATCTCATTACTCGGTATATACCCAATGAAATAGATCATTATACCAAAAAGACATGTGCACTTATATGGTCATTGCTATGCTATTCACAAAAACAAAGACGTGGAATCAACCTGGGTGCCTGGATTGGATAAAGAAAATGTGGTACATATATACAATGTAATTCTATGCAGCCATAAAAAATCATGTCTTTTGCAGTAACATGGATGGAGCTGGAAGCCACAATCTTAAGTAAATTTATTCAAGATTAAAAAACCAAATACTGTATCTTCTCACTTATAAGAGGGAGCTAAACACTGGGAACATATGAACATAACTGGGAACATATGAACAGGCACTGCAGAGTACTAGAGGGGTCAAGGAAGGAGGGAGGCATGGGTTGAAAACTACCTATCGAGTATTATGCTCACTTCCTGGATGCAATATACTCATGTAACAAACTGGTACATGTACCCCCTGTATCTAAAATAAAAGTTGAATCAAAAAAATAGTGGTTGTCCACAGAGGAGGTCTACAGAAAAAAAAAACAGTGGTTTCTTCATAATTACAAATGCCCCTGATTGTCTCTTATTTCTTCTCTCCTCATATTCAGTGCCCTGATGGCATTCTCATGACAGTCCATCTTTGATTTCATAGAGAATGAAATTTGCATCTTCTCTGATGAGACAATGCATTGTTTCTACACAGTTCATGCATATTCTATGAAAGAAGTATCATGCTGTTGACACATTATTACAAGGTTTATCAACTGCATTCATTAAGAATTTGGACATTATGGAAAAGGACAGGCTCAGAAGGGACTACTTCCAAAAGGTTGCTTGGTGAAGTCAGATCAAGTTTCCCTGAGGGCAGTAGGGTGCAAGGCCGCAACCAGAAAAGATATGTGACACTTGCCTATTTTCCTTCTCATAAGTTTCAAATAGATTTATATTGTAATAGCAATTTGTAAAACATCAGAAAATTGAATTGTAACACACAGAAAGCAGGTAAAACATGAATGTATAGCTCAATGATTTCTCACAGAATGATCACCTACGTACCCATTAGTCAGGTCAATAAATGAAAATAAGCCACACCTCCTCCCTGCCCCCGCCAAGAAAAAAGAAAAATGGGAAAAGAGAGCAGGCTGTGAGGGCCTCAACTTTTACTGATGAGGAAGGATAAATGAGGCAATTCAAATTGGACATTTCTATGTATTATTCTTCTACAATACTTATGAGACAATTCCTTGCAGGAATACTTTGTCTCTTTCACCTACTGGAATAAAAATCCCTGAACTAAAATTTTCACATGCCAGTGATTTCAGAAGGGGTGTGATTTCTTTGCCAAAAAATGTGGGTATCCAGAATCAGCTTTATCATAAACCAGTATCTCTGTCATTTTCCTAATTGTTCTCTCACCAGCTTTGCTCACCTCCAAACCATCCTCTACCTTGCTGCAAAGTGGTATTTTATAAAAGCAAATTTGAGTCATCTTGCTTAAAAGTCTTCATGGCTCCCCATCCTCTAAACAACCGGGCCTGGCACTCAGACCATCATGGCCCACATCTCCTTGGCTTCCTCTTCTGACTCATCTTCTTCCATGTGTCCATGTTTCAATTTTTCTGAGTGAGTTTCATCTACTGTCTCTTGCCTTTGTGTCTTCACATGAGCTATTCTATCTTCTTTGTCTGCTTTTTCTCACTCTGTCTAGACAACTCCTGCCTGTTCTTCAAGACTCAGCATAAATCACTTCCCTCAGGAAGCCTTCCATAATCCCTGCTGCCATTAACAAACTCTTCTTCAGTGCTCCCAGAACACTCTGTTCTGTTCTCAGATCTGTCGTAACATTTGCCGTGTTGGACTTAAATATTGGCTCTCTTGTGTGTTGCTCCCATACAGCTGTCTGTGACTTATTTTTGTAACCTCAGGCTTTCACACAGTATTTGAAACATAGTAAGTGCTCAGTTAATGTTTTGGAAGATCAGTTAATGGCACATGACTCTGTGAATACAGCAAGTGTTTTGTCTTCTCAGCTACCCAAAAAGCCTCAGGTGGAGCTGAACCTCCTATATGCAAGGTACAAATAATGCATACTGGTTGATTAATTATAAATAATTCATTTTGGTTGATTCCAAACAAAGACAGCAGCATCTGGTGTCACTCTCTCAGTGCCTTATCTAATTAATTGAATGGAGCCTATCTCCTTAGGCTGCAATAATAACCCTTTAGGGCAGTGTTGTTCCAACTGTGAGTTGTGTGACCCATTGGTGGGTCATGCAAGCAATAGAGTGCATCAGGACCGGCATTAAAAATAAAAAAAGCATAAAATAAAATAGAGTAAAATAAGAAAATATCAGCATATTACATATTAAAAAGTTAAGTATCACTCTGCTTTATTTCTGTTACATATGTGACATGTACTGGGTTGCAATACAAAAGTATTTGTTACTGTGCATCTCAGTCAAAAAAGTCTGGAAAACAGTGCTCTGAGGAAAGAACGGAATTCTGCCACCGTGTCCCCCACCCTGGACTGAACGGAATCAGATACCCACTACTGGATGCAAACCATGCAGGAGCTCCTTCCCTTCCTGTTCCCATGCTAAGCTTATCTTTAGCTGTAATTCTGTTCTGAAATAGAAGATGCTCGTCTACTAGGAGAGAAATAGTTTTGAAAACTTTCTGTAATATTTTGTGTCCATTTTTAAATTAAAGATTTAAACATTAGGTAAATTTTACCCTCCTGAGGCTTCTTCCTTCACTTAAAAAAATGATGCTCTCTGATAAGGATTAGAACAAATCCTTTGAGATGCCAGTTTTGTACTCCATTCTGCAAATGCTAAAATGGCCTCTAATTCAGTTTACCCAGAATTGGCTACAAAGGTCTTCTAGCTGCAGGGCGAATCAACTATTTGGTAGCAGTTTCCACAAGGAAACAGAACAGTTTGTTTTCTTCTTGTCTATTTGAAAGTGACCCCATGTCTACGGAGCTGGCCAAGAAGGCACGGAGTGAAGGGGAGTGGAGCTGTCTACTCATTGACTATTTTGAAATCTGAATTTCTGCCACAGCTTGGGTAGGCTTTACCTTTTGGTTTTTACTTACTCTTTTGTTGGCAAGTTTCTAAAAGCACAGCAGTGGCTGGGGTAAGTCAACGTGGCCTCCAGGAGATTGACAAATGTTTCTCTTGATGGCAATTTTTTTAGAGAATAGGATGACGTGGCAATTAGCCTCTGAATGGACTCTAGGCCATAGCTCGGCAGGGCCTGCAATTTGGTGGAAGAAATATCCCTGAACAATAAAGGGGAGAAATGCTTTTTATTTATTTATTTTATACATTTTTTTTTTTTTGAGACGGAGTCTCGCTCCGTCGCCCAGGTTGGAGTGCAGTGGCACGACCTCGGCTCACTGCAAGCTCCGCCTCCTGGGTTCACGCCATTCTCCTGCCTCAGCCTCCCGAGTCGCTGGGACTACAGGCGCCTGCCACCACGCCCGGCTAAGAGACCGGGGTTTCACCGTGTTAGCCAGGATGGTCTCGATCTTCTGACCTCGTGATCCGCCCACCTCGGCCCCTCAAAGTGCTGGGATTACAGGCATGAGCCACCGCGCCCGGCCATATTTTATACATTTTATTCAAAGAATGAAACCTCCCCTCAACAATATTATCATTATAGGCTCTGAGGAATCTTTTCTCCATCTTGCTTTCCCCTTAATTCTCCATTTCAATTATTCTCACTAAGATCTGAATTCAGAAAAGCGAGTCTGTATTTTTTCTCATGTGCGCCTCATTATTCTTTTCAAGGTTAAGTATAACTCCTTGCACCTACCATACATTTATTAGCATTTCTCTCTCTCTCCCCTCTTCCAACTCCTTTTCCCTACCCTCTCTCTTCCTCCCCACCCTCTCTCTTCCTCCACTTCTCTCCACTTAGCAGAAGTGAAATAACCACTTGCTTTATGCGACAGCCAGCACATGCAGTTACATCAGCTTTTGTGCTCTACCCCAGGGGAAATTATTCAGGGCTTCAGATGCCTCAGTCTTTGATTGATTAAGCCCTGCAGGAGAGGTTTTCATGAAGCATAGCCTGGTTACTTATTAAGAGCTGCTGTGTGGCATTAGCCATCATCTACCTAGGAAGCAGAATGCATGTTCTCTAATGCATGTTCTCTAATGCATTCTCTAATGCAGAATGCATGTTCTCTAATGATTCATCTGTTCAAAGCAAGCGAACACTCAGCCTTGCAAGCCGAACTGTGTGAAAAGCTCAGGCTTTGTCAACAAGGTCCTGAACTCTTTGGTTTTACTAGACTTGAGGCAATGCCCAAGAAAATTCCAAACACATTAAGTGTTAGGAGAAAAGAGTCAATGGGAATTAAACAATTCTGCTTATCTTCTAAGTGGCTGCTGCTGGTGCCTCACAAAACTTTTCCAATCAGCACAGCTCCCCTCAGCAATCATTCCCAAGACTTGGTGTTCAGCACATGGGAGGGGACCAATAGATGATTGATGGAAGATGAACTTGACGACATGGAATGATGATGGTGTAGGCCCTCAGTGGAAAAATTAAGGCAGCAAAATTTGTCTCAGGGGCTTCAGACTTTCCTGCTTTTGTGTCCCTGTTGATTTAGGTAACCAGGGTTCTCATTCTGCTTTATAGGGTTTTTATCTCAGACATGTTAGGGATTGAGATCTTTGAAGATCTGGTGGCTTTTTTGTTTGTCTTTTGAGTGGGTACATTTAAAATTACGTTCTTAGAAACAGTAAGGCCTCGTTACAAAGGAGTGAACCTCTGATAGTGGGTTTTCAGTCTTAGTAACAGACTAGTGGGAGAAATGCTTTTTGAGTAAGGGTGGAGTGGATGCTTTTAGATACGATTCAAGTCCTAGGGGTATAATGAGAACAACCCCTTGGGAAGGAAGAGACCTAGGTCTGGTGCTAGTGTTTTGGACATGAGAGTGTAGGGGTCTGTAGTGCCCACAGTCACTTCTAAGGAGCTAACCAAGCAGCTCTTCAAGCAAATACTGTCATGCAGGAGTCTTGGGAACACAGTGGGTTGGTTGTGTTTTGCACCTGAGCCAGAGGCAGCTCTCTTTTTTTGCCTAGTGACCAAGTAGATGGCCAGCTTGCTGTAACAGCTCTGCCTACAGGATGTGCTAAACTGGAGAGTATTCAGCCAACTTACAAGATTCGGAGTCTGGTATGCTTTGCATATGAGACATGCAGAAAAAGACCCCTAGGATAAGGTTGCCAGAAGTTGAGAGCAGAGAAAGCAGTGGGCAGGAGCCACAAGATAGTGGAAGTCATAAGTAAACAGAAGTTATGGGGTTGAGTGGATATTAGTGGGAGTTAGGATTGACAATGACAGAAGTTAGGAAGCAGAAAGATGTAGGAATTTTAGTGGTGGGAGTTAGGAAGTAGAGTCAGAAGTCGATAGTGGCAGGACTTACGAAGTAGACAGAGTGAGAACTGGACAGTGGCAGGAGCTAGGAAATAGGTGAAGTCAGGAGTTGACAGTGGGAGCTAGGAAATAGCACAGTCAGGGCTCAACAGTGGCAGGAATGGGAAGTAGAGAGTCAAAAGTGGATAGCAGGAAGGAGTTAGGAAATAGAGAGTGAGGGGCTGAGGGGCAGAAGCTAGGAAGTAGACAGACTTTGGGTTTTATAATGGTGGAAACAGAAATTAGACAGAGCCATGAGTTGATCTTGGCGGGATCTACAGTACGAAGAATAACCAGGACGGCTCATTTCCTTCCCTTGCTCAAAACCCCAAAGCCTCCCCATCTCATTAAAAAAAGACAAAGTCTATATAAGTGACCACGGGCCCCGCCATGATCCAGCTCTCTGCCACGTCTCTGTCCTTATATTCTGTGATTCCCTTCTTTGCTCCCTCTGCCATATTGGCCTCCTTGCTGTTCTTCAAATACACAAGGCAAGATTCTGTCTCAGGCCTTTGCTTTTGCTGTTCCCCCTCCTGGAACACTTTTCCTGCAGATAATCACGTAACTTGCTCTCTTAGTTCCTTTAGGTGTTCGTTCAAACGACACTTTTTCAGGATAGTCTTCCCTCACCATCCCCTTTAAAATAGTAATTCCCCCTCTCCAGAACTCCTTTCCCCCCAACCAAATGAGTTTTCTCCTCTACAACCAATAGCATTTGGACAACTACATATTTTATTTACTTATTCAATCCTTGTCTGTCTTCCCCATCCTATGAAGGCAGAAGTGTTTGTCTCTTCTTATTCTCTGCCATTTCCCTGATGCCTAATCCAGTGACTACCACATAGTATGGGTTCATAAGAGTTAGTGAATAAACGGATGAATAAACAAACAAATGAACTGGGTTACCCTGCTCACCATTTTTCTAGAACTTTTCTCATTGTAAAATGACATGCCTGTTTATTGCTTTGCGTTTGTTGTTGTCTCCCTTATGTGACTGTCATCTCATTAAGGGCAAGGACCAGGGCTATTTTACTTACTACTGTCTGTTCACCACGGTGCCTGGTACACAGGATAGGTTCAATCAATGTTTGTTGAATAAATAACATCTGCTAGAGTAGGGTGTCGTGGACTGCCACCTCTATGATGGGATAACTGGTCGCCGTGTGTGAGAGCAGCACAGTATCTGGAACTCTGTTGCATTTCTCCCTGAAGCCTGACTGCAGCTTCAGCTCTCTGCAGGATGTTGGATGTTTTACGTTGGATGTTTCAGGCTTTGTCAGATTCAATATTCTATTCCTCCTAACTTTCTCATGTATCTTTTTTTTTTTTTAAATACTTTAAGTTCTAGGGTACATGTGCAAAACGTGCAGGTTTGTTACATAGGTATACATATGCCACGTTGGTTTGCTGCACCCATCAACTTGTCATTTACATTAGGTATTTCTCCTAATGCTATCCCTCCCCCAGCTGCCCACCCCCCGACAGGCCCTGGTGTGTGATGTTCCCCCCCCCGTGTCGATGTGTTCTCATTGATCAACTCCCACTTATGAGTGAGAACATGCAGTGTTTAGTTTTCTGTCCTTGTGATAGTTTGCTGAGAATGATGCTTTCCAGCTTCATCCATGTCCCTGCAAAGGACATGAACTTATCCTTTTTTATGGCTGCATAGTATTTCATGGTGTATATGTGCCACATTTTCTTTATCCAGTCTATTATTGATGGACATTTGGGTTGGTTCCAAGTCTTTGCTATTGTGAATAGTGCCGCAATAAACATACGTGTGCATGTGTCTTTATAGTAGCATGATCCTTTAATAGTACAATCCTTTGGGTATATACCCAGTAATGGGATCGCTCGGTCAAATGGTATTTCTAGTTCTAGATCCTTGAGGAATCACCACACTGTCTTCCACAATGATTGAACTAATTTACAGTCCCACCAACAGTGTAAAAGTGTTCCTATTCCTCCACATCCTCTCCAGCATCAGTTGTGTCCTGACTTTTTAATGATTGCCATTCTAACTGGCATGAGATGGTATCTCATTGTGGTTTTGATTTGCATTTCTCTCATGACCAGTGATGATGAGCATTTTTTCACAGGTCTGTTGGCTGAACAAATGTCTTCTTTTGAGAAGTGTCGGTTCATATCCTTTGCCCATTTTTTGATGGGTTTGTTTGTGTTTTTCTTGTAAATTTGTTTAAGTTCTTTGTAGATTCTGGATATTAGCCCTTTGTCAAGATGGATAGATTACAAAAATTTTCTCCCATTCTCTAGGTTGCCTGTTTACTCTGCTGATAGTTTCTTTTGCTGTGCAGAAGCTCTTTAGTTTAATTAGATCTCATTTGTCAATTTTGGCTTTTGTTGCCATTGCTTTTGGTGTTTTAGTCATGTAGTCTTTGCCCATGCCTATGTCCTGAATGGTAATGCCTAGGTTTTCTTCTAGGTTTTTATGTTTTTAGGTCTTACATTTAAGTCTTTAATCCATCTTGAGTTAATTTTTGTATAAGGGTTTAAGGAAGGGATCCAGTTTCAGCTTTCTGCATATGGCTAGCGAGTTTTCCCGACACCATTTATTAAATGGGGAATGCCATTTGTTTGTGTCCTTTTTTATTTTGTTGAGCAGTGGTTTGTAGTTCTCCTTGAAGAGGTCCTTCACATCCTTTGTAAGCTGGATTCCCAGGTATTTTATTCTCTTTGTCGTAATTGTGAATGGGAGTTCACTCATGATTTGGCTCTCCGTTAATTTCTTATTGGTGAATAGGAATGCTTGCGATTTTTGCACATTGATCTTGTATCCCAAGACTTCGCTGAAGTTGCTTATCAGCTTAAGGAGATTTTGGGCGGAGACGATAGGGTTTTCTAAATATACAATGATGTCATCTGCAAATAGAGACAATTTGACTTCCTCTTTTCCTAAATGAATACCCTTTATTTCTTTCTCTTGCCTGATTGCCTTGGCCAGAACTTCCAATACTATGTTGAATAGGAGTGGTGAGAGAGGGCACCCTTGTCTTGTGCCAGTTTTCAAAGGGAATGCTTCCAGTTTTTGCCCATTCGGTATGATATTGGCTGTGGGTTTGTCATAGATAGGTCTTATTATTTTGAGATACATTCCATAAATACCTAGTTTATTGAGTGTTTTTAGCATGAAGCGCTGTTGAATTTTGTCGAAGGCCTTTTCTGCATCTATTGAGATAATCATGTGTTTTTTTGTCATTGGTTCTGTTTATGTGATGGATTACATTTATTGATTTGCATATGTTGAACCAGCGTTGCATCCCAGGGATGAAGCTGACTTGATTGTGGTGGATAAGCTTTTTCATGTGCTGCTGGATTTGGTTTGCCAGTATTTTATGGAGGATTTTCGCATCGATGTTCATCAGGGATATTGGCTTAAAATTCCCTCTTTTTGTGGTGTACTCTGCCAGGTTTAGTATCAGGATGATGCTGGCCTCATAGAATGAGTTAGGGAGGATTCCCTCTCTTTCTATTGATTGGAATAGTTTCAGAAGGAATGGTACCAGCTCCTCTTTGTACCTCTGGTAGAATTCAGCTGTGAATCTGCCTGGTCCTGGACTCTTTTTGGTTGGTAGGCTATTAACTATTGCCTCAATTTCAGGACCTGTTATTGGTCTATTCAGAGATTTGACTTCTTCCTGGTTTAGTCTTGGGAGGGTGTATGTGTCCAGGAATTTATCCATTTCTTCTAGATTTTCTAGTTTATTTGCATAGAGGTGTTTATAGTATTCTCTGATGGTAGTTTGTATTTCTGTGGGATCAGTGGTAATATCCCCTTTATCATTTTTTATTGCGTCTATTTGATTCTTCTCTCTTTTCTTCTTTATTAGTCTTGCTAGCAGTGTATCTATTTTGTTGACCTATTCAAAAAACCAGCTCCTGGATTCATTGATTTTTTGAAGGGTTTTTTGTCTCTCTATCTCCTACAGTTCTGCTCTGATCTTAGTTATTTCTTGCCTTCTGCTACCTTTTGAATGTGTTTGCTCTTGCTTCTCTAGTTCTTTTAATTGTGATGTTAGGGTGTCAATTTTACATCTTTCCTGCCTTTCCTTGTGGGCATTTAGTGCTATAAATTTCCCTCTACATACTGCTTTAAATGTGTCCCAGAGATTCTGGTACATTATGTCTTTGTTCTCATTGGTTTCAAAGAACATTTTTATTTTTGCCTTCATTTCGTTATGTACCCAGTAGTCATTCAGGATCAGGTTGTTCAGTTTCTATGTAGTTGTGCGGTTTTGAGTGAGTTTCTTAATCCTGAGTTCTAATTTGATGGCACTGTGGTCTGAGAGACAGTTTGTTGTGATTTCTGTTCTTTTACATTTGGTGAGGAGTGTTTTACTTCCAATTATGTGGTCAATTTTAGAATAAATGCGATATGGTGCTGAGAAGAATGTATATTCTGCTGATTTGGGGTGGAGAGTTCTGTAGATGTCTATTAGGTCTGCTTGGTCCATAGCTGAGTTCAAGTCCTGGATATCCTTGTTAATTTTGTGTCTCATTGATCTGCCTAGTATTGACAGTTGGATGTTAAAGTCTCCCATTATTATTGTGTGGGAGTCTAAGTCTCTTCATAGGTCTCTAAGAACTTGCTTTATGAATCTGGATGCTCCTGTGTTGGGTGCATATATATTTAGGAGAGTTAGCTGTTCTTATTGAATTGATCCCTTTACCATTATGTAATGGCCTTCTTTGTCTCTTTTGATCTTTGTTGGTTTAAGGTCTATTTTATCAGAGACTAGGATTGCAACCCCTGCTTTTTTTTTGCTTTCCCTTTGCTTGGTAGATCATCCTCCAGCCCTTTAGTTTGAGCCTATGTGTGTCTTTGCATGTGAGATGGGTCTCCTGAATACAGCACACTGATGGGTCTTGACTCGTTATCCAATTTTCCAGTCTGTGTCTTTTATTTGGGGCATTTAGCCCGTTTACATTTAAGATTAATATTGTTATGTGTGAATTTGATTCTGTCATTATGATGCTAGCTGGTTATTTTGCCTGTTAGTTGATGCAGTTTCTTCATAGCATCGATGGCCTTTACAATTTGGTATGTTTTTGCAGTGGCTGGCAGTGGTTGTTCCTTTCCATGTTTAGTGCTTCCTTTAGGAGGTCTTGTATGGCAGGCCTGGTGGTGACAAAATCTATCAGCATTTGCTTGTCTGTAAAGGATTTTATTTCTCCTTCACTTAAGAAGCTTAATTTGGCTGGATATGAAATTCCGTGTTGAAAATTCTTTTCTTTAAGAATGTTGAATATTGGCCCCCACTCTTTTCTGGCTTGTAGGGTTTCTGCTGAGAGATCAGCTGTTAGTCTGGTGGGCTTCCCTCTGTGGGTAACCCAACCCTTCTCTCTGGCTGCCCTTAACATTTTTTCCTTCATTTCAACCTTGGTGAATCTGACAGTTATGTGTCTTGGGATGGCTCTTCTGGAGGAGTATCTTTGTGGTGTTCTTTGTATTTCCTGAATTTGAATGTTGGCCTGCCTTGCTAGGTTGGGGAAGTTCTGGATAATATTCAGGAGTGTTTTCTAACTTGGTTCCATTCTCCCCATCACTTTCAGGTACACCAATCAAACGTAGATATGGTCTTTTAACATAGTCCCATATTTCATGAGACTTTGTTCGTTTGTTTTCACTTTTTTTTCTCTAATCTTGTCTTCTTGCTTTATTTCATTAATTTGATCTTCAGTGACTGATATCATTTCTTCCACTTGATCTAATTGGCTATTGAAGCTTGTGTATGCTTCACGAAGTTCTCATGCTGTGTTTTTCAGCTCCGTCACGTCATTTATGTTCTTTTCTACACTGATTATTCTAGTTAGCCATTTGCCTAACCTTTTTTCATGGTTTTTTAGCTTCCTTATGATGGGTTAGAACATGCTCCTTTGGCTTGAAGAAGTTTGTTATTACCCACCTTCTGAAGCCTACTTCTGTCAACTCATCAAACTCATTCTCCGACCAGTTTTGTTCCCTTGCTGGTGAGGAGTGGTGATCCTTTGGAGGAGAAGCGATGTTCTGGTTTTTGGAATTTTCAGCCTTTCTGCTCTGGTTTCTCCCCATCTTTGTGGTTTTATCTATCTTTGGTCATTGGTGTTGGTGAGCTACAGATGGGGTTTTGGTATGGATGCCCTTTTTGTTGATGTTGATGCTATTCCTTTCTGTTTGTGAGTTTTCCTTCTAACAGTCAGGCCCGTCAGCTGCAGGTCTGTTGGAGTTTGCTGGAGATCCACTCCGGACCCTGTTTGCCTGGATATCACCAGCAGAGGCTGCAGGACAGCAAGTATTGCTGACTGATCCTTCCTCTTGAAGCTTTGTCCCAGAGGGGCACCTGCAGATGCTGGCCAGAGCTCTCCTGTGTGAGGTGGTTGTCAGCCCCTACTGGGATGTGTCTCCCAGTCAAGCTACATGGGGGTCAGGGACCCCTTGAGGAGGCAGTCTGTCTGTTATCAGAGCTTGAACACTGTGCTGGGAGAACCACTGCTCTCTTCAGAGCTGTCAGGCAGGGACGTTTAAGTCTGCAGAAGCTGTGCCCACAGCTGCCCCTTCCCCTAGGTGCTCTGTCCCAGAGAGATGAGGGTTTTCTCTGTAATTCCCTGACTGTGGCTGCTGCCTTTGTTCAGATATGTCCTGTCCACAGAGGTGGAATTTAGAGAGGCAGTCAGCCTTGCTGAGCTGTATTGGGCTCCGCCCAGTTCGAGCTTCCTGGCAGCTTTGTTTACACAGCGTGCATAAAACCACCTACTCAAGCCTCAGCAATGGCGGATGTCCCTTCCAGCATCTCAGGTCTATCTTAGACTGCTCTACTAGCAGCAAGAACTTCAAGCCAATGGATCTTAGCTTGCTGGGCTCTGTGAGCATGGGACCCAGCGAGCCAGGCACGGGAGGGAATCTCCTGGTCTGCTGGTTGTGAAGACCATGTGAAAAGCACAGTATTTGGTCAGGAGTGTATCGTTCCTCCAGGTACAGTCTCTCACAGCTTCCCTTGCCTAGGAAAGGGAAATCCCTGGACCCCTTGTGCTCCCTGGGTGAGGTGACGCCCTGCCCTGCTTCAGCTGGCCCTTTGTGGGCTGTACCCACTGTCCAGCCAGTCCCAATGAGATGAACCAGGTACTTCAGTTGGAAATGCAGAAATCACCCGTCTTCTGCATCGATCTCGCTGAGAGCTGCAGACTGGATCTGTTCCTATTCGGCCGTCTTGGAAACAATTTCCCATGTATCCTTTAAAACCCCTTTAACTGAGAGAGCCTGGCCCTAATCCTTGCACCCTCAGAGAGTCTGACAGCAGCTCAGCCCTGTCCAACCAAGTGCCAGGGGCATGCCAGATCTTTGGCCTTAGATTCCCATGAGTGGATTCCAGGTGGGTAGCCAGCCTCTTTGCCAGCACATGAGGCCACCCCTCATATTTGGTGTTAGGGGTTGAATTGTATCCTCCAGCTAAAATTCATATCTTGACGTTCCCAGTACCTCAGACCTTATTTAGAGATAGGGTCTTTACAGAGGTAATGAAGTTAAAATGAGTTTATTAGGGTGGGCTCTAATCCAATATGACTGCTATTCTTATTAAAAGGGGCAATTTGGAGACACCCCCACACACACACACACACACACATGCACACACATACACAATGTACCATGTGAAGACTGGAATTATGCTGCCACAACCAGAAAGAACTAGCACAAGCTAGGAGAGGCCTGGAATAGATGCTTTCTTCACAGCCCTCAGAGGGAGCCAACCCCTGCTGACACCTTGATTTTGGACATCTAGCTTCCAGAACCATAAGACAAAATTTCTGTTGTCTAAGCCTCTCGGTTTGGGGTACTTTATTATGGCAGCTGTGATACACTTTGTCTTTCCAACAGCAGCCTTTTCAGGTGTAGAGGCTGATGTCTCACATATCAGCTTGGGGATGATGTGGAGGGACACCCTAAGCAGTCCTGTTGGGGTACACTGGGCAGGGAGGGGAGGCAGCACCATTCTACTCACAAAGTTTTCGGCCCTGTGGCCCCACGGAAGGCTCCATTGTGCATCTTCTCCAGATGTACGTTTTCCTTTAGCTCCCTGTGGGGAAGGATATTGCCCTTAGTGGAGTTTGTACCTCATGTGTAAGCATTCATAGCTGCATATACACATGTTTAGACCAACCTATGTGCATGATGTATAGGGTTAAAAGGGGGAAAAAGGGTAAGTGGAGGGAAAGTGGGAAAAAGACAAGCTAGTTCTTAATGAAATTATGAAATTACTGGCATGTGTGTTGGCCACACCTTTTTTCTTCCATTCCCCCCTTCACTTGGTAGAACTCTGTCCTACAGCTTAAAGTACTCACCCCCTCCTGTCCTGGAGTTATGAAAGTTTACCACCAGACAGCTGGATAAGGATGAAATTGCTGCTCCAAGAGGCCAAGACTGAACGGCTGAAGTGCAGCCTACTCTTTGTTAGCCTCTCAGTCATTGTGACCGTGGAGGTCTCAGAGTGTGCTAATAGTAATATAATGAAGTTTGCAAATACTTGAAAAAGTAGGGTCCATTCAAAGTTATCCCTTTTGTAGTGTAATTTGCATTCTTTTTCTTTCAGATATGCATTTCTCTGTGGGTGAGAAAGAGGAGGACTTACAGCCTCTGTAGAAAATTGCCCCATGGGGCTGTGCAGTGTAAATGATCATCGCCAGGTGTATGTGTGTGTCATGGAAAAAGTGTTGAGGGCCTCTACTCTCAAGGCTGTGGAAGAAGCCAAAAGCTGTTATGCAAGTAGCTCCCTGAGGGCTCTGCTGCCTTGAGCTCAAAGTCATTCAGGCTAAACTCCTTAGGAGCAGCACAATCTGGTCCTCCTAGGCAGCCTCCTTTCTGGGCCCTGACACTGGTATCTCTAAGCACAGGCCCTTCTTTGAGTAGTCGAGGGAGCTAGAAGAGGAATCCCTGGGCTCAAGTCTGCCAGCCTTCTTTTGAGCACTTCCTCTCTATAAGAGAATGGTTGTGATTCAGAGCATCTGGAAAACCGTGGATGGTGGGAACAGTGTGCATCTACCGTTGATGTGATGATTTCAAGCATGGGAACATGATTCTCTTACCACATTACAGTGTACACAGCAAAACAAACATACTAACACCCATTCCCCGCCTTCATTGCTGTTTAAGAACTGCAAAAACCCCTGCATCTCACTCTGGGTGGCTGTTTTCCACATTTCTACTAAGCATTTTCTTTGGAAACCCTCAGCCCTTTCATCAGAATCCACCTGTCAATCTCACATCGTCCCATCCCCTGGGTATATTTCTACTTCCAAAGAGATGAGATTGTCAGAATCAACTGCTGTTTAAAATCTAAATCAAAAGAAATTTTTCTTCCTAAACCTCCATAGCTCTTCTTCCTGATTCCGTTTGTTTTAATTATGTTCAGTTATAGTTATAAATCATTGAAACTGGGCTCTGTGAGCAAATTATTCTTGTGTCAGCCCAGTCAGATTAATTGTTCAAATTTCATGACAGAGCATTTCACACGTTTTATTAAAACTCAGATCTTTCTGTATACTGATAACTCTGTATTATGCAACTTGGTCAAAAAATAAATCAATTTCCCACATTTTCCTGGGGGTCACTTTTGAGAATTCTCCCAATGACGTGACCTTGCGGTGTGAGAAGCACAGGCAGGATGACCTTTTGACGCACAGGGGAAGAACCCACAAGCTCCGCCAAAGTTTTCCCAGCTTGGGTGCTCTGGGAACAGTAGGGACTGACTCCTAGACCCCTCAGGTGCCTCAGGGCCACCTTCTGCAGCTGCCCCTGTCTTTCCTGTGCTGCCTTAGTAAGTCAGGTGTTTGCGAACTTTGCAGGACTTCAGTATCGTTGTGTTCTGAACAACTTTGGACAGGTCTATTTATGAGGAAGGGTTGAATGTATCGTTTGAAAATTTTGCTTGACAGTTTTGAAAACTGCTCCTCCCCTGCTACTTAAACTCTTTAATGGGTGACCTTGCCCTTAGAAGAGAATTCAGACTCCTTTCCCATGGCTGCTCAGTCCTGCTCCATCTCCTTCATCTCCAGTCTCCCCCTTGCTAAAGACCCTCCAGCCACACTGGCCTCCCCTCAATTCCTGGGACTTACCAACTTAGTTCCTTTTCCAGCTCAGGACCTTTGCATATCTGCTCCCTCTTTCTGTAACGTGCTTCCCTCACTGTTGACACAGTGGAATCCTTGTCATCCTTCAGGCTCAGCCTAAATATCACGTCCTCAGTGAGGCCATCCTGGGTAACTTGCCTAAATTGTTCACCCCTCATACTCTCTCAGATCTCAGTAACAGGTTATTTCCTTCATAGTATATATTACCCTTGTAATAATTTTATCTATTATTTGCTTTTTTTTGTCTGTCTTTTCTGATAGAACAGAAACTACATAAGGGCAGGGACTGTGACCTCTCTACCATCGCAGACTCAGTACCTAACACGGTGCTTAGTATATCAGTGGTGCTTAATAAATGTTTGTTGAATGAAATTAAGTTTGTTCTTGGCAAACTGACTCATGTTCTTGATTTCCTCTTTCTTGCAACAGTGAGATACAGGGTATACAGGATGTTGACTAATTGAACTTTTCATAGTTCATGTCCATTTTGGCATCTCTGTAACAGCTGAAATGCTGCTGACCATCTGAAATCTTCCCTCCTAAATTTCTGTTTTTCCTGACCTCACACAGACATACTGTGTTGGTTTTTCTCCCATATGTTTTATTTTGCTCTTGCTTCTCTTGCTCATCTTGTTTCCCTTTAATTTAACATTCAGTTCTTTTATTTTTCCCCCTGTTCAGGTGACCTCAGCCACACAGGACTTCAGCTATCCCCTCTATTCAGATGATCCTGGCATTTGTGTCTCTAGCCCTGCCCTACCCCTTCCAGCCTTCCGTCCTTCCTGCTAACAGATGAACCTTCTTTAAGCACTCATCTCATACTTCCATCTCAGAACTTTCAATGGCTTCTCATTTTCTGGAGAAGAGAGTCTAAACTCTTTACTATGGCATCTAAGGCCCTTCCTGTTTTGTCCCTAACTCGTATCTAGAAAGTACTATCTGCTGGTCTATGAACACATCTTATAATTCCTCCTCTGGACCATTCTTCTGGCTGTCCTCTGCTTGGAAGGCATTTTTCCTCTCTTTTTGCCTAAGTTATGCCCAGCTCAAAGCCCACCTTTCTCAGAGGCTTTCTATACTTTCCTTTCCTGCTGCCTTTGAAATCCCAGAGGACTTTACCTCTCTCTGAGGAGGCTTCATGCTTTGCCTTCTGTTTTAGTTAGTAGTCAATGTGCAGTTTATACACTATTTGGAGATGCTTCTTCCTATGCTGTAAGCTCCTGTAGGGCGACACTAGGACTTAATCATCTTCATTCCCCCTCAAAATACAGCATGTTTCTTCAAACACAGCTGATGCTTGGTAAACATTTGTAGAGTGAATAATGGAATGAGGCATCTGAGAGAACTGTGCCAGGAGATGATATAAATGCCTCTGATTTAAGTTTGTCAGAAATCGATTTAATTGGCCAGAGTGAACACTTCATTAACTTAAGGGTTTTTGTTAATGAACCTTTCATTAAGTCATCAAGTCAAAAAGAACATGAGAGCAAATTCACCCCATGATAGGAGAACAACTTTAAAAATTCTGCAATTTCTTGAACACTTAGTATGTGCAACTATGCTGTGCTAAGCACACAAAAGTATAATCTTGTTGAATTGTTTACTTATAATTAATTATATTATATATTATATAATAAATAAGCACCTACTGTATGCCAGGCACAGCGTTAAGTACTGAGGATATGACATTTTCAAAACAAGCCTATTATTGGATCCATTTTATGAATGAAGACACTGTGGCTTAGATTGGTTAAGTAACTTGCTTAAGGTCATACCAGCTGTTAAATAGTGGGACTGGAGTTTGAGTCCCACTCACTCTGAAGTCTATTCTTTTAGCCACCAAACTATATAGCACATATCAATATAATAGAGGCTTTGGTTACGTATCTATAATTAAAAATAAATAGCATATTGTACAGAATTTTGCTACCCAATATTAGACTGTGCTACCCAACTTCAGACTGACAGCATCAGCATCTCCTGAAGCTTGTTAAAATTGCAAATTCTCAGGCCCTACCTAGATCCACTGAATCCAAGTTTCTGGGGGTAGGGCCCAGGAATCTGTGTTTTAACAATCTGCAGATTCTTCGTAGGTGTGTAAAAATTTGAGAAGCATTAGTATAGATCATGGCTTATACAACTTATTGATTTTAAAAGCCTTTTTTTGTTTATTTTCCATAATTTTGGCTTTAATCGAACTTTTCATGTGCTCTTAGTTTTTATTATGCACAAATTGCAGGGTGACTGTGACCTCACCCTGTACTTGCTATGGTTCAAATGTCCCCAGCCCCACAAACTTTGTGAATATGCCACTCTTTTAGAAGAGGATCCATAGAAGGAAAGAGAGGTTGAGAACAGTGAGGGAAACAGTAGCGATGCTCTTCTTGAGTTAAAGGATGTTAACATCAAGAACTGGGTAGGGTGTGGTGAAAACACAAAGCTCCCTACCTTGTGGAAAATGAGCTTCCTCCCACACTAGCAGTACAGAGATGGGACTCTCTGAGTGGGTCTGTTGTGGCTGACAAGACTGGTAAATGGTGGTGTTATCTGATTTCTCTGCAGTGGGGCCAGGAGAAGAATTTCTTTCTGAAATTCTGCTTCCTCTAACACACCATCAACCTGAGTGAGGGGGCTAGAGAGGGAGGCATTGAGTTGCAGGAGGCATAAAGTAGGGTGTTGAATATTGCAGTAAACTGTCAACTTCAATGTATCCAGGCTGCATCTGTCTTTGAAATCAGGGTGCTCTGGGGTTTCTAGCCAGCCAGTTGCCTAGTAACATGCATGAAACACTGACGGCTAGCCACTTGAAAGTTTATTTTTGCCCTGAGTTAGTTGCTGAAGATTGCATGTGATCTTGTAGCCAGAGTAATATTTCATTTTTATTCCTGAGCTGGGGAAATAAGCAAATACTTACAGTGCAGTCAGCGTCGTCCCATTGAACGCATGACTTTGTACTTCTTCAAATCCATTTCCATATAGTTTGCTGAAGGAGGGAGGAGAGGGTTTAGGAATGGGAAGAAACTGAAAGAAACAGTTTGGAAACACATTTTTCCTCCTGTAACATATATCACTAAGGTTATTACAGGCATTCATAATATCTAGTTCTCCATCATCACCACCACCATCAATTTATTAAGTGTCTATTAAGTGCTAGATACTTCATCAGCCACTCTATGTTTATTTTATGATTTAATCCTCATCATCATTTCCATTATACCGACAAGAAGCCTAACCCTCAGTGTGGTTATGTAGCTTGCTTAATGTCAAAGGAAAACAGTGGCATAGCTGGGATCCAAGGCTAGAGATGTTTAACACTTAAGCCTTTCCTCTGGTTTTGCAGGCCTGTGTGGGCATATGGGTTTTCTGGGTGTTGAAAGCTGAGGGCAGAGGAAGCCTCCAGCACTGAGCCCACTTTTTTTTTTTTTTCTTGGATGAGTATGTGGTTTTGCTGATGTCAGATTTGGCTCCACAACCAAGAAGATTTCAATGTCTGTAAACAGTTCTTTAAGACCATTAGTGGATAGTGAATCAATTTACTTGGGCATAACCAGCATTTAAAAAATCTACATAGAAAAAATAAAAAGTATTAGAGCATTTTGCAAGTGATTAGGGTATTAATGTTTATGAAACTTTATCCCACCATTTTTTATGATATATACCTATAAATACACACACACACACAAACACACACACATACATATATACTTCTACCCAGAATAAGACATAAGAGGATCCTTAGAACACAGATATGGGGAAATGTTTGAGCCACAAAGGAGTCTAGAGGGAATCAAGCAGCACATTGTCATTTTGCAAAGAAGGAAATAGGCTCAGTGAGGGAAAGTGACCTGTCTAAAGCCTACAACTGGCATAAATGGGACTAGGATATGCTTTGTCTGGGGCTACATCCAGCACATCAATTTTGCTGATTCTTTTTACTTTTCCTCCACTCATAACCTCATGGGCTACCCATCCTCTTCCTGTAGGATTGTATTTCATGTCGTGTTCTCAGTGGGGCCTTTACTGGCTGCCCTATTTAAAACACCAATTTCCTGTTTCCCCCTAGTTTCCCTATACTCCTTCCCTGATTTGCTTTGCCTCCGTTGCTTTATCATCATCTGACCCATGATTACATTTTATGTTTTTATTGTTTACCTCCTCCATGAGAACATATCCTCCTGTATCTAGAACAGTGCATGGCACCTGGGAGTATTACAGTAAATATATATTAAATAAATTGGATGACCAAATGGGAATTTCTTACCATAAATCATAGCCAAACAAGTTTGAAAGCTACTGCCTTAGATGGAAATATATTTGTATAAATTCTTTGTGAATGATGATGTAAAACCCACGTGAGAAAGGGCTGTGGTGTGATGTAAAGTTAAGCTCCTTATATCTGCCAAGACCCTAACTTCCCTTCGCAGGATTGCTGGAAGCTGGCCAGGGACAGGCTGTGGGGTGTGACTTGAGAAATGGTTCAGAAACATGCTTCACTTGTTCCTGCTCCAGGTAGCTGTTGTCTGCAAGGCCTCTCTAGTCTTTGTTAAACAAAATGAGCATGGAGCTTCACTTTGTGGGGTGTGTGTATGTGTGTAACATCAACAGCATGTATGTACTCTGTGTGTATGTATGTATGGTCTCCTTCCACCAAGCCACAACACAACTGAGACAAACCGACATACAAATAAAGGTGTGACTCATGTTGAAGTATAATATTTAAGCTCTGAAATTCAGAAAATATAACTAGAGATTACAAAATAATTCTTAAGTCTCCTCGTTAGATTCAGTTCAAAGAGGGCAGGGGAGAATATTTAATTCATTTCTTAAACTCCTGGGGCCTCACAGAATGCCTGGTGCCCAGCTCAGTCAATAGCCTGAGTAAAGCAGCAGCTTTGCCCTTCCCCGGGAAGGGGAGGCTTCCATGGTTTCCCAGGCTCTCATATGCTTTCTTCTGAGATTCTTCAGAGTTTACAGCTTCACATACTAGCTCTCCCATATTGGATTACTGGATGCCACTTTCAATAGTTTTCATCCCCTTCTATATTGCAGAATCTGAAGCATGTTTCCGAACCATTTCTCAAGTTACACCCCACAGCTTGTCCCTGGCCAGCTTCCAGCAACCCTGCAAAGAGAAGCTGGGGTCTTGGCAGATACAAGGAGCTTAACTTTACATCACACCACAGGCCTTTCTCAAATAACTTATATTTCCATCTAAGTCAGTAGCCTTCAAAATTGTTTGGTTATGATTTATGGTAAGAAATTCATCTTACATATTCTCATTTGGTCATCCCATTCATTTAATGTATATTTACTGTAATACTCCCAGGTGCCAGGCACTGTTCTAGATACAGGAGGATATGTTTCTCTGGAGGAGGCAAACAATAAAAACATAAAATATAATCATGGGTCAGCTGATGATAAAGCAATGGAGGCAAAGCCAATCAGTTTCACATACTAGCTCTACCATGTTGGATTACTGGATGCCACTCTCAGTAGTTTTCTTCCCCTTCTATATTGTGGAATCTGAGAACATAGGTACAGGGTTGATGCCTGTTGTCTGCATAATTATACACAACCTTGTTGCTTCCTTAGAAGCTCAATTTCACCAGAATTTTTTAAAATTTTGCACCTAGGATATTAGTCTTTGGCAGTCTCCTGCCATTTTAGGGGTTGAATTGCTTTATAGCAGTCTCTTTCAGATAAAGGAATCACAATCTTTTTCTGAACTTCCTTAAGTTTGATTTCTTAGACTCTTGCCCGGTATTTGTCAAAACTTTCTCCTCCATCCACTGAATTAGAATCACCTGGAGTTGCTTGTCAAAAATGCAGACTCAGACCTATTAAATCAGAAACTAATAGTGGTATCCAAAAATATGCACTTTTATAACAAGCTCTCCCAGTGAGCCTTCAGTATGCCAGTTTGAGAACCTTTGCCCTAGGGTATGTCATAGGATGATAATGTTCTCATCATTCCCATGGGGCAAATCAGATGGTCATTGGCTTGGAATTGTGTCCAGAGTCTAGTCCCTGGATTGCTTTCTCTACCTTCTAAGTGATGATCGCACTACACATGGAGTAGATGAAGAAAAGATAGCCCTTGCTTTGTTTTCACCAAAGCTGCTAACAGATGTCTAGATGCCCATTACTCATCACAGCTGCATGCTGCCCTGATCCTTGTTTGATACATGTTAGGATTTTGTGCTTTTCTGTTAGACTCACAGTGTCACAAGTGTACCCTTGTGGTTAAGTCTGCAGGACTGAACCCAATTGCTTGAATCCCAGCTCTGCTGCTTACAATCTGAATTACTTTGGGCAAGTTACTTACCATCTCTGTACATTAGTTTCCTAATCTGAAAATATGATAATAGTATCAACCTCATAAAGCTATTGTAAGGACTAAAAATGTAAATATATGTTAAACATTTATAAGTAGGTTCTGGAATACAATAAATGCTTAATGTGTCAATCTTATTATTATTATTATTATTATATTTTTCAGTAGCCTCTAGCCTTCTGACCAGAACAGAGGTAAAGGATCTCCCTTTCCATGCTCTGGACAGGATTTCTGTGAAATACAAGCATGTTGTTTAATTGAACTATCATCCTTCTCCAATGAAGTAGGGGGTCTTTCTCTTCCTGGGCAGAGCAAGTCAGGTCAGTGGCCTGGGCTGCACTAAATGTACTCACATGCTGAAGGCTCTCAAACACCTTTGGTCTGTACTAGCGTCATGGACTTTTTTGCCTTTAGACATTTTCCATGTCTTTTTTTTTTTTTTTTTTCTGAATAGCCTCAGTCCTGCTTGTCTCAACTTTCTAAACTACGTGGCCCACTGTTTCAGTTGCTCTTGTCTCTTTTCTTACCGGTCACACACAATAGAATGTGCTGCCTTGTTGTGATTAAAAGAGAAGCTTCCTTACTTTGGAGAAATTACAAATGTGAGTGGGAGACCTCATGCTGTCAGTCTTGCACAATGCTTTTAATGCCCTTAAAAAAACATCTGGAGAGTCACTTCAGATAACTTTTTTCCAAAACATCATGGTGTCAGAATTAAATGAGAAAGGCTTCCTTTGCTTTACTTTGAGGATTTTGTCACAGGCACAAAAATGAAGATTTTCCACCTCCCCCAACTTCTCCTCTATTACAATAGCTGTACCTAACTTTAAAGCATTGTCTAGGTTCTCTACTCAAATGTTAGTAATTGTGAATCGGACAGAATGGCACCTTTTTGTTCAAAATAAGATTTGGGCTTTAGATATTAATCACAGATGATACTCTAATTCTGAATGCTGCTTTATCATGAACCCCAAATATTCCTGGGGCTCTAAAAGCACTTCTGGGATTCTAATATTAACAGTATTAGACATTCTTCTATAGTTTCCTTTTGGATCACCCGGTTTCTGGAGGATTTCGAAGAAGAAAGCTTAATTTATGTTTACAGATACTCAGGGTCTCAAAAAAGTGGACCCATTGCTAAAAGGCAAAGCATACCGTTTTAGAAGATATCTTTTAGAAAATATGGTGGTATATTTGTAAGCAATTTTTTTTTCAAATGACTATACAAACAGCATTCTAAAGAAAAGAAAAGGAAGTCCTAAATTCACCACTTTCTTCCCTATGTGGAACTTTGCTGAAGTCCTTTTATAGCTGAATAATTCCTTACGTATAAAGACACTTCCCTAGTGGATGTGCTGGCAGTGGTTAGATGGGTAACTGTGACCTGGTTACTACTATGTGCTGCTGTAACTCTAGTTATGAATCAGGGTCCACCCATTTCTGGGGGTTCATAGTCTCTATAGCAATGGATCCCTCTCCCTGTATTGCTGTGCCTCCTGCCTCTCAGCAGCACTGAGTTTTCATGTTTCTTTCTACCTCAGCCATGTTCATGTCAACTTATATGTCTTTACTATATGTAATAATAAAAAGGGTGACAGGCATCAGAAAGAATGATAACAATAAAGGATTCTAGGCCGGGCATGGTGGCTCACACCTGTAATCCCAGCACTTTGGGAGGCTGAGGCAGGCGGATCACGAGGTCAGGAGATCAAGACCATCCTGGCTAACACAGTGAAACTCTGTCTCTATTAAAAATACAAAAAATTAGCCGGGCATGGTGGTGGGTGCCTGTGGTCCCAGCTACTTGGGAGGCTGAGGCAGGAGAATGGTGTGAACCCTGGAGGCAGAGTGTGCAGTGAGCCGAGATAGCGCCACTGCAGTCCAGCCTGGGTGAAAGAGTGAGACTCTGTCTCAAAAAAAAAAAAAAAAAAAAAAAAAAAGGATTCTAAAATGTTGAATAAGTTTTTTGAAAAATTCACATTCTATAGTGATACTCAAAAACAGACAGACCAAGAGAGAACAGGGAAAGGGGGAAAAAAGTAAGCATCTTCTTTACAGAAAGGTGTTGGCTAATACATGTAGAAGAATGATAGCATGTAAAAACTACCATTTTGTGACTCCCTTTGTAACAACTGAATAATCAGTGGAGGCTGAAACCATTGGATGAAAAGTTGTTGGCCAACTGAATAGTCACATGAACTCAAAGTGTACCACCATAGTTTACTTATTAATGACAGAGGAAAATGTGCTCTTACAATAGAGATCTGGCGGTCACTGCCTTAAGCAAGCAGCCAAGTAGTGGGACAGTGTGACATAATGTACTTCCTGGTTTGATGTAGTGTGAGAGACACAGCACCCCCTTTGCAGTGTTCTTGTAGGAATATTTGACCTGAATCTAGACATGGCAATATAGTCAGCTGAATCCAGACAACTGTCTTGGGCTCCTCAAAGGATCCTATGTCATACAGAACAGAGGAAGGAAGCTGGACAGTTTGGGAGATGGGGGAAAGATGTGGGTAGTGAGGATGGGAGGACAAAGGGAAATAACAGTAAAAATGCAATGCATAAACTTTGATTGGAGTCTTAGTTCAAAAAATCTATAAAAGATATTTTTATTGGAATATGGACTGTAGGTTAGATAATATCATTCATGTTGATTTTCTTAGGTGTGATGGCATTGTAGTTATGTAGAATGTCCATGTTTTAGGGAGATACATGCTGAAGTATTTAGGGATGAAATATCATGATGTCTATAAACTTCTTTTGGATGGCTTGGCAAAAGGGCAGTGTGTGGTATGTACTCACATACATAGAGATGGAGTGGGTGTGGCAAGCTGCTAATAGTTGATGAATCTACATAAGGTGCATAGGGGCCTTCATCATACTGTTCTTTCCATCTGTCAATTAAAAGACAAATGGAAAGTGCCTCAATTTGTCAGTTAAAAATTTCAAAAAAAAAAACATTTAAAAGGAGATGATGAGATGTGATGTTTTCAAGATGGTCTGAAACAACTGGCCTGCTCCAGGTTGCTAAGTATGAGCTTTTAACTGTGATTAATTGTAATTGTGGTGATTGTGTAGTTGACACAAAGTGATTTGATTCACACAAGGAGGTAGTAATCCCTTTGAATAGACAGAGACAGAGGTATGTCAAAGTGGGATGACCTGACTAAGGCTGCTTGGCTGGTTAGACACAGAGCCAGGACTGAAGCCCAGACTCCCTGTTTCAACACAGTAGAGAGACCCAGCAGTCTCTCTACTGTGGCTTGTCATGGGTGCAGCCTGGAATCGTCATGCCTTTCCAGACATCACTTCTCTGTAGGGTCTTAGAAAATTAATTGCTATGACCTTTCCATTTCTTTGTGGAGTTAAGATGTGAATCAAGATTGTCTCTTTTTTTTGAGACTGGTGTGACCAATCACCTAGAATATTTTGAAGGTAGCACAGCTAAATTCTGCTTATTTGGGAAGGAGGGGCATTTCAAGGTGGCCTCTTGAGGAGATTTAATGAACAACCAAAGTGGCTATAAAGGGACATAAAAGCATAATGCATAGTTTTAGCATTAGCCCCACTGAGTTTCTCCAGCATCAAGTGAAGTGTTTTCTTTTCATTAAATGAGCTCACAGTTGGTAAAGATTTGGGTAGGGGGAGGGCAAGACAGGTTCTACAAAAAGCAAAATCTCAAATACCACTAATAATGAAAAGAGAAGGCTTGCTTTCATTATTTTCTAATTAGAGAGTTGAACTTTATAGCTGAGAAAATAAGGCTTTCCTCTTTAAGAGTAATACCCTTTTTCCAGCAGGCTGCTCCACACGATCCTTTGCTTACAGAGGGGCCCATTCAGCAGAGAACAAGTGCCAGGCAAATGACTAATCACTCCCCTTCCAGATGAAGGGCCAAGAATGAGAAGGGGAATGGAACTACAATGTCCCACAGGCTCTCTGGCAGAGATGGAGCCTCAATCTTTATTAACTTCAGCATGGGGAAATTACACCCTACTGGCATGCACTCTTTTTCTTAAAATCATGAGCAACATAAGTTAATGTCCCTGTCATAAGAAAACCATGAAGCTCTCTGTGCACATAGTGAAGTATGATGTGTGAGAAGGAATCTTTGGTTACTCTTTGAGTCTGGTGGGGTGGCCCAGACTTGTGAGCTCATAGTTACCTATGGATTATCCCAACATTGATTTTCTTCTTCACCCTCCTCCATGTCTTCTGCCTTTTCGTTCCTACTTCACTCCACTCCCATCATTGTACATTTACCTGGGAGGAATACCTATTGGTCTCTGATTATTTTTAGATTTAGATCAAAGTTGAAGGGAGTCGTGGATATTTGTGATCTTTGAATAAAGCCTACTCTATTGAATAGATTATTTTATTACTTTTTCCAGAGTTACCTCCAAGCCTGTCTCCTTGTCCTGGCACTTAAGGGTCTCTGCAATTCAGTGTCCTCTCCATCTCAGCCAGTTATCTAAACTCACTTTCCATTCCTTAAACAGCATGTTTACTCCCAAGTAGTAGCCTCACCCTGTTCTCCTCCTGCCATGCTTTTGCTCCTGCCATCTCTTCACTTGGATTCCTTACTCTGCGTTTCTCTGTATGTTGTGGTACCACATAATGGTTAAGAACATGACTCTGGAGCCATACTGTCTGGGAAGAAATCTTGACCTGAGATAGAGATACTTAACCTCTTGATGCCTTGGTCTCCTCATCTAAAAGTAGGGTTGATAGTTCCTATCTCATAAGGTTGCTATGGGACTTAAAAAGTACTTAAAAACAGTGCGGGTATTTAATAAGGGCTACATACATATTAGCTGCTATTTTCACATTTACCCATATAAATGTTACTGATTCCATGAGGTCTAATTCAAATCTGTTGGCTCTACCATAAAGCCTCTCTGACTTCCCCAGCCCAAAAGGACTTCTCTAAGATCTTATTTCTAGGTACCACACACTCTCATAGTGAATATCTACTAGCTTGTATTATTATTTTATGTTTTCCCCCTCATTGAGACTATGAACTTCTCGAGGACATGAATCTAATCCTATGTCTTTTGTGTTCTTGATATAGACATGTGGGGAGACCGCAAATCCTAAGGCATGTGATATCACCTCATTTGGAATTTGTTTGTTGAATACCTTGTTTTTGGTGAGGGACATGATGAATGAGTAGTTCCAGATCCATTATGCAATGGTGAGTTGAAAACACTTTATAAGCAGCCGGTAGAGCTGTGGTGTGTGAGGGAAGCGGCAGGATTGGAGAGACTGTTGAGAAATATTTCTAGGATCAACAGAATCTCTTTCCTGGTGTTCAAGAGTTGCAAGTAAAGAGTATGGGTTATTTTTGAAATTATTTTTGGTTGCCGCTCTGTATTCTTTTGATTGCAGTAATCTGAGATGAAGCTACATGGTCACAGCTTTGTAACATGACAATTATACATGTAAAATTACACTACACAAAGTAAAAGTACTATACAAAGGCAGTGCACCAAGGATACCAATTTTTAGAATCCAGTGATATAAAAGAGAGTCCTCTGAGATGATCTCTTCTTTTGCTTCACATCTATCTCTTCATTTCAGAGTCATTCCAATCCATGTTTTCTCTTTTTTCTTTAAGGGTGAGCTCCTTTATTGCCTCATCACAATTTTGCCATGGGCTGTAACCAAAGCAGAAAGAGTGAGAGGGATATGGATTTTAGGAGCAGAATTAAATCAGGGTCACTGGGCTTTAGGTATAAAGAAATGAGGCCAGGGGGTGGTGACTCATGCCTGTTTTCCCAGCACTTTGGGAGGCCAAGGAGGGCAGGTCATGAGGTCAAGAGATGGAGACAATCCTGTCCAACATGGTGAAACCCTGTCTCTACTAAAAATACAAAAATTAGCTGGGTGTGGTGGCACACGCCTGTAGTCCCAGCTACTCGGGAGGCTGAGGCAGGAGAATCACTTGAACCCAGGAGGCAGAGGTTGCAGTGAGCCAAGACTGCGCCACTGCACTCCAGCCTGGTGACAGAGCGAGACTCAGTTTCAATAAAATAAAATATGCTGCCCAGGATGCTGCTTCTGAATGGTATGGCAGTGGAGGGCTCCCATGTGAAGATGTATGGCAGGGATTCCAGAGGGAAGGAAGTCTGGCAAGTGTCCTGTGAAGAACATGGGTTGAGTTATCTTAGTGGAGTGCTCCTCAAACTTTAATGTACATGTGAATCACTTGGGATCTTGTAAAAAGCATATTCTGAGTTAGTAGGTCTGCGGTGAGCTATTTCTAACTAGAGGATATGGTTTAGATCTGTGTTTCCACAAAATTGCATTACAAATTATAATCCCCAGTGTTGGAGGTGGGGCCTGGTGGGAGGTGACTGGATCATGGGGGTGGTTTCTCATGAATGGTTTAGCACCATCCCCCTAGTGCTGTTCTTGTGATAGAGTTCTCATGAGATCTGATTGTTTAAAAGTGCGTGACACCTCCCTGCTCTCTCTCTTCCTACTGCTCCTGGCCATGTGAGGTGCTGGCTCACCCTTCACCTTCCATCAGTATTGTAAGTTTCCTGAGACCTCCCCAGAAGCTGAGCAGATGCCAGAATCATGCTTCCTGCAAAGCCTGCAGAATTGTGAGCCAATTAAAACCTCTTTTCTTTATCAATTACCCAGTCTCAGGTAGTTCTTTATAGCAATGTGAGAATGGACTTATACACCAGCTCTCAGAAGATGCTGAAGATCATGGCTCATAGTTTGAATAGTGAGGCCTTAGGAAACACCATGAAAGGGATAGCCTGGTAACCTGACGAGTAACTGTCAAATAAAAACACATTATTTTTAAGCATTAAGGAATAGAGAGAATGAGTATAGATAGTGTTGCTTCAGAAGCAAAGTGAGAGGGACCCAAGAGGAAGGTGAAAATGAGAGAGACAGAGCAAGGTCCACTGATCAACTACTTTTCCTACTTGGAGAATATCCTTCCAAACTCTTCTCTGTTGAAATCTTGAAATTTCTATGCTCTTTTTAATCCAGGAAAGCCACTCCTCTCTAGACTGTGTCTTCCCAGCCTTAGAGCATTCTTCATTAATGCAGTGAACAATTTCATAAGTTTGAGACTCAGTCACTAAAAGTCCTCAGGGCCTGTTTGGTTAAACTGAATTGTTTGGTTGGTTGTCATGTGAACATATGACCCAGCTGTGATCTTACACAACTCCCTTCACCCTTAGCATTTTAGGTTAAGAAGAATGTCACCAGTGAGTGAGGAATGTGGTAAAACATGAGAAAAAGCTCACCCCAACCTAGTAGTGAGACTAGCAGGAGGCTGTATGGCAGAACACAAATCTGGGAGTTTACTCACAGTGTTACAGATTCATTATTCATCCCTTGAAAAGCATTTCCTGGTATGGTGGTTATGTGTAAGTTATCACAAATTTCCCTTGAGGAAAGAAATGAGAAATATTTACTTTCTAAATTTTAGCTGCAAATAGGAAATTGTTATGCATAGCAATCAGCCTGGTACTTACAGAATGAAATTTGATTCAGAGGAGAAGACCTTCGTAACATCTGGAAACTTTCTGATGCCTGTGTTACAGATGCTCCTGTGATTAGGGACAGGGTAGTGGTGTGGGCAGAGAGTGGGTAAAAGTGATTGTCATTAAGACATAAAGATAAAAAGAGAGAGTACAAAGGCATTTTGCAAATACAACTTTCACATTAAATTTAAAAATATTGAGTTTGGTGTTATCAGGACTACTTTTAGCTGAGAAAGATTGTTGCAATTTAGAAGTCCCTCATGCTGTGGGAGAAGATGCTCTAATGACTCCTATTTAGAGACCTGGGGACTGGGGCCAAATTTAAAGGTCTTTCTCATTTATATTTGTAGCCTGTCTTTTCTTATTAAATCAATCACATTTTCCCGTATTGCATTCCACTTTCTTTTGGTAATTAGTTTATTACATGCTCTTGATAGTTCGAGAAAGCATCCTTAAATTTTGGAGCAGGTTTTGATTCAAATACTTCAAGAAAATTAATCTTTTATGATAAATCCATATTGCTCATTATTAAAAATCTTCCCTTATTTAGCTATCTTGCAATTCAGGAAGTTCTTCTTTGCATCTCATTGAAATCACTAAACATTGTTTTGGTGTTTGGGACTATTCAAGGCTCTTCTTTTCTTCCCACCTTTTATTTAGCCTCTGAAGAGGAGAGAGGCTTAAGTGATAGGTGAAATTGAAGAGTATTTTATTACAAGAATGGGGCTCCCTCAGAGTCTAGGCATCTGGATTTCCCCACTGGAGTTTTAGATTCACCAGTCATGGGATCTGGACAACTAATATGAACTGTCTGTCACCCTCGTGACAATGAAACAAAGCCAGGTTTCTCTTCTGGCTCTCTCTGGTTCTTCTTATCCAAAAGCCCAGGTCACACTGGATCTCTGCTCTGTCTACAGCTGGGGATAGCAGTGTGGGATTAGACTGCAACATGTACTTGGGTTGGGTGAATATCACAGTTTTGGATGAAAATACTATTTAATAAAGACAATGATTCTTAGATAATAAGAGGCTGCAGTGGTCAAATTTGGTTCTGGGAGTTTCTTATGTTTTTTCAAAGTAGTTGATGCTACCGTATGCTTATGTGCCCTATAGACACCCTGGAGGTTTGGAAAAACAGAACACCTGAGTTTGGAATTGTTCAGTGTTAGAGTTAACAAAGGAGCTATGCCAGTTCCAGTAGCAGCTCTTGTAGAAGGCCCCAGAGCAAGACTGATGACGTGAAGTACCAGAGAGATGTCCCTTCTCTCTGTTTTCCTTTTTTTGGGCAGTGATGGGAGGTGGGCTTTACATTCTCTGAGGAGTTTATGAAATTTAAAGAAAAAAGAGGGATGTCTGTTTTAGGGAGACGCAAATTTTTCTTTGTAAATAGGGATGACTTGATATGTAAAAAGATCCATAGTGATAAATTCATAGCTTTCAGGAATTTTGGTATTGCTGACAAGGCAATGATTGTGGCAGGCTACAGTGGTACTCAATTTCTAATGCTAACTGAAAGACTTAGTTAGAATTAATGGGAAGTGGAAAATAATGATTTAGTTTATATGGCACAGTGTCTACCTTAAGGCAATACTTAAAAAGTTTTCATTTAATGAACAAATGAAAAAAATGAGATAAAGGAGATCAGAAACTCTTAACCCGTGATGAGAGTCAAACCAGAATTGCCACTCTCACTTTCACCTACTCTCTATTCACCTCAGAGATTCTGATTTACCCTTTTAAAAGTGTTATGACCTCCATCTCCCATACCCATTGTCAACCTTGAAAATCACTACAGAGGGGTGATGTTCTTCCCAGGTGTTTAGGACTGATAAAATGTTGGGAACCACTTACATGTATGCAAAAGCACCCAGCTCGGTGGCTGACAAGAAATGACAATTAAATTTAAATCAGAAGGCTGAAGAGGAACATGCAAATAGTGCCATGTATATGGTTAAACAAAATCTTTCCAACCTTTTCCTTGTTTTGATTTTCATCAGATGCCCATCTTCCCCTCCCCAATTGCTTAAAAAGGAAAATTTCTCACAAGTATTTTAATCGGGGAAGATTTATAAATGCTCCGGGCTCAATGTATCTCAGATTTTTGGTGTTCTGGATCAGTCTGTAAAAAGAGAGGGAAAAAAAAAGCTGCTGTTTAATAGATGTGTATTGTTTGAAATGTGTGAGATCATGGTCACCAGAAGTTGCTGGCTGAAAATGGCATCAGCAAAAGCAGGCGACCTTCATATGCTTGGGAGGACCCCTAGCGACTCTGGGGATGGAAATGGCTTGGTGAGAGCCAGTTCCCTATTTCCAGGAAGCACTGCTCTCAAGCTTCTAAAGAGGTGGGTATAAGGATCAGAGCAGGGAGTCTGTCTCTGCACCCTCCCACCCCTCTCCCCCACCACAGACAGCACCGACATCCAGGGCTCCTGGCCAAGTAGATTCTGCCCCACTGTGGACCCTGTACACTGAGGGTGATGAGAGATTCCTCTCAGGAGAGATGAGCAAATTACCTACTCTCCCATGTAAGCAAACTCGTCCTCTTCATATTGGCCGGCAATCACATGAGCAGTTATACCGAGGGGCACCAGTCTGTGGAATGGCACAGGGCAAAAGCCAGAGGCTTGAATTTGGGGGATTTTATACTCATGCTGAAGATAATTTGCTGTGTCATGATGTCCAGCCTCCTAACTTCCCTGAGCTAGTGTCTCTTCTGTAAAATTTGTATAATAATATTACATAGTCTTCCTGCCTCACAGGTTAGTAGGTTTTAAGTAATAGAACAGGTAGAGATAATATGAGGCAGGGTTTGGCAAAGTATAAAAGTACAGCCATACACCACTGTGATGTTATTGCCCTCCCCGCCCAACTCCCTCATTCCCCTAATTACTGTGACTCTACAAAAAGTAGTCACCATTGCTAAGTCCTGTCTACTTTGTATTCAATAAAAGGCCAGTAAATGCCTTTGGCTTTCTTAATCCAGGTGACAGCCACCTGAGGAAATAATAATTACCTTGTTCTATAGAGAGAATGTAGTATATTGGTTAGGAGCATGGGCTCTGGAGTCAACTTGGTTTTTCATTCTGATTTTACTAATCATATGACCTTAGATATATCACTTTAAGTTCTCTGTGTCTTGGTTTCCTTATAGTGTTGTTTTTGAGGAATAAATATATGTGTCTGGTTCACAGTAAGGCCTCAACCAGTGTTAACAATAGTTATAATAGTTGCTGAAATTAGGAAGTTGAATGATTTGTCTTTGGTCACACAGCTGAGAAGTAGCAGAACTTGGATGTGACCCAGTTTTTCTGACCCTCAGTTTAGTGCTTGTTCCACCACACTACAGTTACCCACCACTTGTGCCTGTTTCCATCTTCTCAGCTCTTTTGATTCTTCAGATGTGAGTGATATTTTGTTGTAATTATTTCTACAACAACTGAGTCAAACAATCATAGGCCATATAGAGCCTTATGTGGGTGGGATGGAAGGGACTTTTATCTCTAAAGGTCTTTTGGGTTGAGTGTGGTGGCGTGCATCTGTAGTCCCATCTACTTGGCAAGGAGGTGGGAGGATCACTTGAGCCCAGGAATTTGAGGTCAGTCTGGGCAACACAGTGAGACCCTGTATAAAAAAAAAGATTAAAAGAAATTTAATAAAAGAATTTTGGGGCCTGACCTTAGCCCAGTCATTCATTCATTTAACAAACATTTATTGGGCACCTACATGTGGCAAGCATCGTTCTATGTGCTGGGAATACAGCTGTGAACAAAGCAAAAAAAGCCTTCATGGAGCTAGCATGCTAGTCTTAGGACCTTCTTTGGGAATCCATAAACTTTCCCTGAGAGTGCTTTATGTTTCTTTCTGTTGATGAATGTTGCTTTGCATCACGGGAAGCTTTATTTATCATTAGCTGCCCTGGTGGTTCTCAATATAAGCTGTGTTTTAGCATTACCTGGGAAGTCTGTTAAAACTGCAGCTTTCCAGGTCTGGGATAGGACTGTCGTCTGTAATTGTAATGAGCCCAATGTGTGATTCTGCTTCTCAGCTAAGTCCAGACTATGTCTTTTGCGCTTACTCATTATTTTGGATTTCTCTGTAATTGGTGAGTAGTCTCACTTCCCTGGCTACACTGTCATCTCATGGTGGACATTTATATTTTATCTCTTCTGTATTCCAACAGCATTTGGCCCTGTATGGGACACATGGTAGTTGCTCACGTACTTACCAATTAATTATTCTCTTCAGGTAATTATTCATTGGGTCATTTATAGGGGGACCCTGTGGTATAGTGGAAAATCTGGAGCTTTGAAGAAAGACAGTCTGGGATTGAATCCCAGTCCTGCCATGGTCTAAAGCAAGCTTGTCCAACCCACAGTCTGCATGCCACATGTGGCCCAGGATGGCTTTGAATGCGACCCAATAGAAGTTTGTAAACTTTCTTAAAACATTATGAGTTGTTTTTTTTTTTAAACTCATCAGCTATTGTTAGTGTAAGTGTATTTTATGTGTGACCCAAGACAATTCATTTTCCAGTGTGGCCCAGGGAAGCCAAAAGATTGGATACCCCTGGTCTGAAGTGTCACATCGGTCAAATTTCTGTGCCTTTCCAAGCCTCCATTCCTTCCCCTGGACGAAAGGGATAATTACCCCCACTCTGCATGGTAGCTGTGAGGATTAAATGACACAACATAGAAGAAATGCCAAGCACAGAGCTCAAAAAATGTTTGATGCTAATACTTTTCCCCTTCCCTAACTTTTGAAACTCCAAAGTAGGTAAAGTTTGAGTGCTCTTCTGGAAACTCAGGTTTGGGCCTGAGTAAAAGCAGCAGTAGGGGGCCTGGTGTAGAAGTCACGTGCATTGATTTCTAATTTCAGCTCTGGCACTAACTTGCGGTGTGATGTCAGGCAAGTAGGTTAACCTCTTCAGGCCACAGATTCATCACTTGAAAACTGAACTGAACCAGTCTTTTCCTATCCTTTTTGTGCTTTTTGGGGAAATGATACTTTGGCAAGGGTTGTTTCTAAGAGTTAATTCCAAAACATCACAATAACAACAACAAAACCCAACAAACCCAACACACACATGCCTATCACACAGCTTTTACACTGTAGGTATTCAAGAAACATTCACTGAATGAGTGAATGTGCCAAAACAGCCCCCAATGAACCAATTTATGATCTCTAAGCTCTTTTCCAAATTTTCCCACTATCCCAAGTACTCCATACCCTCCATAGGCAAGAGCTACTTGGCAGGAGTTCATAACGTCAATTTTAATTTCTCTCTTTGTGTTGTGATATTTCAGAGTTTATACAGCTCCCAGGGAGAAGCGGTTGTCACCATAGCAACCTACAGGCCACTGCAGTGAGAAAAATTAGTGCCTGCCCAGACCTAGTAATTGCTGTAGTCTTTTCCTTTTGGATTCCTAGCAGTGGATGCTTGAATACAAATACCAAGTGGGCTCCAGCCAGTGAGGGTAATAGTGTACAGCAGTAAACTGTCTGTTAGCTGATGCTTACATTTCAGACAAATTGAGGAGGTTGTCAAAGGCATTAGCTTCTATCCTTTCCAGGGAATCAATCTGAGAGATTTCACTAGGGAAGAGAGGAGGGGGAAAAAGAGAAAGAAACATGAAAGAAATGACCGCGTCTGCATGCTAATGAGCTATGTGTGTGACCCAACAACTGGGGACACCACTGTGTCCCCCTGAAAAGAACAAAGATGTGCAAGTTGTCCCCAAATCATACAGTGCTAACATCTCCCTTTAGGAGCACTGATGGGCACCTACAACCCAAGTGCAGTTGAAATGCAAGTTTTAGTAGCCCCTGTTTATGTGACAAGTTTTTCTCTTATTTATCTCTGACTCAGAGCCACAGATTGTTAGAATTGCATAGGCCCTTTGAGAAAATCTAGTCAGATTCCCTTGTTTTACAGCTCTGGAAATTAAGGCCCTGAGAGGAGAGGCAAATAGTATTTACATTAAGGTTCAAGACTAGGATATGGATCTCTGGGTCCCAATTCTGTCACTCTAGTGAGGCTTTAATATGGATTGAATTGTTTCATAACTCTTAACCCTTAGTTTCCCAAAATCTCGTGCTGAGGCCGTTGCAAGGTGGTCAACTCCTGCACGTGGTATCCATCCTGAATTACAATTACCTACTTTCTTGACTGTTTTTCTCACTTGTGAGCAAACTGAGGACAAAGAGTATATTCTATTCACTTCTGAATCCTTGGTGGCTTCATGTTGCTTGGCACAGCGTTAAGAGTACAAAATGAATGAATAAGTGAATGCAGTAATGAATAATTGAATTTTTTGAAAACAATACAAAAATAAAGAAACCAGTTTTGTCATATATGATTCGCAAGCATGTAAGTCATGCCAATGTTACCCTAAAATCCCAACATACGCTACCATTTCCTGCCAGTTGAAAAAAAAGTCTCAAATTCACAAACTGTACATTTGCTTATTTCTAAGGTTAAGGCTCACTGAAGGCTTCAGACTGATGACAGCATTAGCCCACAGAAAGGCAGAGCCTAAGGTAGCTAATGTCTTTTCTTAACAACACAGGAATGGATTGTTCTTGGCTGATTCATCTTATTCCTACCTATTGGTTTGCTTATTTAACTGTAGCTCCTTTTCTCAGTAGGAGGTCTTAATGCATTAAAGGTTATCAAAACTCAACATTCCAACTTGAGAGCAGAAGAGTGTGGGTTAAGCTCAAGTAAACTGACAAGTCCGTAACCTGCAGGGAATTTCCTATAATACGCAGTAATTCTTGAGGAATTATTTTAAATATTCTAATTGCTTACTAATACCCTAAAGGGCAATAGAGGTTCCCAAAGGAGCTAAGATCAATGCTGTAGCATCTTCTTTAGAGATGCAAATCTGCTTCCAAAGTCCAGTGGATTGTTAAGATTGGAGATGCACTGTGAGAACTCAATGGCCATGAGGTCCTTTGACTCAGGCTAATATTAAGAAAGATGCTGGAATACTGGGCCCTTGAGAACATTCTCTCTCCAAGTATGGGAACTTTGGTCCTAGAAGCTGAAACCCAGAAACAAATGATCGAAGTTATGTCTGACAAATATGAGATCATACTGCATTATCCAGGTGCTTTACACTTTTGATAAATGCCTTTCATCAATATAGTTATAAATACTGTGTTTTTGTCATATACTTATATTTTAGATATAAAGATTATCTTCTGATGCACAATAAACTTCCAACACATTTTTTTTCCTATGTGGGTGTTATCTAAAAATGTGACACAAGGGAATAGCTGCTCTAGCAGAAGGAGAATTTTTATGATTGGAATCTATCTTTTTTTCTCCTTAAAAGGTATATCATCACTTATAAAATGCATTCAGTTATTTGAAGCAAGGTTAATTATCTGGATTTTAATGACTCTTAAAAATCATACCTTTTCTTCAAAGGTCTCTAGTTATTATTTGTATTACAAAGATAAAAATATGTGAGTATCCTAAACACAATTTCTTTCCTAGAAAAATTATCCCCTTTCAAATGTGTTTTCTCTTAGAAAAAATTCATTATTCCAATTACGAATGTCTTTTGATATGCAGTAACTTACTTACATTTTTATGACCTCATTAAGTCCTCTGAAAGCTTGAGATGGGATCACTTTGACAGGGAGGTAGGCAAGTGATCTAGAAAAGAAAAAAGGAAATCCAAGAGTTTAAGATTTATGATAGGGTGCCTTTTAAGTTCATGAATAAAATGGGTATGTGTATGTGTGTGAGAGACAGAGACTTCAGAGTTCCCAAGAACTGGATTCAGGCTGAGGATTCTAACTTAAATCAATGAAGAGATGTGCCATGACTTATTCTTGGTCTTTATCAAAGAGTGTATAATTTTGTGGTTAAAGACTGTGAACGTTGAGATTAGGCATACCTGGACTCAAATCTTCGCTGTCCCACTACTTGGCTATGTGATTCTAAGCATGTTATTTAAGCCCTCCAGCTCAGTTTCTTTGTCTGTAAAATTGCAATAATAATTCCTACTTCACAGGGTCATTGTGATAATTAATCAGGATAATCCATGTAAAGAACAGGGCTTGGCACCAAGTATATAGTTAAATAGTTGTAGATTGATCCTATAGACTTGATTGGGAAGATGGACAAAAACTATATTGAGTAGAGTGGAGAAATTAATGATGAAAATACAACTGGAAATCATGCAGGCAGGAAAACAGAAGATTCATTAAGAACATGCTCCCATCTTGATCTCTACTGTCTTTCCCAGGTAGCCTATTTCAATATTATTCCAAAGAGACAACTTTGATCCTATGGTTAACTCACATGGGCATCTCATGTCATTTGCGGGGAATGTCTATGAGAACATTTCCTTCAGGCATTCACTTATACCCACAGGAAAAATCTAAATATTCTTGAAATTGAAATAAAATCTATGCTGTACTTAAGATTTGAGAAAAGAGTGACACTCAGAAATGCAAAACCAGTATAGGATGATGTGTGAATGCTAAAGGAACTGGAGGTTAAGATAACTCAGGAGAAAGCAACTGCAAGGCAGGGATGAACATGAAGCCAACATTTATTGAGTATCTACAATGGTTTAATGGTTTGGCCCAAGGACTGGCAGAGAGGAAGGGAGTGGGCAAGGATATTTCAGGTGGGAAGTGAGTATGTGAGTATCAGGAATATGAGAACAAAGGTGAAAGATGCTGTCTTGTTTTTAACATGTCTATGCAGCAGAGACTGCTTTAAGCTTCTAGGAAAGAACACCTCCATGATGGGCAGATGAAAGTAAGATTTCTTACAGTCCCAGAAGGGACT